>NC_071263.1:8161970-8484470 GCF_023375685.1 Ictalurus furcatus | reverse complement strand
TGCTGACACAATTATATTTTTGTCTACAACA
The DNA here is from genome assembly GCF_023375685.1 of Ictalurus furcatus. Classification (NCBI taxonomy): domain Eukaryota; kingdom Metazoa; phylum Chordata; class Actinopteri; order Siluriformes; family Ictaluridae; genus Ictalurus; species Ictalurus furcatus. Next base: position 8,484,439 of record NC_071263.1, on the reverse strand, counting down.
CCGATTTCAAACATTTAATCATATATATATATATATATATATACACACATATATACATATATACATATATATATATATACACACACACACACACACACACACACACACAGTACCAGTCAAAAGTTTATATATATATATATATATATATATATATATATATCTCAGGGCCTATGGTAACAATTTCTTTTAGGAGCACAGTCAAAAATTTAGCAGTACGGCTGAAGTTTAGATTTTTTTTTAGAGATGGTAACGTTAATGTCATATAAACAATATAACACACAAGCAGGCATGAGAAAACTTGAGCTTGTCAATTATGACAGAATTTAGGAACATAGTGTGAGCCATGACAAATTAATTTACCTTCTGATAAACTAAATGTAATATTTTCAGTTAATTTTAGAAGCTGTATACAAAAAAAACAACTGTTAACCTGTTCCACCTTGTAAACAAATAAAAAAGACCTCAATGTTCAGTTTTTGAAGTCTGCTTCTCTTAAATATATTTAAAGCTACACTATTAGACATTTCCCACTGTCATGGTTCTGGGCTGAAGCCAATTCTCGAACCGCTCTGTGCATGTTGTGTATATATCTGAATAATCTCATATAGGATGTGATTGGGTGAATTCATTTACCCGTCAGATGCAAAGCACTTTAGTTTAATGGTGTTCATTACTGATGCTCCGATCAGGATTTTTACAGCTGATACTGATTTCTTGTCATCTTGATCGACCGAAACCGATCCATATACCAGATAATCTTTTTTTTGTTTAAGCTTTAATCAGGAGGTCTGTCATAAACAGTTAAATGTAAGCTCTCTGCCCATTGTCACTTTTTATTGAATTAAAATAATAGCAATGAGAAATACTGTTGGTTAATTGATAAATAAATAAGCATAAAATATTTATTTTTAAATATCTTGAACAATAAAGAGTCTTAATTAAAAGTAGACTAACACAAACATGATCCATATTAGGAAAAAGAAGGCTAATGGACTTTTAAGGAAATAGCGAACTAAGCTTAATGTCAAATTGATATTAAATGCAACCCACAGTAATTAAACATTATTTCATTTAAAATTTTATTTATATTTTATGAAGTTATTATAGTATCTATTTTTTATATTAAATTAGTTATATATAACTAAGCACATTATCTGTCATTACATTTTAGTAGTTTTATTTTTGTTTGTTTTTCAGTTGTTCCTTTTAGATGGTTCCCCCAGTACACTGTTGCCATGTCTGCTGATAATATTGCAGTTTTTGGGGGATTAAATCAAAACATGCAAACTGGAGTTGACTTTTCTAGTGATATCTGGCAACCGTGTTTAAATGAAGTGAATGCAATGTCTATTAGAGTTGGTGAAGCGAGGGAAGAGAGAGCGGCAGCGTACTGTATGTTTACAGACTGAACAGTTGCTACTCTTGATTATGATTGGTGAGGAATTATTTAATAAAGAAGTTTGAATTACACCCACCTTGTAGTGTTAGCATTATTATTAATTTACTGGTGCCCAACACCGCTGTGGCTGCACAAGCCTCTCACAGTCGCAGGTTCAGGTCATTTTACGGGATCAGTAAAAGATGGCGGTTTGTGAGATCGGCAAGTTGAGAGTGTTCACTCCATTGAGTGATTTTTAATGAGTTATTAATCAACATTTATCTTTCAAAATATAAAATATTGAATATAACGAATATTGTCATTGTTCTCTTACTGAGAGAAAGTATATCTAATCAGTTTGTTTTGGGAAAAGTTTCCTGGTCAGAGCTAGAGCTCGACCAAATCCAACCTTGAAGGAGCTGTGTATCTGTGTGTGTGTGTGTGTGTGTGTGTGTGTATGTGTGTGTGTGCACTCTGTTGTCATAGGATGTTCGGAGGTGAACTGATCATCTGACAAGACAATTGGAGCCTAAAAACTCAGATTGATGACCTCAGTGGTTCACGGTGTGCCTAAACCAGGATGTGACTGACGTCCAGATATTCGATGGAGATATTCTTCTGACACACAGCTATATGTGGAAATTTTCTAAATTTATTCATGCCTTAAACAATCAGAATAATTTAACCTGATGTACTGACTAGCTTAGTGATTGTATGAAAGTGTAATTGTTGATGTAATAAGTGTGTACACAGAGCGGCCTATGAACTCCTGTTGACGCTGACTGCTGATGAAACTGCAAACTATTCTTCAGCAAAATTTTCTTCAATTGCATCTCTTGACTCCTGGTCTTCATTAATCATATCTGGTACTTGGGTCTTTAACTGAGAGGACATATTGGGTCTTTAACTGAGAGGATGTACTGGCAAAGAAGGATGTGAAAACTTGTCTTAATTGTTTAACCTTTTGATCTTTTGTTAAAAAATTTCATAAAGATACTCTGCTTTCATAGATATCAAACAATTGGAAACACAACACAGGTTTAACAAAAAAATATATATATTTCTTATATAATTTCTCAATATATTTCCAATAATTGTTGTGTGCAACAATTATTGGCACCCCTATGAATTCATATGAGAAATTTTTATTTGAATATATTTGAAGTAAATTCCCACTGATATTTTACATTTTTTAGTACACCTGGCAATATCACATATCTGTGAGTGGCAAAAGTATGTGAACCTCTAGGATTAGCAGTTAATTTAAAGGTGAAATTAGAGTCAGGTGTTTTCAATTAATGGAATGGCAATCAGGTGTGAGTGAGCACGCAGTTTTATTTAAAGAACAGCGATCTATCAAAGTCTGATCTCCACAGCACGTTTGTGAAAGTGTATCATGGCATGAACAAAGGAGATTTCTGAGGACTTCAGAAAAAGAATTGTTGATGCTCATCAGGCTAGAAAACATTACAAAACTACCTCTAAAGAGTTTGGACTCCACTGATCCACAGTCAGATAGATTGTATACAAATGGAGGAGATTTAAGACCATTGTTACCCTCCCCAGGAGAGGAGACCAACAAAGATCACTCTAAAAGCAAGATGTGTAATAGTCCGCGAGGTCACAAAGGAACCCAGGGTAACTTCTAAGCAACTAAAGGCCTCTCTCACATTGGCTAATGTTAATGTTCATGAGTCCACCATCAGGAGAACACTGAACAACAATGGTGTGTATGGCAGTGTTGCAAGGGAAAGCCAATGATTGCCAAAAAGTACTGGAAAATGTTTTGTGGACAGATGAGACCAAAATAAAAAAATTGTTTAAATGAGAAGCAGTATGTTTGGAGAAAAGAAAACAGTGCATTCCAGGATAAGAATCTTGTCCCATCTGTGAAACATGGTGGTGGCAGTATCATGGTTTGGGCCTGGATGACTTGCCATCACTGATGGAACAATGAGTTCTGAATTATACCAGCCAATTCTAAAGGAATTTGTCAGGACATCCGTCCATGAACTGAATCTCAAGAGTGGTTCATGCAGCAAAACAACAACCCTAAACACACAAGTTGTTCTACCAAAGAAAGGTTAAAGAAGAATAAAGTTAATGTTTTGGAATGGCCAACTCAATGTCCTGACCTTTATCCTATAGAAATGTTGTCGAAGAACCTTAAGCAAGTAGGTCGAAACCCACCAACATCCCAGAGTTGAAGCTGTTCTGTACTGAGGAATGGGCTAAAATTACCCAAAGCCGATGTGCAGGACTGATCAACAGTTACCAGAAATGTTTAGCTGCAGAAGGGGGTCACACCAGATACTGAAAGCAAAGGTTTACATACTTTTGCCACTCACAAATATGTAATATTGGATCATTTTCCTCAATAAATAAATGACCAAGTATAATATTTTTTTCTCATTTGTTTAATTGGGTTCTCTTTATCTGCTTTTAGATCTTGTGTGAAAATCTGATGAAGATTTAGGTCATATTAATGCAGATATATAGAAAATTCTAAAGGGTTCACAAACTTTCAAGCACCACTCTAAGCCACTAACAGTACTGGGCGATCTCAACTAATTATTTTTGTTAGTGACCCTGTCAACTCTTTTTTTGAGTAGCTTCTTACTGACATCTAGTTTCTGTGAAGTAATTGACCAACAACAGCAAGAGAAACAGTGACAGGGGCATGTCTCAGTTATGCATGATTCTAACCTTGGACTTCAGGGAATTTTTTCTTTCATGCAAAGAGCAGTATTAAATCCAGTGCCATTGTCTTACAGTTTGAACCACAATATGCCATGCTGAATATATTTTATGGGCTGTACATACACACAAGAAAAACCGTCAAGGCCAAAAAATATAGTTGATTGAAAGCTCCTTGGTCATCATGATGTTTAGGTATGTTTTCTAATACACTCAGGAGTCTTCCAGAAACAGGTGATACAAGATCATGTGACACTTTAATTGCACACAGGTCCACTCAGCCACTTATGTGACATTTGATGGCAACTGGCTAATTTTTCCCTCCATGGGCCCATGGGCCATGACATATAATACCAAAAATAAGTCCACTGTAAGGTCACAAGTGTGCAATAAACTGTAGTATCATTCCTTTAGTCCATGGAAAAGTCCATTGGAGAAGCAAGTATCTTAATCAAAGACACTGCTTGTCTTGAAAACCAAATTTATATGGATAAAATAATGAACGGGACTCAGTGTACTGTGTACTGTAAGTGTAGCAGATGGGAACCTGATAATATATATCTACATCCCACCATGCACTAAGATTTACATATTTGATAACTTCAATTTAGTTCTTTGTGGCTATGATAATTTGTAGCTATTAGTGCTATTAAAAAAATTAATTTTAAATAAAAAAATATGCAAAAAATATGATGTGCTGGATCATGTGCTATTTGCAATCATGTGCAAATATTTTAGAAGAAATATTAATAAATCAAGCCAGATTTACAGTGATTAATTTGCTGATTATACTAAGATTAATCATTTTACAATATAGTAGAATCCTATTATATGTTTACAGTATTTTAATGTTTGCCATCCTCTAATTCATATATCATAATTCTTTTTTATTTGTAAATTGCACCTTGCTTCATGTTGCATTGTATTACTTTTGACAGCAGAGAAAAATCTACTTCTTCAGTCCACATTTTCTTTTTCCAAAATTTTCTCAGACAGCTCTACTCGAGAAAATTCTGGCTACCATGGAGGCATGCCCTACAACTCAAATAATCATAATCTACACACAGTACTGTAAAAAGGTAGGCAAGTTACAGCATTTGTATGTTTGACACAAATCTCTCAATTTGATATGTCTACATATCAAATCCATACATTCTATACATGCTACAGACTGCATAATTAAGTAGACTATTCATCATAAAATACTGCTTATATTACATGAGGTATAATAAACATTTAAATTTAATCAAACCCACACTCCCTCATTTTAAAATGTAGCTTCCTTTTTGAGAGACTATGGGGGTTTAAAAACCAATAAGCAAGCATACCAGCATACTAACATACTACAGGGTGTCCCAAAAGTCTCCATACATACACTGAAAAAAATCAAGGGTAAAATTAAGGGCAGAATTTCCACTTAAGTAAAGTATGTAAGTGCAACAAAAAGTAAATAGGCAAATAATGGCAGATTTATGTTAAACTCATTAAATAGAAAAATGCACATATTAAAAACTTAATTCATTGTAGTAACATGGACAAGCAATTAAACTTTTACATTTAGTACCAGTATGTGCTACCTGTGCTGGACGATCAAATCATTTTTGTAGCAATATTTTAAAATTCAAAATTACAATCAGAGAAAAATCAATATCACACAAGCCTATACTGTGTTATTATTAAGTTTCAATTATTGTATATTTATAATGTTGAATGTTAAATCAAGTGAAAGAGAATGATAAGGCACATATTCAGACAATGGCTATTTTTGCTGTATCTAAATTGTAGCATGTGGAGACACAACTCTGTTATATCTTATCGAATTTGAATTTTGTGTATTGTTGGACCCCTAATGACTGCATATGCAGGTTTTGTTTTAAGGTGGGCTTTTAACAGTGGTTCATGAAATTATTGATCTGCATTTTTCTTTTCCCATTTTGTTCAAATTTGCTTTAAACTATATAGATAACATATCCAGAGGGAATGTCCCTACTTTGCCAATGTTTCTGAAGGATGGGTAAAGCCACACAGAAGAAGCTGATATTCTTGCACCCAGATTTTGTCATGTTAAGTCAGTTGTGTAGGGTGAAAAAATATTTCTGTTAACCTCAGAAATAACAGGGCACACAGTGATGCAAAGAGCCATCAAGTGTTAAATGAAGAAAAAAAAAAAACTGTTGCAGACACTCTAAAATTGCCTGATGTAGTATAGCGTAACTACATAAAACTGTCCGGTGGTATGCTCACACTGTTTTATTTAAATAGAGCCTCTTCCTGCACAAATTTCAGGGCATTCAGTGCTCCATTTTACTTGGAAAGGGGACATAAAAACAGAATGTGTGTCGTCAGCTGCTCTGCTAATGGCCTTCTAACACCTTCGGTTGATACTGCACTCTGGTGTGGCTGCCTTTCCCTTTACAGCAATGCAAAAGTCTTTACTGCAGGAGCATTACACAAGGCTGTAAGTTTCTGTCCAGCACAGCAGAATGTCAGCACCTCCCATTAACACCCATTAAACCAGTGGAGGGACTTCTTTGTCATAAAGGGGCAGTAATAAAAACAAGTCCACTCTGAGCAAAGAGCAGACAGTATATAAAGACAAATGTATTGTTTTGATTGACAGTGTATGACAATGGCTAAATCAAACAACTGCTAGCTGCCTTGCGATACATCCGAAAAACCCAGGTTTCTTTTTGAGTAATAAAAACACAGAGAAGCCTCAGATTTATTTCTGTAAAAGAATATCATGCCATCTGCCCAGGCAGTTAAAGGTAGGTCTACTAAATATAAGATTCCTCACAGGTTATGCAGTGAGGAGGGATCTGACATATTTTACATCACAGAAATTTGGATTACGTTTTGAATTTATATGATCTTATGCAGTTTATATGATCTTATGCAGTATGTGGTGGACCCCACTAGCAAAAATGACCACACCTTAGTCTTGGTCATTTCTCACTGTTTAGACATGAAGCTCTCACAGATACTAGATATACAATATCTGACCACTATTATGTATTCTTTATTCAATATCAAGCTCTGAGAACCATGCAAACTGTATTACTTAAAAAAGTTTGCCAGAAACACAATGAAGTCTCACACTGAAACACAATGAAGGTTAACGGTTGATTGTTATTTAAAATGTTTATCAGTACAATGAATCTTGCCATGAAAGCTTATGTCTGGGCTGACTGACAATCACAACTGTAACCAACAATTACTTTTTTCCTGTATTTATAGACTTATCAAGGCCCCACACATTTTAAAGTGACAAATACAAGGCCTTTTCTGCTGCCTTCAGTCAGACAACTATTGCCATTTTAAAAAAATCTACTGATCTGGAATATCTAATAAACATTTCAATATGTATTTCACTGCACAGCCTCAAAACAGTCATCGCAAGACCTCTGTTAAAAATAGAAATCTTGACAGAGCTATACAAGTACAGACCTTAAACCTGCTATTCTTGCTTTTATTCTTTTCAACCTTAGGTTGAAATGTTCAATGTTCAATCTAAAAGTAACACAATCATTTAATTCTGAATAAATGTTCAGATATACTGTATATTCCAAAGCTATGCCTTTAATGTGTTACAAATTCTCGCTCTCAGCATGTGGCACATTTCCCAGGACTGTGAGTATGCTTGTTATTCATTCTACAAGTCCTTTTGTTTATGTTTTGCTACATGCCTTTGTTTTGGTTTTTGTCCACTCTTGTCATTGGTCTGTTACTGATTGTGTTCATCTGTTCTGTTTGGTTCTTGATTCATGATTCTGTGTCTCACAGATTGACTGAAATTCTCATTGTTGGTTTTTGCTGTTTATGTTCTATTTTCACTTTGTTTTGACCCATGCTTATTTCATCATGCTTAACATGTTTATTGGGCAGACATTATTGTATATCTCCTGTCTACCCGTGTCCTGCTTTGAACTCGGTCTTGCTTAGACCAATCACCCACACTTGGTTCCTGCCTCTCTCTCCCACATTCGTGATTCTTAGACATATTAGAGGCTGATCAGATGACATTAAGTTGTGGATGTACCAACATTTCCTGCAGTAAAACAAGATATGACAGGGGTTACTGGTAGTAAAGAACAAGGAAAAGATACTGGACTCTTTGCCTTTTAAGCCCAAAAACTATGTGAAGAACCCAGATCTCATTTGTTAGTGAACTTTGTTTCAAAAATCTCTGACATGATTGCTATATATGTTCCTGTTAGATCACTCAGATCAGCAAACAACAATCAACTGGTCATCCCTAAAACCCAGCTGAAGGGGATAGAGTCAGCTTGTAGTTACCAGGTACCAACACAAGCACTGGAATTCTTAACCAAATCACCTTAGAGCTACATACACCCTAACAGCTTTGCATTCAGTTAGGATTGAATTTTTTTTAAATTGAATTTACCAGTATGGCATGGTAGGATATATAGCTCGAGGGTCCAGGTTTGAGAAACACTTGACCAGCGGTTTTCATCAGAAAAAGACACAGCCAGACATTGTTTAGCTACCATGCCACATTACATATTAATGTTAGTTCAGTCGAGGTATCTTTCTGTAATGTCAAATAGCTAGCTTCGCTGGCTAACGTAACTTAATTCAGTACAGGAATATATATATATATATATATATATATATATATATATATATATATATATATATATATATATAAGTTAGCTAGGTTAGTGATTTCTTTAGTTGTAAAATAAGCTACATTAATTATATCTTTTTTCTATCTGCTATCGCTATTGTTAACATCCAGAAGAATATCCAGAAGAACATCCCTAACAAAAAAGTTTATACTTAATTTATTCTTTGTTGAGGCTTACTTTATCTATGGCTTACAACTTGCTTATCTGAGTCGAGTCAAACGAGACAACCGTCCTGAGTTGACAGTACAGAGAAATATCCAATCAGCTGTTTGATTAGCTTGGCAATGAGCAACTGTCACAGATGAATCACATAAATGTCCGTCCAACCACTGATTGTTTTTTTGTTTTTTGTTTGTCAGCACATAGAACTTTTTACATTGTTTTTATGCTCATTTTGATATGTCGCCTAAGTGCCTTTTTACGTTCACTTAGCTGCTATGCCTAAGCCTTTCTAGTAAAAACTCTGGTGCCTGTGTGGAGTTTTGCAGGTTCCCCTATGTCTGTGTTGGTTGTCCAGTCGAAAACCATTATCTACTCTAAATTGCTCTGTATTGTGTGATGCCCTGTGTTGGAATGGTGCCCCATCCAAAGTGTGTTCCTGTCCAAGCTCAAGATCCACCACAACCCTGACCAGAATAAAGTGGTTACTGAAGATAAAAGACAGAATATTTGTGCAGCACATTGTTAAAACAGAGCCTTTTGATTCCTGGCTTCTTTAAAGTCAACTGGACTGGTTTTATGATCTTGAAGGCATGTTATCCAAGGCAATTCCTCAATCAAGTTGAGGACCATCCAATGACATAAACTCCTAACCCTATGCTTAATCTCAGTAAATAAAACTTTTGGCTCAAAAAAAAAAAAAAAATATATATATATATATATATATATATATATATATATATATATATATATATATATATATATATATATATAAAAATTTTTGAAGCTGCAGGGTCTTTTTTTTCATAAAATACAAAAAGATTCCCCAACTAAGTGTCACCACAAGTTCAAAACTTTCAGCTGTTCCTGTCTTTGTGTGGATATTTGGTGAAATATGCCCACACACACACACACACACACACACACACACACACACATATAGGCTACAACTCAGATAGCTCAGCAGTTCCATCTCCCTTCCTGCTGCTGCTGCTGCTGTGCTAGCTGAACAACACATTGTTTTATCCCACACATCATTGACTCTGCAGCACCAAGCACCTAATAAAAACCCCAAACATCTTTTAGGTGGAGCTTGAAAAGAGAGGTTGTTAAAGTGGCGTGAATCTTTTATGAGAAAAGCAATGGGAAGGGAATAGCATAAAAGATGACAGCATGCAGCATAAGAGGGTGTTAACATAGCGTCTTATCAGAGACCTACCAAAGACACTTACTGCATCATCAATGCTTTGTTATATTGGTGATATTTTGTGTTAAAAATGAAGAAAAATTAGTTGAGACTATAATGTGCACTTGTCTCTTCCTGGTGTAATGATTTTGTCTATGTCGGAGGGAAAGATAATGCACAGCAGGCCAAACAACACCAGAAGACAGCTGCAAGGTTTCTGTGGTAAATGGGCTGTTTTACAATGTCAAGAGTAAGAAAAACTGACTGATAGAGGATAATGGAGAAAAACTGACATGCTTTATATAACAAATAAGAGAGGCCACTAATTACAGCATATTATTTATGCAAGAAGCATGGTGATTAAAGCTAGGAGATCAAGATCATCATAATAAAAATCATCTTCATCATCATCGTCATCATCATCACAGCCTACAATTTAGTTAGAGAGAAGATATACTGTAATCGTAAAATGGTGCTGTAGGGTCTGGGAGCCACGTCATTGAACAATCAGATTTCCATAGAAACCAGTCTGGTTTAAAAATCATCAGTAACGGTGCACTCCTCTTTATTAAATTCAACTCAATTTTATTTATATAGTGCTTTAACAATGGACTTTGTCTCAAAGCAGTATAGGACTTCGGATATAAAATTCAATTTCAATTTACATTTATCCATAATGAGCAAGTCAGAGGCGACAGTGGCAAGGAAAAACTCCCTGAGGCAAAAAGAGGAAGAACCCTTAAGAGGAACCTGTCTCAAAAGTGAACCCATCCTCATTTGGGTGACACAGGATAGTGCAATTATAAATCTTTACTCTTCTATAACTATATATTATGGAGTGAAGTAGTGCTATGTGTGTTAAAAGTAACAACATTGTGAGCATCATTAGCATTTCAACAAGTCTTTCATATCAAACAAAAGTTATCAACTGTTCAATGATTGAGACTTTAATTTGAGCAATTGCTGTCTAGATTATCCAAGGAATAACATCCACAGCCATCTTAGCCATATTCTGCTTCCCAGTCATTTTCTAGTGAGACAGGCAAAAAGGACTGCAGAAGCAAGATCTGCACAAATCAGTCAAAGAAAAGGGAAACAAGTTGAAAACTTCTCAAATGAGAAATGCATATTGCTGAGTGGCAGCCAATCGGATTGAAGAAATGCTGAAATCAGTGGAGTGAGGTATCAATTATACCCTGATGTCATCTCTTGAATACTGCAGCACAATGACAATCACAATGTTTTCTGAAATCCAGTATACAAAAATTCTCCAAACCAGGGATAAATAACTACATTGCTTTAAGAAAAAAATTATTCAATAATTGAACCTGTATTGAGTGGAGATACATACATTGGTTAAATGTAGGTATATTCAAAACGTGTGCAAATGTTCAGCAGGGCATAATACATTAGTGGGAAAAAAGTATATTTTTCAGAAACATGAGTACAGTTTCCAGACATTCCAGTATAATCAGTCTGCATTTCATTGGGGCACAAAATTAACCTACAACATTTACTCTGAGCTGCTAAACTTGCCAACATTTTAGCAACATGACCGCAAAGCGACTGTCAGGGATTTCCCCCTCACCCCGAATGCAGAAGAGTGCAGCATGCATAGTGCTTGCTTTACTTGGCGTGCACTTCCACATTCTTTAGTCTTTGTTTATGTTACCACGTATGTTTTATTTTGGTTTATGTTCTGTCGCCACAATTGTCATACTACTGGTTGTTCCTTTATGTGTCAACATTGTTATCAGCTGTTTTTTTGATTAGTTTGCATATTTAAACCCCTGTGGTCTTTGTTCTGTGTTTTCAGTATTTGCCACCTGATCTTTATAAAACCGTTTGTCTAGTATTTCTCATTCCTTTTTTTTTTTAAACTTCTTGCCCGTTTCTTGTTTCTCGTATTTGTTTTGCCTAGTTTGTAGTTTTTGCTCATAGCCTGATCCAGGCCTGTTTTTTTACTTTGATATACTTTCATTTTGGATTTGTCTTCCTGCCTTTCTTTAATAAAGCCTTAACTACATTTGCATCCATCTGCACTCCTTTAACGTGCCAGAGACCAAAACAAACTTTTCCTAAGCAAGCTGTTTTTCATAAACCAACACACTGGCAGACTAGCATACTAGCGTATAAGCTCAAGAAAAAGAGCTATAGCTATTGTCAACTGCAAAGAGAACGGTGCAGCTTGCAGCACACTTGGAGAGCCGGAGTGCGGCACATGCATGAGCCAGGTGCGTGAGTGCTCAGCGAGCACACGCTCTTCGAATGTTGATAACTGTGACATTGTCTACTGTGGACACGTGCGTTTGTTTTGTTTCTGTTCTGTCTCCTCCCTGTTTTGTCTTTGGTTGTTGTTCGAGGGTGTGTCTTCATTGTTTTCAGCCGTCAGCATTTAACGCTGATTATGTTTGATATATATGCCCCTCGCCTCCCAGTATACAGCGTGGAGTATTATGTTAGTTAAGTTACCTTGATAGATAGTTTAGTTTAACATAGATTAGTTCTCGATACCACGCTGTTATTTCCCGCCACTCATTTCCCTCATGGTTCGTATTTTGACCTCATTTCTTGTGACCTCGATTTCGATTCCTGCCTAGCCCTGTATATGCCTGTTTGCCGTTTGCCCTACCCATTGCCTGTTTTTGACTACGCCTCTGTTTCACATTCTGGATTTGTCTGCCTGCCTCCTTTAATAAAACGTCTTTACCTGCACTTGCTTCCGTACTCAACTCCCTACGTCTCGGGACATGACACTAATGAGGCTTGGGGAATAATGGAATACATGTAACAGCGTTATGTAATCAGGATCCAAAAAAGAGCTAACTGAAATCCGTTATCAGATTACAGGTACATTTAGTAAAAAATGGGAATACTATCAGGATTTAAAAGCAAAGAAATCAATCTTTTGACTTAACACATAGACAGCTGCTTGATTATAGTTCTGGTTGCTCATGTGAGCCAGTCATGACTCACATGAGCAACCTCCTGGTGCATGCAAAAATAAATTTTGCGCAAAGCTAATTTGGTAGAAATTAACACAAATTGTTCCTTGAAATGCTTTTGTTAGAGTAACCATACATCCTCTTTATCCCAGATATGTCCTCTTTTTCAGACCTTAAAAAAGTGTCTAGCCATGATTTCAAAATTTGAAAAAAATGTCCAAGATTCAGCTTTAGTTTCATTATGATGTGCTTATGGTCTAATACGGCAACATGTGTGCACATATTTGCATTGCTTTAACTGCTTTGTAATTTACACCTTCTCGCACACCAAGTGGTCAATTATAAAAGGCTTGCAGCAACTATTGGCCAAATTCTTGCCTCTCAACCTTTACCCTACTCTCAGCGAACGCGCGAAGGCGAAGTGCTATTGTGTACAGCGTCAGACAGTTGACAATCGCATCAAATGACAGCTGTCCTGAGTTGAAACAATGCCCATGCCCATATAAAGTGATTTTTAATTTTATGTTATCACATTGCTTCGTATTACATGGCCATTCAAATTTGTAAATGATGGCAGACGGTACACTCATGGCATCTAATATTTTATTTTATTCCATGGACATTCAAAAAATGTAGGAATTTATATATATAGTTATGTGATGCTAATAGTTTATATATATTTATGCGATAGTAATAGTGTGTCTTATCCAGTGTATTAAAATCTGCATTCACAGTAACAATGTTTTGAATACTATTAAATATAGATGCACCGATGTATAGGCCAATAATTGGTATTGGCCGATAAAGGCAATTTTTCATGCTATTGGCCATCGGCAATGATCAGGGCTGATTATATACTGTCAATCAAAAGAGGGAGGGAAAACACATCGAATTCGTGCTGTGTGTAAAGAAGATGTCTCTTGTGTGGAATTACTTTGAATTGGGTGACAATGACAACAAAACCGCAGTTTGTAAGCTCTGCACTGCACTGTATGAGTGCTTTTACAACAGACGCTGCAGCAGTGAAGCAGGAGTTGTTTTTTCTGCTACGCTGTTCAAGCTGCTTTCTCCCCCAGTCCAAAGACATGCATGGTAGGCTGACTGGTGTGTCTAAAATGTCCGTAGTGTATGAATGGGTGTGTGAGTGTGTATGTGATTGTGCCCTGCGATGGACTGGCACCCTATCCAGGGTGTACCCCGCCTTGTACCTGATGCTGCCTGGGATAGGCTCCAGGTTCCCCGTGACCCTGAAAAGGAGTAAGCGGTAGAAGATGGATGGATGGATGGATGGATGGATGTTCAAGCTGCTTGCGTTGAATTAATGCGCCAGTACACTAGTGAAAGATTTAAATGAAGATGAGTTGACAAAAAAGGTATATATTGTACAGAAAAATATATTTGTAGAGCTTTATGTTTCATTTCCAGTTAATGTTAATATGAGTTAATATCGTTAAAAAAAAAGTTGATATTATATATTACCAGTTTGATGTTCAATGATGAAGTAGAAATGCTTTTGTTTGTGATGAGTGAATGTGAAGCCTAACAAGAGGTTTTTTAGAATTCAGTCAATGTTAATATGAGTTAATAACATTCAATAAGTTACGAAATCTTAATTTAATCTTCAGAATTTAGTTAATGTGTTAATTTGAGTAATGTGTTTTCTGTTAGGGAACAATTACTGTGAAACAACTTGTTGAAATGGAGAGAATAAAGTTTTTATTTGCAATTCCTTCAGAATTGTAGAATTAATTATTATTAATTTAAAAGAAGGTATAAAAGGCAGAACCACCAAACTATCGGTATTGGCATCGGCCAATATCACTCTGAATGATCAGTTATCGGTATCGGCTGAGAAATTTAGTATCGGTGCATCTCTACTATTAAAACAAAGTATTACAGAGTAATTTGCAACTGTAACAGAATACATATTTGAAGTAACCCTCCCAACCCTGATTCTAATGCACAGCTTTTGTTTCCTTACATGCTGCTAAGAGTCTGAATGGATCACACAAACAGTGTCATTATTAAGTTTCAATTATTATACTTTTATTGTTCTTTCAAAAATCAATTAAATGTACAGCTAAGGGACATATTCAGGCAATACTTATTTTTGCTATATCGTAAATGTATCATATCGAGACACCACTGTATCATATCATATCAAATTTGAAGTATGTGTATCATCCATGTGGACAGCCAGTGTGACTGTTGAAGTATAGGAGCATGATGTGCTGAGCACTTGGTGCATCCAGAATATATTTAAATCTATTTAGAGTTTTACTACTATGGACTTCCTAAAGGCTGAAGCTGAGTGTAGTGTAGCTAAACAGTAGCACTTTTAATAAAGCAACCTAATATATATTGTGTAGAATCAAAGATTATGCCAAGACTGCAAGCCGGGACTAACAATAATGTGCAATAAAATTTCAAAGTTGTTGGTAAATACTGTTTCCAGAGATTAGAGAGAGAGAGCTACTTTCAGAGAACAAAATGTTGTCAGAATTTAATTCAATAAAATTTGAGTGCATAAACACAATGAAAGAGGGCCACTTTCTGAAAAAAAAATTAATAAGACCATGTAGGAAACTGTCCTAGGTCAGTCCAGTACAGTATCTTGCAAACTAGGTTATTGGTTTGCTGTATTGCCCTAGTTGTCATGTAATATCAGAGAAGGAACTCTGGCCTACAGTTCCCAGTAGCCACTGCACCTCACTGCATCACGGTCACATGACCACCTGCACCTGAATCGGTTCATGTTAACAAGCACTTATGTGTATATTAGCCACAGTTTGCAGCGCACTCTTTGTCTTGTGATTGTCTTTCGTTGCTGTTGTTTCTGTCTTTGTGTTCACGGTCTTTGTTAATGGTTTATTCTTGTCTTAGTGTTTTGCTGCCTGTTCATAGATCTTGTTTTTTGTTTAGTTTTGGTATTCATTAAAACTGAAAATCTGCACTTGCATCTGTCTCCACCTCTAAAACGTGATGAAACGCAAGACCTCAACATGGATACAGCAGAATTTTTCAGAGTCAAAGAGGCCCTATATGAAAGGGAAAAGCCGAGGTGGGAGAAGGAGGGAAAATACTCCCTCATTCAAGCCAACTGGGAGTGGCTTGAAATGATGCACTCCATCATAGGGTATGTCAAGGAGGAGCCTTCCAACCAGGTTGGAACCATCTCCCACCCTCCCTCCCACACTGTGGATCTCGTCCAGTCTGCCGTGTCGACGGATTAAGTTGTTCAGCCTCCTTGCTTGTCTGAGGATGCCGTTCAGCCTCCCTGTTCAGCTGAGGATGCCGCTCTGTCTCCCGGTGTGGCCAAGAAATCCGCTTTTCTTCCCTGCTCCGCCTCGGATGTCACTACAACAGGCTTCACTACAGACATCATTCCGCCTTCATGCGCGGCTGAGGACGTCGCTCCGCCTTCCTGCGTGGCTGTCGCTCCGCCTTCCTGCTAGGCTGAGGACGTCGCTCCACCTTCCTGCTCGGTTGTCGCTCTGCCTTCCTGCTTGGCTGAGGATGTCGCTCCTTTTCTTTGTTTCGTGCCGTATGTCACTCCCCCTTCCTGCTACATGGAGTACATCATTCCCCCCTCTGGCCTCGTGGAGAACTTTGCTTCTCCCTCTGCCCTCGCAGAGAACTTTGCTCCTCCCTCTAGTTTCATGGGGAATGTCAGTTCCCCCTCAGGCTCTGCCATGAGCTTCATTCCTCCCGCTGGCTGTGCAGTAGCCATCACCCCGCATATCATGTCATCTCCAACCTTAGAGAGCACTTCCAGGTCTACGTCATGGTCAACCAAGTTCTGCTCCCATCCGAGTCTGCTGACACGGCCAACCAAGTTCTGCTCACGCCCGAGTCCGCTGACATGGCCAACCAAGTTTTGCTCATGCCAGAGTCTGTTGACACAGTCGACCAAGTTCTGCTATCCTGTTATGCTGAGGACGTCGCTCTGCCTTCTTGGCCTGCTGAAGCTGATTGCCCAGCTTCCCACGCCTGGGTGCTGTCTAGTGACTAGGCTCCTTGAGGAGTCTGCTATCTGTTGGACAGTGCCTGCCTCGGGACCTAAGAGGCTGTGAAGACATTTTGCCCAGAGGGCCAGAACCAACAAGGGAGGGAGTGTTTTCTGGCGCTCCGGAGTAGCGCCTTTTGGGGGGGGGTGGTTCTGTCATGTAATACCAGAGAAGGAACTCTGGACTACAGTTCCCAGCAGCCACTGCACTTCACTGCACTACGGTCACATGACCACCTGCACCTGAATCACATTCATGTTAAAGAGCACTTACGTGTATATTAGCCACAGTTTGCACTGCACTCCTTGTCTAGTGTTTCTTTCATTGCTGTCATTTCTGTCTTTGTGTTCATGCTCTTTGTTAATGGTTTCTTCTTGCCTTAGAGTTTTGCTGCCTGTTCATAGTTCTTGTTTTGTGTTTAGTTTTGGTATTCATTAAAACTGAAAATCTGTACTTACATTCGTCTCCACCTCTAAAATGTGACACTAGTAATTTTCACATTTATAAGTGAATGTGAAAAATACTGAAGAGGGTTACAGACAATTATTTAAATAATTAAATTAATTGTAAAATTATTACAAGACTGTAATCTTAACATTTTCAGTCTATTGGTTAAAGCTTATTCACTGGTATACACCTATTTATAGATTTATTCACTTAAAGGGGGACAAAGCAGATGGGGGTCCCATTTTTTAAACTTTTTTTTTTTAATTCTTATGTCATTTTTAAAAAATATTAAGCTGCAATACACTGTGATATATCAAAGACTGTGACCATGACTATTTCACCACTAATTAACATAGAATGCTGAAAAAGGCAGCAACCCTGTCAGTGCAAAATATCTTAAAAAGCATGAGTTCTCAGCATATTCGAACCACAGGGGTGTTGCATATTATACAAGCTTATGTTATTTAGGCCTGGGAATTTGTGTGAAATGCAGCATTCTGAAATAAAGCAATTAATTTACCAGCAGATCGATAGATCATTAAGACACACAGTCTAACGCTCCACATGTTGGCTTAGTTCCACATGAGTCTCATCAGTCAGCCTCCAATTTAATGGAGTTCAATTCAATAATAGGCTTTTTGGTGCGATGTGTTTGCAAGACAAAGTAGAACTCTATTTCATATTTAGCTCAACGTTATGCAGAAAAAGTCGTGTACAAGTTAATAATAAATCAAGTTAACTAAAATTAATTCATTAGAACAAAAACACAAACATACTCTTAGTTCAGTCTTTAATTTAACAGTGAATACAAATGAATCAACTAATTTCTCTGTTGTTTACTGCTAGCCACACATATATTTTAAACTAGCTAGCCCAAAACTTCCTTTCAGCCCTTCAGAGACTTTTAGACAGCAGTGTTTGGCCTTTTAGAATCAGTTATTTTTTTGTTTTGTTTTTTCTCTCAGGGGCTTTTGCTTCAAAAGATGCATAATTACTAGAGATGGCACCAATCCAATACCCAGTATCTGTGTCAGAAAAAAATGCCGGATCAGGCATTGAAGGAAACGTCAGATTCAGTAATAAATATCAAAGATCAAAGTTGTTGTTTTTTTGTAAAAGAATGTATTTTTCTAACTGGAAATTTTTACATATAAAGAGTCTTGACTCATTTTTCTATTGTTAGGGTTGATTTTTTTATGCTTTATTATACTTTGACCATAACATGAAAACCATCTGCCTAATATTGTGTAAGCCCTCCTTGTGCCGCCAAAACAGCTCTGACCCATCAAGGCAGATGAGGTGGACTCCACAAGACATCTGAAGGTATGCTGTGGTATTAGGCACCAAGATGTTAGCAGCAGATCCTTTAAGTCCTGTAATTTGCAAGGTGTGGCTTCCACAAATCAGACTTGTTTGTTCAGCACATCCGACAGGGTTGTACTCATGCAAATTGAGATCTGGGGAATTTGGAGGCCGAGTCAACACTGTGAACTCTTTTTCATTATCCTCAAACTATTCCTGAACAATTTTATCCAACAACTATCACCCATGCAATGGGTGATAGATGCAACGAAATGCTTCTGATAACTGGAGATCAGTCTTTCACTTACTTCTAGAACTAGGACTTACTCCTATGCTTTGGATCATTGTCTTGCTGCATAATCCAGTTGCACTTGAGTTTCAACTTACGAACTAAAGACAGGACATTCTCCTTTAGGATTTTCTGGTAGAGAGCAGAATTCATGTTTCCCTCAATTGTTGCAAGTTGCCCAGGCCCTGAAGCATCAAAGCATCCCCACAGCATCACACTTCCACCACAATGCTTGACTATAGATATGATGTTTTTTGTGGAATTCTGTGTTTGGTTTATGCCAGATGTAACGGGACCCCTGTCTTCCAAACAGTACCACTTTCAACTCATCGATCCACAGAACATTCTCCCAAAAGGTTTGAGGATCATCAAGGTGTGTTTTGGTAAAATTCAGACGAGGCTTAATGTTTTTCTAGGTTAGCAGTGGTTTTCACCTTGCAACCTTTCCATGGATGCCATTTTTGCCCAGTGTCTTTCTGATAGTGGAGTCATGATCAGTGACCTTTACTGATGCAAGAGAGGCCTGTACGTCCTTTGATGTTGTCCTTGGCTCTTTTGTGACTTCCTGGATGAGTCGTTGCTGTGCTCTTGGAGGAATTTTGGAAGGTTGGCCACTTCTGGGAAGGTTCACTACTGAGTTCTTCCATTTGGAGATAATGGCTCTCACTGTGGTTCTTTGGAGTCCCAGAGTCTTTGAAATAGTTTTGTAACCCTTCCCAGACTGATGCATTTCAATCCCCTTCTTCCTCATCACTTTCTTCAATTTTGACATAGTGTGCTACTGGGTAAGACCTTTTGACCAACGTCATGCTGTTGAAAAAGTTCTATTTAAGTGCTGATTTAATTGAACAGGGTTTGCAGTAATCAGTCCTGGTTGCGTCTAGTCCAGCTGAACACCATTATGAATGCAGTTTCATAGTTTTGGGAAATTAGCAACTATGGGGCATTTTCACACAGGCCCAGTTGATATTGGATAACTTTTTTTGCTTTATTAAATAACATTATAATTTAAAAACTTTGTGTTTACGCAGGTTGCCTTTGTTTTATCTTAGATTTTGTTTGAATTCTGAAACAATTTAGTATGAGATATACACAAAAGAGAATAAATCAGGAGGGGGCAAATACTGTTTCACAGCACTGTAGTTAGCTAGAAGAATATATGATTTTGTACATGGTGCAAATACAGTAAACTGCAAAAAAAATAAATAATCACCAGAGAAATTGCTTCAACTACATTCTGCTTTCTGCCAGTGGTATAGGTGCCTCACATTCCACCTTCCTTTGTGCTTCAAGTTGCCACTCATGTTGATACACAAGATATAACCTATTGATAGGCAATTTTGCATAATAATGGCAAGTCAATAAGAAGATTTAAATGTTTACTTTGGGACATTTACTTATATAAAAGGCAGGAGCGAGGATTAACTGTACAAAATAAGCAACACACTAATCCACGCTCACATTCATACATTTTCTAAATCTTGATTTTTATAATATTACAAGAAATAATATCCTGTGTGAATACAAGTAGTAGAACCTGACAGTAACCGAGGAGAACTGCTTTGTAAAATTTGACCTGGATAATCATTCACCCAGGGGAAAATCAGCTCTCACATCACTCTGTATGTTGTATATAGTTTTGACATCTATATCATTTCAGCTATAAATTTTTTAAGCAGATGAAAAGATACCTTGAATAACACATGGGTTATCACAGTTTGTGTGTGTGTTCAACACAACACCCCTTCCAACAGCTCAGCATCTCCTCCACTATACAGTGCTTTTGGAAACAGGTGTAATGACACTTGCAGCAGCATTGTGAAGGAACTGGGAGAAGCAGGTCTCTCCAAAAATCCTGTCATATGTACTTTGGCCCGTTATCATTATCTTTGATTAGTCACATTAGACCACAATTCATATGAACAGTTATGACATGATGGCTTAGGTCTACAATTGCTATGATAGCATTAGGACTGCAATTGCCACAAACAGTTTCACACTCAAGTCTCCATCAGTGAGATCTTGGTAACCCTGTTCCCCGACAAGGGAACAAGACATTGCGTGAGCTTCACGCTGTGGCAAGTGTCCACGCTTGTGAGGGACATCTGAAGCTTGTGTAACATCATGCTTATTTATAGGTCTGCCGTGATCAGGTGACATGGCAATTAATTGTGTCGCGTGATATAAAAACGGTACCTGTGAACTGCGCCGTCAGCCTCTATTATCTGAAGCAAAGACGGAATTCACAGGCATACCCCATTATGACAAAGGTCTAGGAACAGGGTTACGTAACCCAGTCATTCCCTTTCATAGGGAACTCAAAGTTGTGTGAGCATCATGCTGTGGGAACAAAAATACCCACTCCATCATACTGAGGGCATGGCCTATTCAAAAGATCCGAGCCCGAGGGTCACTGCAAGACACTTGAGCCCTGGGTGGAATGTATATTCAGGCTGTAACATCGAATGAATGTGTACAGCATAGACCACCCTGTAGCAGCACACACATTCTATAAGGGTACCCCTTTGGACAAAGCCTTTGAGGAGGTGACCCCCCCCCTAGTGGAATGAGCCCTTATGCCCGGAGGTGTAGCAAGACCACGTGCCTCATAAGCAATAAAGATTGCTTCCACTATCCAATTAGATACAGCATCACCTCTACAGTCATCACCAAAGCAGAACAGTAGCTGCTCCAACTTACACCACTGGCCTTACTGGACACAGTAGGTGCAATTTCTCTTGCTCCAGTGTGAGGAACAGAGGAGGGCAAAAAGCCTGCAACACTACTGGCTGGGCAGCAGATATAGGCACTTTAGGAATATAATCTGGCCTAGGATATAGGAAGGTCTTGGCTAATCTAGGGGCATAGTCAAGTCAGGAAGGGGCAACAGAGAGAGCTGTAATTCTCATACTCACTTGAGAGATGTCAGGGCCAGCAGAAGAGCTACCTTTAGAGTCAGAAGCTTCTCAGAGGCTGACTCTAAGGGCTCAAATGGAACACCTGACAGATCTTCCAGGACCACAGAAAGGTCCCAGGAAGGTATGCATGGTCTGCAGATGGGCCTCAGCCCATATCAGACATAAACCTGATATCGCACATAAACCTCGTATGATATCACACATAAACCTCGAAGTTAGAGGATATTGCTCCACAGAGGCTCCATGAATAGATGGTCATGGCGAACTCTCGCTAGAACTTCTGGGAGCAGTGCGATCTGGGGAAAAGCATACAGATGTGTCCTCAGCCACGGATACACCATGGCGTCCAGAGCCAATGGTGTGGGAGAAGTGAGGGCAAACCACAGCGGGCAATGTGTTGTCTCCCCTCGGGCGAACACATCCACTTCCGCTTAGCCGTTTTGCTGCCATATGGACTCCACCACTTGTGGATGGAGTCTCCAAAACCCAGGCCTCAGCCCCTGCCTTGACAGGATTTCTGCTGCCACATTCAGGTTGCCCGGAATGTACATTGACCTCACTGACAAGAACTTTCCCTCCGCACAGAGAAGAATGAATTGTGCCTGCCTGAACAGGGGGCATAAACGTAACCCTCACTGGTGGTTCATAAATGAGACCACCGCTGTGTTGTTTATCACAACTAACACATGGTGACCTCTTAATTGAGGAAGAAAGAATTTCAGTGCTAGAAATACGGCCTGCATATCTAGGCGATTTATATGCCACACCAGATGACGGCCACTCCAAAGACCATGAGCTGGACAGCTGTCTAAAATCACGCCCCAGCCCATGAGGGAGGCATCTGTCACCTGAGTGTGACCTGAGGCTAGAAACCAGAAACACATCCAAATTCTCAGAACATGTGGGCATTGCCACATGACACTGACTACTCCCAGAGGTTTCGTCCTTGAACAAAACCCCTGACTTTTCAGCCACCACTGAAACAGTCTCCTGTGCAATAGGCCCAATCGTATGATGTTGGCTGCTTCTGCCATAAGCCCCAACAGTTTCTCAGAGACTGGAGGGGATGCCCAGACCCAGCTTTATCTTTCTCAATGTTGATAGGATTGACCCTACGCGTGTTGGGCATAGAAATGCGCTCATTGTAGTAGAATCCCATATAACCCCTAGAAAAGTTGTCCTCTGCATTTGAGAAAGCATACTTTTCTTGAAGTTCAACCTGAGCCCCAAGCTCCTCATGTGGGTGAGAACAACATCTCATGTTGAAGTGCCAGTTCCCTAGATCGTGCTAGAATTGACCAGTCATCCAGGTAGTTTAGTACATGGATGCCCTGGAGTCTCAAGGGAGCCAGAGCGGCATCCATGCACTTTGTGAAGGTGTGAGGAGATAAAGCTCGCCCGAAGAGAAGAACCCAATATTGGTACGCGTTGCCCCCAAACGCAAACCTCAGGAACTTCCTGTGACTGGGCGATATTTCTATGTGGAAATATGCATCTTTTAGATCTATCGTCATAAACCAGTCCTCAAACTGAAGCTGTGGAACGATAAGTTTGAGCATCAGCATCTTGAACTTGTATGTCCGCAGAGTATGGTTCAGATGATGGAGATCTAAAATTGGCCGCATACTCCCATCTTTTTTGCGGACCAGGAAATAACGTCTGTAAAATCCATCCTCTATCAGGGAATGGGGTACATGTTCCATGGCCCCTTTCTCCAAGAGAGATCTTACCTCATGTGCCAATGTCGGACTCTGCTTTGTGCTGACTACTGTGGTGAGCACAGCTTTGAACCAGAGGGGTTGAGCTCTGAACTGGACCTGGTAACCCTTTTCTATGGTAGACAGAACCCATGGAGACACATTTGGCAGTAGTTTCCACGCTGCCAGATGGTCTTTTAGTGACGTTAATGGTTCCACATTCTGTTGGACTGAAAGCATCAGAACTTCATTGGCCTGTGACTCAACACGACGGGGAAGGAACTGGCTGAACGATAGTGTTTACAGTTTTGCCTCACAAAAACTGTCGGCGATATCATTAACTGTGCCACCAAACAGGCCGGAAGGTTCAACAGGGGCATCCAGCAGGGAGACCTTATCTTTGTCCCCCATCCCTGAGAGGTTGAGACATAGGTGCCTCTCTGCCACAACCAAGCTACACATTGAACGGCCAATATGATGGGCCATTTGCTTGGTCGCCCGGAGAGACAAATCTGTGGCGGGGCAAAGCTCTGCCACTGCCTCGGGCCCCATTCCCTCCCGAATGTTGAGCTCACTCAGCAGGTCTGCTTGGTAGGCCTGCAACACTGCCACTGTATGCAGTGACCCACAAGCGAGTCCCACTGCCGCATAGGCCTTGCCCACCATGCCGAGGTGGCCTTACATGGCTTGGAAGTCAAATCCAGACCCCCTAAATTACCTGCCGCCAATGGAGAGAGGTAGCTCGCAAGTGCCTCCTCCACCTTCGGCATAGCTAAATAGCTGTGCTGTTCACTCCCAATGATGGCTAAGTAATCTGACATTGAGGGGTTATAAATATGGCTAGTGTGTGGTTTTCCCCAGAAGCGTGCTATTTCATCATGAGTTTTCTGCAGTGTGAGGGAGATTTATTTTCACTGGGGAGAAAGCTCTCCTCCAGCCTGCTACGAGCCACTTCCTCTTCCCCGGGCCAGTGTCTAGATTTAGTTTTTCAATTGCCCTAGTAATCACTTCAAGCAACTCTTTATATGCATGAGAGCTGCTCTCTGTGTTTGGTGCAGTGGCACCCCCTACTGGCTCCCTAGAGTCAGAGAGGGTGTTTTGGCTTTCCATAGCAGAAGGAGGAGTCGCGACGGGAGCTTTCAGAGCAAGAGATAGCGCTCGTCTCCGGCTCCTCTTCCAGATCAATACGAGATCCCCAGGACCTGAGCTGGCTGGCTGCATCGGCAGTGGCCGGCCCAAATCCGTGAAGCTCTGAAACCCAACTCACTTCGACCAAGAAGAGGGAGAGCCGGAGTTGCCTGATTGTAAGGCACTCACAATACGCACAGTCAGACCCCTCGAGGGCTGCCCTGGCGTGCTCCACCCCTAGAGACTTCACACAGAAAATGTGTTCGTCCCCCAAGGTTTCTCAAGGTTTCTTCCTCATGTCATCTCAGAGAGATTTTCTTTCCACTGTTACCTTTGGCTTCCTTATTAGGGATAAATTCATACATTTAAAATTTATATCCTGAATGTTTTTATTTTTGTACACAGCTGCTCTGTGACAATGTCCATTGTTAAAAGCACTATACACATACAATTGAATTGAATTGAATTAAAAGATTAAAATTAAGGTACTACTATTTATTCAATTTAGATGGTCGACAGCTGTGCTTTGTCTTAGCATTGCAAATATGTTTGGGGGTTTTTTAGTGTCCTATTAATAGTAATGAGAATAATGGAAACACCACTGATATGTCCAAATACTCCAGTTTACACTTTATATAATTTCACATATATCAACCAACCTTAACGTTCAGAGATCTGTTGATTGGAGCTCTTTGATTTGAGGTCAGCCCTCTGCTCTACAAATAACTGAGCTAGTAGATTATCACACTGCAGGAAACAACTGCCAGCTGTGTGTGAGCAGTTCTGAGGCTAGGGACTTCAACACACATGTACATACATGCACAAACACACACACACACCCTTCCACCTGTGCTGCTGATATGTAGAAAGTAAATAAAGAGCATATTACCTGATGCTTATCAAGGAATGCATTTATATGCATAATAATCTGTTTAATTCATTTTCAGACCAAATTTGATTTTGGCAGTTATCAGTTTATTCAAGTGGTCACGTAAACTTCACAAAGTGACGTCTTAATCAGATTAAAGCTGTTATTGGATTTAAAGGAATTCAATAAAGACATCTGGAATATAGCCCAGTAATCAGGCTATTTTAATGAACTGCATTTCCCATTACTCTGATAGCTGTGCATGTATGCACACAGCTGGAGAAAGAACAAATAAGCTTGTCTCTGTCTTCAGAACAAAAGAGAGACTGAAAAAGTACAGCATTATGTAGAAGTTGCAACCACAAAAACTTTCAAATGAACATTTTCCAGTAAAGCAACTTGAGAGCAGTAAAATTAACTAAGAGTATATGCAAATCAATTGTGCTTACACCCAGATGACAAGAAATACCATGTGGTGGATTATATATATAGAAGGCACAGGTTCAGAAAATAAAACAATGTAGCGTTTACTCTGGTACTCGGTCAATATATGCTGATTAATTTTAAAAAGTAGTGATTGTACCACTGTACAATTTAATTCACAGCTTTGCTCTTTGTATACTCAGATGTGTGATATCAAATTTGTATTGAAAATGGAAAAATTAGGATCAGTTTATCCCTAATGGTGGGTTTATTCTACAATTTTCTTAGAAATTAGTGTTATGTAACCTGTTGCTGCCTCAACCAAAGCATGTGTACGTTGATGCATAATGTAATATCATGAAACCCGAAGCAAAATCAATTGCTTGCAACAGTGTTCTCATTGCTGTCCTAAGAGAAATCTACTGTGCACATTCGAGTATAAGGAGTTGAGAGAACAGTTGGAAACTTGAAGAAAACAAACTTTACAATATAGGTTATCTAGAATTTTAACTTTAGGGGTTAAGAGATTTATTTGGAGCTTTCCAAAAGATACTGCATTTTTATCCAGACAGTTTTAATTCATAACGTTGAGTTAGTGTTATAGCTAGCACACTCCCTAGTGTGAGTACATTCGAAATTTGATAATAGTACACCACCAATAGTTACTTCATACAGAAATGTACCCTACTATATATCAGTCCCTCCAGGATGTTGCAATTTTTTGATCACAGAAATGAACACAAAATCAAGCAAACTCCACAATATTTGGAGGAGCTTGCAATTTTCAAAATTTCCGCAGATTTTCGGCAGATTTGGGCCAAGATGCGTCATGGGAAATCAATCATCACAACATGTATTCAGTCAAAGCCCTCTTCAATTCACATGTGTCGAACATGAATACAGCTAAAAGGTCATTTACCAACAAACATCACAGTGAAAGGCCATGCAAAACAATTCCATGCAACTGCAATTTCGGCAATTCAAGTAGTCTTCTAAAAAAAAGCAAAAAAAAAGTTGCAACACAAATTTTGAAAAAAGCAACAGCAAAATCAAGCATTTTTGACCCAATAATAACAAAAAAATGTGCGAAATCCTGTATGGACTGATTTAGAATGTACTGTATGTGGTTTGGGACATAGCTTGTTTCACTTGTGCTGTATTGGTGGCCACAGGCTAATTATAGTCATGTGTTCAAATATATTTCTGTTGTGATATACTCGGTTGTCCTGTATGTTGGTTGGCTATAGGCCAAAAGTAGTGATTTATCATCTGGAGTAAGCATCTGTAGTGTGACATAAAGTCTTTGATTTTGAACAATGTGTAAAAAAGGAGAGTTCTTATTTTGTCACATTTTCTCAGTGTCACTGCAACTCTTTATAGTCTAAATATAATATCACTGGAAAATACAGGAAAATATGCCCCTTTAACACACGATTATTTTCTCAACAAAAAATTAATTATTACCAGTTCAACATCTTATTCTATTTTTGCCTAACTCATTATTGACTTGACTTTAGTTATTGCACCTAATCTCAGCCTCAGATGCTCAAAGGCTACAGAGCATCTAACATCATTTGTGCACTTTTCTGGCTACAATGTTCAGTATATATACCTGCTTCCATGTTCTTCACAATAGGAGAAAAAACCAGAAAACAAAGAATTAAGTGAAAATCTCTCACGTTTTCCATCGGGCTACAGGAAAATTAATACAATCTCAGTCAAATTGCCTTTTTCTGTGAAAGCATGTGTTCCTAGGCTGCATTTATTTATACATACCAGACTCACAAGGGAATGGCTAAATAAGCTACAAGGAACAGTCTTTTAATAAATAGTGTTCTGTGAGTGAGGGAAGAAAGTTGGTGAGTATGAAATAGTAGTTTTTACTAAAGCCATATTTTTCCAAACTGATTCAGCCTCAATTATTATATAGTTTACTTAGAAAGAACAGAGCACACATCCATGCACTCATATGCTTTTGTTAATATATTTCATCCCTTTTTTATAAGTATTATGTTAAATGGAAATAAAAGATCAGTCAGCAGAAATTATATGGTTCACCAAGCACTAGAAAACCTACTCTAGTGATGATGTTCCCTTTCAAAGGGAACTCCACATTGCATTAGCTGAACGCTGCACGAAGCGCCCTTGCACGTGACCAGTATCTGAAGCTTGTGTAACATCAGGCCTATTTATAGGTGACGTGGCAATTACGCGCGTCGCGTGATATATAAACGACACCTGTGAACCGCGCCGTCAGCCTTATCATCTTCAGCGAGACTGCATGTCAGTCGTTTGTGTAACGCTCACAAAAAGACTCTTCATTTCCACTCTATCTTTTCCAAAAAAAAGAGAAAAATCTCTTTTCTTTTCTGTCCCTTAAAAACAAAAAAAGGGAGAAAAGTATGAGTGAGAGAATTCAGGAAGTGTGTTACGCCTTGCTGCGGTTTCTTCAGGGGGAGGACTGCACACTTACTGTGTGAAGTGTCTAGTGGGGATCACGCCACAGCAGCCCTAGAGAAGTCTGACTGTGCGCATTGTGAATGCCTTACAATTAGCCAGTTCCGCTCACGACTCGCTCTCTTCTCAGACAAAGCGAGTTGGGTTTCAGAGCCTAGTGGATCTGGGCCATCTCAAGTACGGGGGATCTCGTATAGATCTGGAAGAGGAGCCAGTGCCGAGCGCTGCTCAATCTCTTGTTCTGTCTTCCAGGTCCGGCTCTCCGCTGGATTTTGGAGCTTGCATCGTGACTCCTCCTTCAGCTTGCGTCGTGACTCCTCCTTCCGCTATGGAGAGCAAAAAAACAACAAAAAACAAACAAACAAAAAAAAAACCCAAACCCACACACAAAAAATAAAAATAAAATAATAATAATTCCTCTCTGACTCCGAGGAGCCAGAAGGGTGTGCTAAAAACTGAGAGCAGCATATAAAGGCTGGATGAGCTTTTTTCTGCCCAGTGAAAATAAATCCCTCACACTGCAGAAAACTCCCCTTTCTTCCAGAAGTGCATGACAAAAATCACGCTTCTGGGGGAAAACCATGCATAAGCTGTATTTATAACCGTTAGTAACTAAGATCCCTCTTGGACAAAGGGGCCACAGAACATGTACCACGTTCCCTGAAGGAGGGAGGTTTTTAGCCGTTATATCCTGGTCCGCAAAAAAGAGAGGAGTATGCGGCCAATTTTAGATCTGTTTCATCTGAACTCTTCAAACGTACAGGTTCAGGATGCTGATGCCCAATCATCATCGTTCCACAGATTCAGTTTGAGGACTGGTTTGTGACGATAGATCTAAAAGGTGCATATTTCCACATAGAAATATTGCCCAGTCACAGGAAGTTCCTGAGGTTTGCGTTTGGAGGCAACAATATTGGAAAAACCAATATTGGGTTCTTCCCTTCGGGCTAGCGTTATCCCCTCGCACCTTCACAAAGTGCACGGATGTCATTCTGACTACATTGTGACTCCAGGGCATCCGTGTACTAAACTACCTGGATGACTGGTTAATTCTAGCACGATCCAGGGAACTGGCAGTTCAACATCGAGATGTTGTTCTCGCCCACATGAAGAGCTTGGGGCTCAGGTTAAACCTCAGAAAATTATGATTTCTCCAATGCAGTGGACAACTTTTCTAGGGGTTATAAGGATTCTACTATGATGAGGGCATTTCTATCCACAACATTACATAGGGTCAATCCTATCAACATTGAACAAGATAAAGCTGGATCTTGGCATCCCCTCCAGTCTCTACAAGAGACTGTTGGAGCTTATGGCAGCAGCAGCCAACGTCATGTAGTTGGGCCTATTGCATAGGAGACTGTTTCAGTGGTGACTGAAAAGTTGGGGGTTTCGTTCGGGGACGAAACCTCTGAGATTAAACAGTGTCACGCAGCGATGCCTACGTGCTCTGAGAATTTGGAAATGTCCCCGGTCTCTAGCCTTGGGTTACACTCTAGGGTTGTCTCCTTATCACAAGACGGTAATGACAGACACCTTCCTCACGGGCTCAGGCATGGTCTTAGACAACCATTCAGCTCACAGTCTCTGGAGCGGCCCTCGTCTGGAGTGGCATATAAATTGCCTAGAGATACGGGCCATATTTCTAGCATTGAAATTGTTTCTTCTTTTTTCATGGTGAGAGGTCACCATGTGTTGACAGACAACACAGCAGTGGTCTCATATATCGACCACCAATTCTTCTCTGGGCAGAGGGAAAGTTTTTGACAGTGAGTGCAATGTACATTCTGGGCAACTGCAATGTACATCCTGTTGAGGCAGGGGCTGAGGCTCAGGGATTGGTGGCTCCATCCACAAGTGGTGGAGTCCATACGGCGGAGGTTTGGCCAAGCGGAAGAGAATGTGTTCACCTCCGAGGAGACAACACACTGTCCGCTGTTGTTCGCCTTCACTCCTCCCGCACCATTAGGGCTGGACGCCATGGTGTACATGTGGCCGAGGTCACACCTATATGCTTTTCCCTCGATATCTGCTCCCACACGTTCTAGTGAGAGTTCGCCAAGACTGTCTACATTTTACGACTGTCGTTTATATATCACACGACACACTTAATTGCCACGTCACCTGATCACGGCAGGCCTATAAATAGGCATGATGTTACACTACGCTTCCCGCAGCGTTCAGCTAACGCAATGTCTTGTTCCCTTCTCAGGGATCAGGGTTACATGCATAACCCAGACGCTATATTACGTTGACAAATACAGAATAATACACAATTAATAAATTAATGTATAAAAATAATTTATTTTAATAAATAAAATAATGAATACCTTATGCATACTTATGAAGGTCTTCCCTCCCACTCTGGGTGTTTTTAAGGGAAAACCTTTCCCATGTTTTCAGTGCAACAAGATAAGTAAATATATTCACTTGTATTTATTCATTTGGTAGAATGTAGTTTAAGCTTAAACCTGAACAACTGAAGGCTAGTAAAGCTGGTAGTCCCGGGACTTGCTTTCAATATGACAGAAGCCTAACTGCCATTACCACTACTGAACCAACACTCCTACCATACCATTGGCCTAATCATATCATAACAATCCTGTAAAGATATTTGTATTCAATATCAACAAACATTTTTCTGGATAACCAGTGATGGCTGACAGCTGCATCAACTAATGCCAATAGGTTGTGGCAGACAGGAGATTATAATCATTAAGCATCATCAGTTGTAGTAATAGAATCAGAAGTCATAATTTGGAAATATCAGTAATGGGATATCTGACTGTCCCATGACTTCAGAGCAGCTTTCATTATTCTAATAGAGCTACCAACATTTTGATTATTCTTTAGTGAAATTCCTTAATTACTGAACGAATACTACTATTTACCCACTCCTGTGCCAATTAGGAACTACCAAGAATAAATACAACTACAAAACTAACAGGTATATAAGTCACCTGAAATTATGACTGTCCACCTGGTGTCATCTGCTAGAATTATA
Source organism: Ictalurus furcatus (assembly GCF_023375685.1). Taxonomy (NCBI): domain Eukaryota; kingdom Metazoa; phylum Chordata; class Actinopteri; order Siluriformes; family Ictaluridae; genus Ictalurus; species Ictalurus furcatus. Next base: position 8,452,885 of record NC_071263.1, on the reverse strand, counting down.
GTTTAAGTAGCTATAGTTCATTATTTCATATAAGAATTAACATGCCATATACAATTTGGACCTTGACAGAAATATTGTGTCTGAGCTCTACCGTGCACATGTCAAAATGTTATATGTACTGTATATATTTAATATTGCCCTCTAATAGCCTGCATTTTTCAGAATGGACTTAATTCTGGTCCTGGCCAGAGTCAAAATTGTGCAATGTTACATGCCTCCACTGTCTAGGATCAGGGAGGTAGTAACAAGCGTACCTATTAGCAAAAGCGATTTTAACGAAAACACGTAAAATGCAACCAATAGCTCTCCTCTCCTGTCCCAGAACTCCACAAAAGTCACAGATTGTTGTACCAATTAAGAATAACATTTATTTGGTAAGTTCAGATACCAAAAAAATAAAACTAAATTAAATAAATAAATAAATAAATAAATAAATGGAAAGACCAGGCCAAAATAAACAAAACAGTTCTGACTATTTGAGGGGGAGTACTTTCTGAACTTTCAAGAAAAGAGAAAATTAACAAAATTCTTCCCTTCTTCCCTCTCTAACCAAACACAGGAGAAAACAGGACCAGGAACAAAAATGGCATCCGCCTCCCTACCACTTCCAGAATAGCAATCAAATTACCAACAGCTTCCGAAAGTGTTAATGAACTTAACTGACAACTTAAACATTACCAAATTTACTTTAGCCAACATTAAGACCTACACAAACAACAAGGGGGAAAAGAAAAAAAAAACACAACAGTACACTTGCTAGCATCTGGAACAGGAGAAGCCAGCCTGCTCAGCCTGGAGACAAACAAAGGCCTCCCCAAACTGAGTTTCCTCCGCAGATTTATCCTCAAGCTTTCCCTCGAGCAGCCAATCAGGGCAAGTGAGACGTTGACGGTAAATAGAGTCAGTTGGTCTCCTTTAAGCTTTGCACTGAGAAGAGAGAGGAGAGACTGAAAAAAAACCTGCATGCAACAAGTAAAAGAAAATAATTACGCCCTGGGATGCAACACCCCATCACCAAATTTACAACCTGTGGCTTGTAATACTTAAATTTTTCACACATCCGTGTCACAGGCTCTAGAGTGTGCATCCGCCACCATATTCTTGGAGCCTTTCTTTTGTTGAATGTTCACAATATATTCTTGCAAAGTGACCAGAGCATCAAACACAGATTTACATTGCACATGCGAGAGACAAAAACGAGAGGGTTATGGTCAGTATAAACAACAAGAGGAATACAACTACCTCCCACATAAACTTCAAAATGTCTGAGCACCATCACTAGTGCCAGAGCCTCCTTCTCGAAGGTACTGTAGTTTTGTTGGCTTTTTGAGAACTTCTTAGAGAAGTAACAGACTGGGTGTTCAACTCTAGCACTGTCCTCCTGCAGCAGGACTGCACCAGCTCCCACAGCACTTGCATCTACTTGTAATTTAAATGGAAGAGAAAAGTTAGTAGCTGACAGGACTGGAGCATTGCAGAGAAGGTCTTTGGTGGCAATAAAAGCATACTCACTCTGAGGACTCCTAACGAATTTCTTCATAGTACTAAGCAGGTCAGTAAGGGGAGACCCGATCATTGAAGTTTTTACAAAAGCCACGATAGTACCCCACCATTCCCAAAAACTGTCATAAGTGATGCTTGGTACTAGGAGTAGGAAATTCAATAATAGCAGCTACCTTAGCTGTAAAAGGCTTTTCACAACCTTGACCCACTTTTTTCCAAGGTAAGTTACCACAGCTTTAGCAAACTCACACTTGGCGAAATTAATTGTTAGCTGAGCATCACGCAGCCTGGTAAACAGACTCCCCAAGCTACAGAGGTGGCCTTCCCAGTCACTTGAATAGACCACGATGTCATCCAAGTAAGCTTCACAGTAACATAACCAGGACAAAACTTTCTGCATGAGAATTTTGCTGGAATTTTGCTGGAGCATTTTGCATCCCAAAGGCCATACATTTGTACTGCAAGAAGTTATCTGGAGTTACAAATGCAGAGATCGCACATGCACGTACAGTTAATGGGACCTGCCAATACCCCTTTAATAGGTCTAATTTAGTGACAAACTTTTAAGCACTAACTCTATCCATGCAATCTTCCATACGTGGTAAGGGAAAGGAATCAGGCTTTGTGACACTGTTTACCTTTCAATAGTCTGTACAAAAACGGAAAGGGGAATCCGGCTTTGGGACCAGCAAGCAGGGAGAACTCCAGGGACTTTGGCTGGGTACAGCCATCCCATTTTGAAGCAGGTAATCTACTTCAGCCATCATGATCACCAGTTTTGCAGGGTTTACTCTGTACGGGTGCTGTTTGATGGGAACACCTACATGGATGTCATGAGACACACTGGTTCTTCCAGGAACATCAGAGAACAGGGCATGATATGTTTGTAAAAACTTTACAATTTTCTCACACCGACTCTTAAGTAAATATGACAAATGTGAATCTAGATTACCCAGTATAGCCGAATTTTTCAAATGCACACCATGGGTTTGAGGTTCAGCTAGCATCAATCCATCACCATCATCAGGAACATGTGCAGGAACTACTGTAACACAGGGTTTAGACAGTGATTCAGAAGGAAGAGAGGGTTTAGTTATCTCACGTGCAACATAGTGCTTTTACATATTAACATCGCATACGCTCTTCTTACATCTGCGATCGGGGGTACCCAATACATAATATGTGTCAGTAAGCTTCCGTTCGATGACATAAGGCCCAGAAAACTTAGCCTGAAGAGCTGAGCCAGGAACAGGAAGTAACACAAGAACAGACTCACCTGGCTGAAAACTGTGCTGTACTGCTCTTTTGTCAAAGTACGTTTTCATCTTAGACTGTGCAGTGGCTATATGAATTCTTGCTAGTTCCCAAGCTTTGTGCAGACACTCTCGAAAAAAACTGACATAGTCTAGAACAGAGACAGATACACTACCTTTACCTACTAACTGCTCCTTTAGAATCTTCAAGGGGCGTTGAATGGTGTGAGCAAACACAAGCTCCGCAGGACTAAATCCTAGTGACTCTTGAACAGACTCCCTAACAGCAAACATGAGCAATGGTAAACCATCCACACAGTCTTTTCCGGTCTCTATACAGAAGGTGCAGAGCGTAGATTTTAGGGTTTGATGAAAGTGTTCTAACGCTCCCTGTGACTCGGGGTGGTATGCATTAGACATGTGATGTGTTATCACCAACTCTTTCAATTGCTACCCAAACACCTTAGACATGAAGTTTGACCCCTGATCGGCTGAATTACTCGGGGAAAACCAAACATGGTGCAAAATTTTACGACCTCTCTCAGCACTACCTGTGCTTTCAACGTACGCAGTGGTACAGCTTCAGGGTAACAAGTTGAAGTACACATTATTGTTCAAATATACTGGTGCCCAATTTTGACTTTGGAAGGGGTCCTACACAATCAATGATCAGCTTCTCAAATGGCTCTCCTATGATCGGAACGGTTTGATTTCGTTTACCTGCACGCTGGCACATGAGCGGCAAAAACTAGACACCGTAGCTTTTACCCCAGGACAGTAGTAATGTTTGGTGATGCGCTGAAAGGTTTTTGTGACACCAAGGTGTCCAGAAAGAACACTTTCATGTTCCAATTTTAAAACCTGGGTAATTGGAAGGTAGAACAATCTGATATACTGTTTGCCAATCATCTTCTTCTGAAGATTTCGGTTCCCACTTGCGTGTCAGTACCCCATCATCCCAAACGTATCCTACCCTTGCCCTTAAGAGATCGTGACGGTCAACTGCAGCACTGATGCAGTTCACGAGTGTAGGGTCCCAACTTCTTTGCAGTAACCAGATGTTCCTTACCCACCATGGAAGGAAGCTCGGCTGTGAGCAGGGAATCATGACCAGACACTATTTTAGTCTCAATAGATAATTTACACTCTACCGGTTCAGGTTGCCCTGTCAGGAAAGAATCAGAGAAATCAACAACATCTTGAAACTTTCTTAACTGGGACCGAGTAACCACACATCCTGGAAAGCTAAGGGAAACTTCCCAGAAAGATCAGATGACTCGCACCTAACTGGATTACTTACGACTATTGGACTGGGAAAGGCATTACCACCCGCAATGTCATTTCCCAGTATGAGGCTGACATTGTCTACAGGCAACTTTATTACACACACCCAATTGGACCAAGCCTGTAACCAGGTCTGATTTCAGGTTAACGGTGTGTAACAGAACACTAACGCAGCCCATCTCGATACCACGCACAAGGACGTTTGCCCCCATATATGACACCTCAGAGAAGGGCAAAATATCCTCAGAATGAAGGACTGAGCTGGCCCAGTATCTCTCGGAATCCATACACACTCAACTACAGAATTGCCAACTAGAGACACATAACCTGTCAGAAAAAACGGAGTATAGGACAAAGTGTCATCAACAAACAAATCAGGAACAGCTTGTACAAGTGCAGTGCTTTTAGGTTTTGCATTTTTGGTTTTCTGTTTCCAAGCTGTATAATCAGAGATCATATCGCCAGGATCAAGACAGTAAAAGCAAACCCTCTTTCTCTTCCTCTTTCCAAGAAAATCTGAATTACATTCAAGATTAGAATTGTGTATAAGTAAGATATGCTTGTGCTACTGGCAATTTAAGCCTTGTTTGCACAAATAGCGCAAACTGTCTGCATAGCACTAAAGACTATAGAAAAGTTTGAGATCTGAGGAATCTTACATTGTATAAGCTGAACAGTTTGAGGTTAAAGAGTGAAGTCGATTTACCAGATGGCCTCTAGTGCAGGTTGCAGTACAATTTTTTAACCCCACCCAAACAAATATAAGTCATGGGAATTAAATGTACCAATCCAATCATTTTTCCTCACTTTATGTTCTGACATTCCTAACATTAATATCTCTCTGACTATTTTTCTTTATGAAAATTGCATTTGGTAGAAGTGTACCAGGTTGTGGCTCATGAGATAATTAACTGGTTGCTCTAAAGGTCACCTTATTTATGATCAAATATTTTCTTTTTCCAGTGTAGCCTATGCATTTAAAATAACAGTGCAATCCGAGTAAAATAAGTACTAGGTGTACGTTGCATTGCCATCACTATGGTTACCACAGGAGAGAGATTTTTCACCTGTCTTATGAAAAGCTGTGCTGAGCTGGGGAGTTATGACCTTTGATATAGGAAACAGAAGGAGGCAGGCAAAACGGAGGTCCAACAGTGTAAAAAGCTGTTTTGATGTTAGATTCAGTCACCATGGGCACTCACAATAGGTGACCATAATTTTTCCATTTTTGATTCAATGCCAATATCAGAGCTCTCAGAGTATCAACCAATCAAACCAGTACAGATTTAATACTGACATCCTCACAGTGACCATTTCTGTGCTCTACAAGCTTCTGGTGTAATGCAAAACATCACATGGGATGATGATCATTTGTGTCCTGTGTTGTGTGTTTGAAGATAATTTGTGTTCTGTGTTTATGGGTAAAATGTGTAGTATTGGTTCTCATACGTAGCATAAAATATGTCAGAGAATAGGATTGGAAAATGATACTGCTACAGCATCCCAGGCTAATATCATTCAGCACCTCTACTGATATTCATTATCAGATCAGTGCATCCCTAAAGAAAACCAAATGAGGTTAAAACAATCAGTGCACAAATAATTGCATGAATGGTCCATAGATACATTCATACATTTTATGTACTGCTTATCCTACACAGGAGCCTAGAGCCTATCCCAGGGGGACTCGGGGCACAAGGCAGTGGACACCCTGGACGGAGTGCCAACCCATCACAGGGCATAAGAGTGGTCTTTTAGGGTTAATTGACTGTACTTAACTAATATTACCTTGACATGTTGAGAAGTAGCTGGTATACATTTCTCTAATGATAATTTTAATGTTTATCCTTTCTGCACTAAGATACATGGGTATGTTAAGTACCAACGAGAGCATGGTTGAACAGATAAACTGCAGAATTGCATTTATTTGTTATTTGTTATTATTCAACACATATAGTTCTGTAATTGCCAGCAGTTTGTCCATTCTCCCTGCAAGTCAACAAGTGTTTAAGCTTTTGGACCAATTTCTTTTTTTTTCCCGTCCCTGCACCATCCACCTTTCTCATGTTGAATAAACGAAACGATGGATCTTTTTATGCAGCTTGTTTGAGCAGTTGCCACACTTTAACATCTCAGTTTGTGCATTAAGACTGCAAACACTGTCTGTGCATTCAGTTTATGCACGCAGAAAAAAAAAAAAAAGAATAAGGATATTTAAGGTTTTCCAAGATGGGTTATGTCAATAATGGAGAAAAAAGATCCCCAGAACCTTTTTATAGCCTAATCAAACCAATCAAGTCTTATGTTAATGTATGTGAGCAATATAAGCACCATACATAGTGGTGTATAGTAGTAGTAGTAGGAATAATAATAATAATAATAATAATAATAATAATAATAATAAATCTTCTTGTGTGTTTCTTGCATCCAGTCCAAGTGTGGCACGATGCTTCATGTATGGTAGCAGACCTTAACAAGAGCTTAATCACATTAAATCAGTGTGAATGTGTGTACGCGGTGATGGCGTTTTTTCTTCTTCTTCTTCTGTCTTGCAATCAACACAGGAACCGCATCAGCACAAGAAATGTCATTTCCCTCATCTTTATTATAACAGGTCCGTGTACAAGTGTGCCACGATGCTGCTTGTACCACATCACATAAAAGCATCGTGCGATCTGTCAGCAAACGATATCTTGCTTACCGTTCGTAAGAACTGGATCTCGTCTTCCGCTTCTCCGCCTTCAGCCATGGCTGCTCGCTCTCTTCTCGCCTCCTCTCTCTCTCTCTCTCTCTCTCTCACACACACACACACACACACACACACACGCACACACACACACAGCTAATCCACAGCCATGCAGGGCTACAGCCGCTCCACCGCAGCCCGTCTGTACGCAGCTCCGCTCGCTGTAGCGCAAAGAGCGCGTGTGCGCGCGCATCGCCACTCCGCCGGGTACCAACGCGCACGGGAGGAGGGTTGCCAGATTGGTTCGCAAAACTCCAGTTCAACAGGCCCCAGTTCAACAGTTGCTCAAAAAGACATTAAAGGAAAAGTCAACCATTAGACACCTTAAACATGCACTGAAAAAAAATAATATGTGGTATGTTAGATTTTAGAAAATATATTACATAAAAAATATTAGGTTTCTCATCAAAACAGGATCGCATCGCTTATATTTCCATTTCTAGCATTTGACAGGCACTCTTATGCAGAGTGATTTACATTTTATCTCATTTATACAACTGAGCAGTTGGGGGTTATGTGCCTTGCATTGTTTGGTGGTGCTGGGATTTGAATCCTTAGTCTGTAGCTGCATGGAGTTTTGCTGCATTGGAGAATTGGGGCAATGATCCTCCTACCTCACGTTTATACTAACCTTCATTTAAACAAGTTTTTAATTACTAGATTACATTATGTTAAATCAGCATGATCGATTTATGTAGTATTAACATAAACCCATTGCATTATGAAATCTGGATGGAGTGGCACTGACAGGAAGAAATAACTACAGTATTTAAATCACTGAGAAATGCCTTGAAACACGTGCCATTATTCAATATGTTGACGTAATTTCCACTAATTTTTCCATTTTGTTATCCCTGTGAGAAGATAATGATTGTGTGGCACGTGTCTCAGGGGAACATTGCTATTAAGCAATAAAACACAACAGGGCATGCTGTTATGGGAAAATAATCCACGACAAAATAATGCAGGGTTGTTACAACTGCAAAATGGATTATTTCCCCATAACAGCACATCCTGCTGTGTTTATTCCTCTTACAGTATAACACAGTGACTTGCCAGCGATTACAATTTTAAATTGATTACTTTTTAACCATTTAAAGTTACATTTACTGTTGTGCAATACTGACAAGATATCACTTAAGTTATAGCATGTATAACCATTAATTCCCCCACTGGCCTTTCTTTTTCTCACTTTCCTGAGACAAAAAAGTGCAGCTTGTCCATTTGAAAACGGAATGTGGAAAGTCCTCCGAGAGGAGGACCCATGGTGGAAAAATGACTGTTACAAATTTTTGACATCAGAGACTCTTTCCATAGATTATATCATGATGTCTCCTTACAGAAAACTTCACCATACTGTGACTTATTTTTATCATTAAGTAACAACACATTTTTTATCTGTTGATTATTAGACTTGGAGCCTTGACCATACAAGTACATGTGACTTGGTACTATAGAAATAATAACATATTACAATGAGCACATTAATATTAACTTATGGAATGAATTACAGCTGGCACTACTGTCAGAGCTGCTTTTATAGAAAATGGAATCAACACCCTCTGATTAGTCAGATTCAAGCATACTACAGCGCTGTAGTATAATGGCATTTAATCTGATTTTTTTTTTTAAATCTCAAACAAAGTTATAAGGGTCAGGTTTAAACAAAGTTTTTGAAAAAATAAATAAATAAATAAATAAATAAATAAATAATAAATATAGCTGCAAGCAGCAATATAGCATTGGGGTCAAACCAATTATCAACACCATGAGCAGCAAAAAAATGTGACATGTTTTTGGTTAGAGTCCCATGAACAATTTAATAGGAGTTAGAAATGTCAACTTTAAATCAACTAAAAATAGCTACTTCTTAGAATTTTTGTCCAGTATTTGGTGCTGTTCTGAAACTGCTCAGATAGCATCTAGGCATGATTGTTATCATGCGTGGCATTCAAGTATTGTAAGCCAAAACAAAATTTTTGCTATCTCCTGACCAGTAAGGGGCAGTGTGCCAAAACGATGCATATAACCTCAGGGCCTAAAGGTGATGAAGCTTACCAAGTTTCCCTCAAAGTGTTGCAGGGATACAGCCTCAAGTTCAATTTTGCACATTCTTCAAATTCTTTGAAGAGATGTAGTGCATGTAGATGATGCAGTCCAATTTTTGTGGAAATCAGATAAACGATCTAGGAGGAGTTTGAAAACATAGGTTTTCAAAACATTTTAAAATATCAGACAGGAAGTTTGCTCGACCATGACCTAATTGGCATCATTGTTCTCGGCCTGAACCACGGAATCTATCAAGACCAGTCTCATGACAGTAGGCAAAAGGAGTCAGTAGTTATTAGCATTTTTAGAAATAGCATTATAATTTTTTTCATAATAAATTCTGTCCCAAAAATCTTTGCACCCCTTCAGAGCATCGTGCCAAAGACACATACCAAGTTTCATAATGATACACCAAGTCATTTTCAAAATACAGCATTTTATGATTAAATTCAAAATGGCCAATTTAGGATTTTTTCATATCCTTGGATTCGGTATGCACCACTGAATCTATTGAGACCAATTTGATGATTTTATGACAAACTGTTCAGAAGTTATAAGCAAAAATGTGCTTTTTTTCATATCTCGTGACCAGGTGGTGCTGTGCCGAATCTCTGCGGCTAACCTCAGGGCCTAATGCTGATGACAAATACCAAGTTTCGTCACAGTCTCTCAAAGTGTTACGGAGATATACTCTCACAGTCATTTTGGCATGCTCGCCATTGAATTCGTTGAAGCGCCATTCAAAAATGGTTTATAAAAATTCTGTGAATAACTTTTTGTTGTAATCGTCTCTAGATGATGTAGTCCAATTTTCGTGCAAATCAGGAAATGTCCTAGGATGAGTTCGAAAAAGTTTTTCAGAAAAGTCAAAAGGGCAGAAAGATTTTCATGACGGAAAATGGGGTCACAGGGTCCAATCGAATTGTCTTGAGTCAAGGAATCATTGGAAATAAAGAATTTTGTTTCTAAGACTCACGGTTCAATTGTTATTAACATAAATGTGAGAGCAAATTTGGACAGTTGGTGGTGCTAGAGGGATTGAGTTAGAGACTCCAAATTTGCTGTGTTAATACATCAGACAATCCTCTATCTGTTTGCCAATTTTCATAACTTTCAGGACTGCCATAGACTTCCAGAGCAGAAGAAGAAGAAGAAGAACAAGAAGAAGAAGAAGAAGAAGAAGAAGAAGAAAAGTAATGAAAACAATAGGGGTCTTCACCCCTTCAGGACTTGACCCCTAATAATAATAACTACTACCCATTAATGTTTAAGGTAACCACTACCCATTACCAGTAAATGCTTAGACACCACTAAACATGGTTGAGGAACACCTCTACACATTCATCCTCATTAAAAATTCAATTATCCATGAATATGATGTACAGTGACGTGTAATTTAGAAAGCCCCCCAATGTCCCAGTATAGTTATATTATATTAATGTTTGTAATATAAGTCTTTTTGGGATTAATAATAATAGTCGAAATTGTGGAATTTTAATATGGGAGGTGTAAAACCAAATCAGACCAATCAGAATGTCAACCAAAAGTATAATTTTTTACTCTAATTCTGGCTAGACAAAGAAAGGTGAGAAAGTGCCCTGAAAATCCATTCATGCATGCATCTAGCATTCGATTGGACCCACCATCTCTCAGTACAAGGAAGACATGCATCAAGACACTTCCAGGCGGAATGAACTTCCCTTGGCTTCTTGAACAACTGAGTCACTGTCAGTTTTCAAATGATGATTACCCCTTCATAGAGGTCTTACCTCTTCACCAAGCACTTTGTTTTTGATAGAGACAACAATGCACTTTTGTAAGTCACTCTGGATAAGGGTGTCTACTATATGCCATAGATGCAAAAGCACTCTATACTCTAAATGGTCATTCTGCAAATTTTTACAATTTTGTTTCTGTGATGGAAACCAGAAAGTTACTATATTTGTTATTGAATTGAATTAGTTATCACCCTGTTTGACTGGTCACTTGAATTGAATGGGCTTAATCCAAATCCAAATAACTCAAAAACAAGGAGGCCTATTTTAAATTTTAATACATTTCATTTCAGAGTAAAGTCAGAATTTTAAAACCTATATGGCATCAATAAAAAGCCAAAATATTTAATGTAAATTACAAGCTATAGCTAATTTTAAAAAAAATACATTTATGCATCACAACGACTGAATATGACAGTATAAAAATTTTGTTCACCTCCAATACACTCTTCTGTGCAAGCTGAAAAAATAAATTAGGTGTATGGGTAAAATTCAACAATCTGGCATCAACAATCTGAAGTAGCGAGTGGAAGCGCTTTGCACCATACCGCACTTGGCTCTTGTCTTGTCTTTGACGTCATTATTCACTGCACTGGATGAAGAGTGAATGTTTAAAATGTTCATAGGTTCATCAAGTGTGATTTTAAACAGTCAACTCGCTCTAACAGCATGTTTTGTGTACATACTCTCATCCATGTGCGTGGTTAAAGGGGTCATAACATGGTTTTTTATGTTTTCTGTTTGGGAGTGTAATGTATCTGTTTGTACATGTATAAGCTCTGCAAAGTCCCCAACTCATATTTTCCCCAAAGGAATTTATTCTATCTAACAGAGAACACTCCTCCAGACCTGCCCAGAACACATCGTTGGAAGTCCATATTTACTTCCGTAATTTTTCTATGTTATAGCGCGCACTGTCAGTATAATCACACCCAAAGGCAGCAACAAAGGAAGAGGCGAGGCTTCAAGGAATTCAGGCGCCATGTCGTGGAGACACTGTGTTTCTATGCAAAGCAAAACCTCTTTGTTTAGCCTTCCGAAAATGGACAAAATCAGTGGTTACTGTTTATATATAACACTGTTCTTGAGCAGTACAACCCAAACGTTTGCTTGTGCACAGCGCATTTTACAGAGGACAGCTTCCTGAACCTGGGCGAGTACAAGGCCAGGCTACACACAAAGGCTACTCCTGAAAAGTGGGCCGATTCACACTTTGCTCAGACAGTCTTTCGCTTTTGAATCAGAACCTATAAGTGTGTTTATTTATTTTATGAAGTATCTGCTATTGACTGTTCAAATACAGAGTTTTGTGTTGTAGCTCAGTTGTAGACCTCTGCTAACATGCTAGCTAAAGTTTGCTAAGTTGCCTCTGTTTTTTTAGTTAGCCAATCAGAGAACTCTGGGCTTTTCGGAATGAGGGGCTTTGGTGAAATCAGAGTGTTTCAGGCAGCCTGGGAATAGAGGTACTGCAATAATGTACATTATTTGACAAGTAATGCATTTTTTGAACATTAAAGCATGTTAACCTAATTTATTACACTCAATGAACAACATTTTTCACGTTTATAAACATTTAAAAAGCATGATATGACTCCTTTAGATAACCCAAATACAGCTGAGATACGTAGAAACACTTCTTAGTGTTATAACAATTATTGTAACATATTAAGTGCTGCTTAAGTCTTACATGAAATGAAATGTTAAATGAAGTGCAGGGTGCAAAATGCTACAAAGTAGTTATAGTGTTCAAAAATGTTTCTGAACACTATAACTACTTTGAACAAGAGAACTTGGCTGTAATAACGTGCACTATTTTACATGTAAAACATGTTGCACTGCATTCGTGTTGCATTCTAAAAATGTTCGCATACGAATTATGTAAATTGGGACAGAATTGGGCACGTCTAGTTATCCAGGACATTGTTAAATCTCCGGGTCTCAGCCCCTCACTGAACAGAGTAGATGCAGAGAGAGGTGAGAGTGCAACGAGAAAGCAAGACCTCACGCTTGCAGGACCGTACTGGCAATATTTGGAAAGTTGCTAAGGTTTTTCCAAAAAGTCGCTAGATTTGTCGTTTTTTTTTTGCAAAAAAAAAAAAAGTCACTAAAGGGGTGTGAAAAGTTACTATGTTGGCAACACTGGTCTGCAATGACAGCTAGATAAAAGGCAGGCTAAGCTCCGCCTCTCCCCAGCAAAACGAAAATACAGAGGGAGAGGGAATGTGGGGTTTTTCATTAATGCACATTCTATTTGAAAAGCAATAAAATACACAGAGCACCCAAATTATGCCCTGTCTGTGTTTTTTTTTTTTTTTTTTTGCTTGAAAACAATTTGCACCCCCCTTTCGATCTCACCCCCCAGGTTAAGAACCACTGGTCTAAAAGATATACACTGAATCTAAGATGTATGCAGTGTGTTGGTCCTTTCATAAACACACTCATCATGTTTATTAGATTCTGGATAGTGTTGACATAACTGCATCACATTGTTGCTGCTGATTTGCTCTGATTCTGTACAAACAGAGAAATATGGGCTTAGTGTGGATTTAAATTAGACACACAGAACATATAATAATAATTAATTATCTTTAGTGTGCATAATATTATGGTAAATTAGTCAGTTATTGTTAATGATCAGAGAACATTTAGTGGGCTGGGCCAATTAAATAAATAAATAAATAAATAAATAAATAAATAAATAAATAAATAAAATGTGAACCAGTGCAATGTCCTTTCAATGTAACTAGAGCAGAATTGGCTGAGAATTACTTTAAAGGTGCAATAGTCGATTTATTTATTTATTTATTTATTTTTATTCCTTGCTTGTACAAATAACTAAGATATGTAGAACAAAAAAGTAACAAAACAAAACAATGTCTTAAGTCATGGCCTTGGCAAAATAGTATTAAGCCCCTGAGAAAACGCATTTGGTAAACTAACTTCTGGTCCAGAAAGCTTGTTTGTGTTTGGATGTGTGTACTGTCAGTCATTTTATAAACCGTCTATAGGCCACCATAGTTCCTGGGGGCTGAGCATTGTGAACATGGGTGGAAATCATTAAAATGTCAAACCTACCTAGCCGTTAGAGAACTAATCTTGAAGAAATAGACAAATCTTACCTAATGCAACTTTAAGAAAATTAAAAGGACATCCAGTATAATATGAACAGAAAGAAACACTTTTTTCTACTTGTAAATAACCACATTATACAGTATCTCACAAAAGCGAGTACACCCCTCACATTTTTGTAAATATTTGATTATATCTTTTAATGTGACAGCACTGAAGAAATGACACTTTGCTACAATGTAAAGTAGTGAGTGTACAGCTTGTGTAACAGTGTAAATTTGCTGTCCCCTCAAAATAACTCAACACACAGCCATTAATGTTTAAACTGCTGGCAACAAAAGTGAGTACACCCCTAAGTGAAAATGTCCAAATTTGGCCCAAAGTGTCAATATTTTGTGTGGCCAACATTATTTTCCAGCACTGCCTTAACCCTCTTGGGCATGGAGTTCACCAGAGCTTCACAGGTTGCCACTGGAGTCCTCTTCCACTCCTCCATGACGACATCACGGAGCTGGTGGATGTTAGAGACCTTGTGCTCCTTCACCTTCCGTTTGAAGATGCCCCACAGATGCTCAATAGGGTTTAGGTCTGGAGACATGTTTGGGCAGTCCTTTAGCAAGGCAGTGGTCATCTTGGAGGTGTGTTTGGGGTCGTTATCATACTGCCCTGCAGCCCAGTCTCCAAAGGGAGGGGATCATGCTCTGCTTCAGTATGTCACAATACATGTTGGCAATAATGGTTCCCTCAATGAACTGTAGCTCCCCAGTGCTGACAGCACTCATGCAGCCCCAGACCATGACACTCCCACTACCATGCTTGACTGTAGGCAAGACACACTTGTCTTTGTACTCCTCACCTGGTTGCCGCCACACATGCTTGACACCATCTGAACCAAATAAGTTTATCTTGGTCTCATCAGACCACAGGACATGGTTCCAGTAATCCATGTCGTTAGTCTGCTTGTCTTCAGCAAACTGTTTATACTCATTATACTCCAATCACCCATAATATTAAAACAAGATGAAATAAATAACATTGATTATCTTGTTACAATGGCACCTGTCAAGGAGTGGGATATATTAGGCAGCAAGTGAACAATAAGTTCTTAAAGTTGATATGTTAAAAGCAGGAAAAATGGGCAAGCATAACGTTTGGTTAGATGACTGGTTCAGAGCATCTCCAAAACGGCAGGTCTTGTGGGGTGTTCCTGGTATGGAGTGGTTAGTACATAACAAAAATGGTCCAAGGAAGGACAACCAGTGAACCAGGTCAATGACACCCAAGGCTCATTGACACACGTGGGGAGCTAATGCTAGCCCGTCTGATCTGATCCCAAAGAAAAACTACTGTAGTACAAATTGCTGAAAAAGTTCCTGCTGGCTATGACAGAAAGGTATCAGAACACAGTGCATCACTGCTTGCTGTGCATGGGGCTGTGTAGCCGCAGACCAATGAAAGTGCATACAACGGGCATGTGAGCATCAGAACTGGACCATGGAACAATGAAAGAAGGTGGATTGATTTGATGAATCACATTTTCTTTTAGATCATGTTGAAACTGCAAAAATTATTTAGTTTGAGGTACACGACAAAGAGTGCAAGATTGGCCTCCAGATTCCCCAAATCTCAATCCAATAGAGCATCTGTGAGATGTGCTGGACAAACAAGTCCGACTACAGGACTTAAAGGATCTGCTGCTAATGTCTTGGTGCCCGATACCTCTGCAAACCTTCAGAGGTCTTGTGGAGTCCATGCCTCGATGGGTCAGAGCTGTTTTGGTGGCACAAGGGGGACCTGCACAATATTAGGCAGGTGGTTTTAATGTTATGGCTGATTGATGTATACCCATTTTATATACCGTACATGTGTGGTAGGCCAGTTGTAAAACCTTTTATAATCTTGTCAAAGGGAGGACTAACTTTCTTTCCTTTCATACAGCTCACTGGGTGATAGGTCCAAGGTCCCCAGTTTGATCCTGAGCTCAGGTTACTTTCAAATGTTCTCCCTGTGTTTGTGTGGCATTCCTCTGTGTTCTCTGGTTTCCTCCTACCTCCCAAAGAAAACAGTAGGTGAATTGACTACTCTAAACCATGTAAATGTTTGTGTGAATTTATGTGTGTGCAAGGGGCCCTAGGATTGACTGGCAACCCATTCTGCCTCATTGGACATGATGCAGAATATATTCCTACCTCGTGCCCAGTGTTCCTGGGATTGTCTCCAGATCCACTGTAACCCTGACAAGGATAAAGTGGTTACTGAAGATAAATTAATATTGAAGATGAGTTTTATTAGTTTATACCAGTCATAGGAATGTATATGCAATGTATATGATAATAAGTGTATGGAAACAGACCAATATACTGTCACTGATTAAAAGCAGTGTTAAAGGGTCTATGTAATACATTAAAGAGTTTACAATGAAATGCTTTTCTGTGCTGAAAGGAATCATATATCTCCCCTGATCAATCTTTTCCACTCCATTCTGTACCAGTCATACAGCTGAGCATGTGCTGGTCAATCAAGAACTTCTGCTGTCCTCTAGTGGTGTGACAAAACAACAACAACATGGTACTTTGTTCTACATTTCATTGAAACATCCATCTACATTTCTGTAACTCATCTCACCGTTTTGTTTGGAATCTGAAGACATTACAGATTTTCTCCACTGTAAAGTTTCAGAGAAACACCAAACCATACATTGTTAAAACACATAAACAAACGACTATCCCTATTTGATTTGTAGTCTACATACATTTTCAAGTAAGTAATCAAGTGTAAAACTTAATCGCGTTTTAAGAAGTTATTTATTGGACACATCACAATTATAGGACACCACATTTACACCATATATTTAGCAGGGTTTTTTGTTGTTGTTGTTGTTGTTTTGTTTTGTTTTTTAAAAAAACCAACAACAACAACTAATAAATAGTCATCTGCAAAAATGAATGAATTTACTTTGCTTTTTATTTAAGCATACAATGTCTAGAATATTTTAATTGTTTTATCATTTCATGTCTTGTTTTGAATATTTTTTGCTTTGCTTCACAATTAAATTTTATTGCTGCTATTCATTTGTTTTTTTTGTGTAAAAAATCTGTATTAGCGTCAACTCCTAATGAACAAGATAGATTTTAAACACAATATGAAAACAAATTTATGCATTTTACTAAACAATAAACAGAAAACAGATATTCTTATATTAGCCTTATATCAGTCTAAAAAAGTATTCTTATATTTACTAGCTGTGGAATTGTCTTAGATATCAATTTTGTAGACAAGTCACACAGTTTATTTACAGTATTTAACTGTTCATTGTGGAAATAATTTGTTACATGATGTAGGATAGTAATACGATAGACATTTTCAGTGTGGGTCAATTAAATGAAATACAAATATATTTATAAAGCACTTTTAACAATAGAAATTGACCAAAGCATCTTTACAGAAATATGTGTGGCTTTAGTTTCAGAGTTGACTTGTGGCAAGGAAAAACTCCCTGAATCAACATGAGAAAGAAACCTTGAGAGGAACCATACACAAAAAGGATAGTGGGATTATTAATGATCAATAATCCATCCATCTATATTATGTACTGCTTATCCTGCACAGGGTCACAGGGAGCCTGGGGCCTCTCCCAGGAGAGTCGAACCCCTAACCCTGGAAATGCAAGGCAAATGTGCTAACCACTAAGCCATCGTGCTCTCCTGATTAATAATCCACAAACATTACTAAGTATGAGCATGGTGAATAGTACTGGGAGTCCTGGGATAAGCACAAGACAATCTTAATGATTACAACTACAGTTCAACAGTATCCAGGTTCGATTATCCAGTGAAGCAAGGGTGAGACTTTGGCATAAACTGTTTTTGGGAAATGCAAATATTTTTGCATTTGTAAAACAGATTTGCTATTATGTTGGCCTGTAAAAGCCAACATACTGCTTTGCTTTATAAGCTTCTTCATCTTATTCTGGTTGTTATTGTTATCCTACTATGGTTTAAATGGGTGTACTTTGTGAGCGAGTGCAAGTGGAGACTCTGGCAGGTCTTACTATGACAGGATAACTAAAAAGGAGACTCAGAAACTACCACAGGCATGAGGGCACCCTGTGGTCTTCAGAGACCTCCAGCCAGTCCACTTTTTTCCTGTTCCAGTTGACACCTGTGTCAGGTAATACCAACACTAACTAATGTTAGTAATACTAATACTAATTAGTAGTAACTAATACTAACACTAATACTAACTAATACTGTACAATAAGAGCCACTTGGCTTAAATGTGTTTGGGGACTGGAATTCAAGAAATTTGTGGTTTGTCTGGAAATCCACAAGGATAGATCTGAGAACCCCTGACATAAAAGAAACGAGAAAGAAAGAAAGAAAAAAACACATTTTCAACACTTGAACTCCTTCTGCACCTATGGTATGTAGTCTTTGCAGTTCTTTGCGTGTATCGACCCAGAAGTATTCATTACCAATGCTAGTTCTACTTAGTAGGCTATATTTACCCACACAGTAAATATAGACTCAGGGCATGCAGCTTGACAGCTGTGCAACACAACTGTGGACTTTGAGAGTTTAATAAGACGCTCGTGCATTCATGAACATAGAACTGCCTATTGGATTACAGTCTGTTTCCAGGTATGTGATCTACAGGGTGCTAATTTTTTGTTGCTATGTACATTACTTTAACAATACCTATTGTTCAACACACAGTAGCAACTAGCAGTTATGTACAATAATTTAACCACCTGCACATTTTATATAGCCTGCTGTAGTGGCACATGTATGCATGCATACGTGTGTTTGCATATAACATATGATTATTTACATAAACGTATACACACACAAAAATACTATAGGCCTACATATGCAAGAAACAGTGATCACAGGTTTCCTAATTTCACCCATCCTGTGCTTGATTTGTCGCTGCAAAATAAATGGTTTAGCCGTGCTCATTGCCTTTCCCCTTTAATTAGTTTCTGATGCTGTTCTATATGCACGCGGACCTCCTCCTTCTCTTCTCGTTCACTTCTGCACCTGAAAATCCGCATCCGCATGAGCTATGACACAACTCGAGGTGGCGCTCGTCTATGCGCGCTCTGATTGGACCACGCATTAGTCGGTCAGAAGGCGAACTCTGTCCTCCGAAAAGCATCGGTGAATGCGGGCTCGGTTTAGCGCGAGGGGGAAAGACGAGGGAACATAACCGTCATGCCAGAGAAACCGGTAAGCGCGCGGCAAACTTTAGCGTACTTTTGCACACGCAAATACCGCATTGGTGCCGATGTTACGTAACGTTTTACATGTAGCGCAAAACGTGAGAGCTGCTTGTTGAGACGCACCGCACAACTTAATGCCGCATTTCTCACTGCTTGTGATCTGGATTTTGTAAAGTAATTAGAGTCGGCTAGCTAAAAGCACACGGCCGGATAGCAATAGTGTTACAGGGCAAATAATCAGAATTATGATGGTGATGATGATGATGATGATGATTATTATTTATACCTTTTATCTAAACAGGTTATACACATTAAGACAAAAATATCCTTTACAAGAAAGCAGCACAATAGTTACCACAAACTACATTCTGACGCAGAAAATAACACTACACTTATAACTGTGTAAAATAAATAAAATAAAATAAAAAACACCAACAACCCTGAAGCAATTCCCTTACAGATAGCTTAAATTTTTTTTTTAGATTAATTGCACAATATCATGTGTTATATGTTACTTCTAAGTCATTCATAATGAACTATAAAAGCTGTCTTACTGAATTCACATTGAATATAGACACTAACCCAATAGGCGTTGAGGGTTCTTTGGCTGTCCCTCTGAGGTAACCCTTATAACTATGTTTCATTTTTTCGTTTTCAGAAGCTAAGAACTCTTGATTATCCAGTGAACCATTAAAGAACCTTTGAAGAACCAACAAGAGTGTAACTTCTGATTAGAGTGTCAATAATGCACAGTAATCACTGGATTACTGTTTTTTGTTTGTTTGTTTTAAAAATATTACTCGTTAACTATATTTTCATATTCATTAATTTACTTGTTTTCGTTGTGGGATTTTGGGCCATTTTGAGTGTATTATTCAAAATGATCCAAATTATGGATCAGTGGAACAGACGTCATCAATAAAGCCTATGTTTGTCTACTTCACTACTGTTTGTCTACCCCCTGTCCTGCACATTTTACTCGTTCCCCTGCTGTAACACACCTGATTAAACTAAACAGTTAATTAATAGGCCTTGTTGAGTTCAAGTAGTTGTGTTAGAGTTGGAAAAATCTCAAATGTGCAGGACAGAGTACCCCAGGGCCAGTGTTGGGAACCTGTGATCTACTTAATTCAAATATATAGACTATTCCACCAATTATAATATTTGTTTAATTAATTGGAATGTCTGTTAAAGAATTTTCTTTCATAATTTTGCATTATGTAGTATTATTTATATTCACTTAAGACATGGATAAGGAGAATCATTCAAATTCATGTGCTGACATTATTTAAAATAGTCAGTAATGGTGTTCTCTCCTTAACAGATATTTAGACAGCAAGGGGATTCTTCTTCCCAAGCAATCCACTACCAAATACAAGAGACTTGGAATGGCCGAATATCTAATGTAAGCGTGTGATTCATTAAATTGCTTCCATAATGGAAGGCACACACACAGTGCTCTGTTTGCACAAACGAATTGAGGAGTTTATTTATATAAGCCCATACTTCCCCACTAGGGGAGTGCGAGGCTTTATACGCAGTGGCCGCACCTCTCATCACTGCCAGCCCCTGTACACCAATAAGCATGACCAGAAGGCTGAAGATCCTGCAATACCGAAACAAAGAATTCAGCCTTACAAGCCAGCAAGCAAAGTCTTGCAGTCCTGTGAAGCAACAAAAGTTTTAGCTGGGCTTAACTGGCTCTCTGAGGAACATTGTCAGTTGCTTGTGGATCTCCTGTCTCTATGTGGTGACTGTGCATCAAGATTCAGAATGGGCAACCAGGATGGCAAGCTACAGGCTCAATTTGAAGGATATGAAAAACATCTTGTTCAAGGCGTTAGCAGCAACAACCTTCAACATACCCTTTCATTGTCCCCAGAACATAAGAGATCAGCTTCTCGGGTTAGGAAGATCAAGAAACTAGGTAGCAAGAAGATGGAAAGTGCTGAGGAGTTCTTGCAGACTAAGTTAAAAAAGAAAGTACAGAGCATCACAGCTTCAGAATTTTTGAGAAATCATCCGGATGCAGACTTCATTAAGGCAACTGAAAACCAAAAGGTACCTGGAACCCCTGCTTCCATGTATGTACCACATACACCTGGCTCAGACTCCTATGCCAGTGTCAGCAGCGAGCCGCTTCTCCCAATGGAAGAACCCTTTCAGACATGTCAGGAAGCCTGGGACTTCATGGAGGACTCACGTCTGTTTGAGTCAGAGATAGACCACTGCACTGAGTTTACTGACTTTGAGGACCAGTTCTGTCTGAGTTATGGAGCATTTTCCTGTAGTCTCACGGAAGCGATGCAGTATCATACCCATCAAGAGCAAGCGACCAATGGAAATAACATTGCTTCAAGTGGAAAAATTAGTTCCGCTGGGAAATACAATTTACAGAATAATCCTGGAGGTAAGACTGTAGCTCCACTGTATGATGACATGAACAGGAGAGACATAGTTGTTGAAGTCATGGCCAAAAAGGTGGATTTAACTAATTCCAACCTTGGGAGCAAAGAGAATTCCGCTGATGTAATTGAATTAGGGCCTCATACTGCTAATGGTAGCTCTGCAATGGGACAAAACACCTGCCAGCATTCGAGACAAGAAAAGCTGGAAGTCCAGAACATTACTCAGGAGAAAAATGTGGAGCTAAAGTTTAGAGATAGATATTTGGAGGCAATGACATTTCCCCTCAGAGAATCACAAAATGGAACTTCCAGTCTTAGGCCCAGGACCAAAAGCCCCATATCTCCTTCCCTTTCTGGGGTTTTTAATGTGTCCTACCCTCCATCCAACAGCCTCCAGAGTATGTCCCCCGTCCTGTCACCACTGTCATCCAAGCTGTCCAGTCCCCAACTGAACCACCGCATCGTATTGCTACCCGAAGAGGATGGCGTTAAAGCTCAAGACAGGTGGTTCCATGAAACAGCTGGGTCATGGTTAAGAGCTGGGGACCAGCCCAAAGACCCAACAGAGGCCATAGACAGAAATGGAAACCATAGAACTATCACTCGGCTGGACCTGAACTTCAGCCAACAGGGATCTGGAAACTCTGCATGGATTAATGATGGTACATCCAGTTCCAAAATTACAGGTGAGTGTACGGCATGATTTACTTATTTACCTAGTGGTGTATGAGAGAGAGGGGTCCCAGCTTGTGCTAGCAAGAGGGACTAACTAGATATACGGTATTATGCTATATTTAGTTAAAGGATATTCTCTAGGTAAAATAGGTTTTACATAAATTCTATTATTTAACTGAATTACATCACATATTTTCATAGTCTTCATTTCTACATGCAGTTTGTTGCTCCAAAGTAAAACAGATCAAACAATCAGCGCTGTAGTGCAAGTTTTAAATAAAATAATTCTGTTTCTGTTGCTAATTCTGTTAAGACAAAGACTCCTGCTGTACATACAGTCAACTCATCTTGGTCACTGAGTTGCTTCTTTGTTGTCATGCAAATACATGTTTAAACTTTAAAGTCTGAAACTAGAATTTATCATCTTTCCCATTTCTTAATGACTCGGTATTTATTCATTGTCTGTGTGCATATATGCAAATGTATAAAGATGAAATATAAGAAGAGACTGAATTGTAGTCCCCCAGATTAGCCACTTCATCAACATGGGTTTCACTTGTGCCACTCTCAGGAAAACAACTTATCTCCAGCTTTGACAGTTTACTTCCTATCTTTGGAGCTACATCCTGTTAACTTTGGAAGAATCTGCCCTGTTATGATTTATAAGATTCATCTAATAGTAACAATGCCAGTGTTATTTCAAGCAGTAAAAAATATTTTGGATTTTGATCCAATGCATTTACACATCTCAATGGATTTTGCAATTTGTTCATTACCATCTCATTTGATCATAGATTATTATGGGTGGCAGTGCAGTTCAAGCTATTCTACCTTTTAATTGTGCATGGAAAGGTGTGTCATTCAACTCAAAAAGTCAGTCTGCTGGTTTAATAATGTGCACAGGTTTTGTTCTTACACTCCAGATGCTTTTTCTCCCTCCCTAAGGCAGTGCATATCTAGGGTCATATTGGTCAAAGTAATTAAATTTGTAGTAAGCAAGCACTAAAGTCAACAGAGCAACAGTTCCATTCTACCATTTGTAAGGCCTTATATACTGTAGCTGCTACATATATGGGCACTATCTTGTTTTATCTTATAAGATCAGACAAAGATAAGGATGTGAAAGACAAATGGCACAAATTCTGGGATTCAGTAGAGACAGAAGGGAGAGAATGTATTCTATGCAGTAAAAGAAAAAATCCTTTGTGATACATGTTCTTCAGGCAAAGACATTTTAGCAGAGAGTCTAGATCTCTAACACTCCTAGAGCCTCCTGAGTGAAGAGTGTAGAACCTTCTTTCATTAATTATTTGTTCCTGTAAAGTTAGCAGGATAAACAAGAGCAAAAATAGAATAGCTAAAACTGTGTTGGTTGGACTGCCCTTTACAGTTTGCCCTGACAGAATTACATCCAATGAAAGGCTTACAAATGTGAACAAAGCAACAGCGAGCATGTTAACTTAATGGTAAAAGACGTTTTCAAAGATGTTTTTTTTAAATCATTGACATAATTTGAATCCTTACAATGCCACAGCCATCCATGGCTAAGAGCCGAGGGAGCAAAATTGTTTGTGCTCTCTCGATGGGATGGGTGACATATTTGCTCTCCTCTGTCAATCACAGCAATACTAGGCTATTTTGGGCATCTGTGAGCTCATGTATGCGGAAGAAAGCAGATAAGGCTTTCCTCTGAGGGTACGGAAGAGTTGGCTGGTGGGTGAGAATTGGCAGGTGACCATAAATGGGGAAAAATCCCAAAAATCCCATTCCTAAAAATATGTTTTACATTTCATCAACATTACTTTACCCTAATACTAAGAAAACAGTTAATGTAAATGTTTGTAGATATTGTTAGCACACAGATTTCTTGCTCCAGATTCACTGGGAACTTTATTAAATATCAGCAACACTGTGCTGTATGGAATATATGGTTTATTTGAAATATTATGCTGGCTGTCAAAGACAGAACATAAAAGACATTATGTATTAGGCTAGCTTCTGGTCTATCTCTGCTGACTGGTCTGATGGCAAGAGCTGAACAGGATACAGGGTACTGTTCAAGGCATTTTGGTGGCAAGGCATATGAGGTTACATTAGTCAGAAAACATTCTGGCTGTTAAACGTCCAGCTTCAAAACAACACTAGGATAAAATCTACACAGAATCTAACAATATTAACATATTAACCCATCTGTGAATAGAAAGATCCAGTTTTCCATATAATTATCATCCTCAGGATTTGGTAGAGTAGATGCAGAAGTGTATAATATACGAAGAGAGTTTTAGAAAATCTCATAGCTTCTCTAAAAGTCTAGTACCACAATAATCCTGCCTCTGTCCTCTCTTGCACAGACTTAATTTCAGTAATATCTAAATAGCATTAACTAATCAGTCTGTGGGTCATATGAGACTGATCACTACACAGAGAGTCAGTTGATATAGTTTGTGGGTTTTTTTTTTTTCAGGTCTATCAGTCAATAGGAAATGTCGAAATGTAGAAATGTAGTCAGCATGAACAACCCCAGACAGAGCCCCTTTCTTTTCTATAATATCTTTCCTGATGCTGATTCTAATCTGTGAGGTTACAGAGAAGGCTTTACTTCCAGCTGGATATGATTAATCAAGAGAAGTTCTCATTGATTTTATACATACATATATATATATATATATATATATATATATATATATATATATATATATATATATATATATATATGAATGTATGTACAGTGCATCCGGAAAGTATTCACAGCGCTTCACTTTTTCCACATTTTGTTATGTTACAGCCTTATTCCAAAATGGATTAAATTCATTATTTTCCTCAAAATTTTACAAACAATACCCCTTAATGACAACGTGAAAGAAGTTGTTTTAAATCTTTGCAAATTTATTAAAAATAAAAAACAAAAAAAGCACATGTACATAAGTATTCACAGCCTTTGCCATGACACTCAAAATTGAGCTCAGGTGCATCCGGTTTCCACTGATCATCCTTGAGATGTTTCTAAAACTTGATTGGAGTCCACCTGTGGTAAATTCAGTTGATTGGACATGATTTGGAAAGGCACACACCTGTCTATATAAGGTCCCACAGTTAACAATGCATGTCAGAGCACAATCCAAGCCATGAAGTCCAAGGAATTGTCTGTAGACCTCCGAGACAGGATTATATAGAGGCACAGATCTGGGGAAGGGTACAGAAACATTTCTGCAGCATTGAAGGTCCCAATGAGCACAGTGGCCTCCATCATCTGTAAATGGAAGAAGTTTGGAACCACCAGGACTCTTCCTAGAGTTGGCCACCCAGCCAAACTGAGCGATCGGGGGAGAAGGGCCCTAGTCAAGGAGGTGACCAAAAACCCGATGGTCACTCTGACAGAGCTCCAGCATGTCTCTGTGGAGAGAGGAGAACCTTCCAGAAGAACAACCATCTCTGCAGCACTCCACCAATCAGGCCTGTATGGTAGAGTGGCCAGACGGAAGCCAATCCTCAGTGAAAGGCACATGACAGCCCGCCTGGAGTTTGACAAAAGGCACCTGAAGGACTCTCAGACCATGAGAAACAAAAAGATTGAACTCTTTGGCCTGAATGGCAAGTGTCATGTCTGGAGGAAACCAGGCACCAGTCGTCACCTGGCCAATACCATCCCTATAGTGAAGCATGGTGGTGGCAGCATCATGCTGTGGGGATGTTTTTCAGCGGCAGGAACTGGGAGACTAGTCAGGATCAAGCGAAGGATGAATGCAGCAATGTACAGAGACATCCCTGATGAAAACCTGCTCCAGAGCACTCTGGACCTCAGACTGGGGTGAAGGTTCATCTTCCAACAGGACAACGACCCTAAGCACACAGCCAAGATAACAAAGGAGTGGCTACAGGACAACTCTGTGAATGTCCTTGTGTGGCCCAGCCAGAGCCCAGACTTGAACCCGATTGAATATCTCTGGAGAGATCTGAAAATGGCTGTGCACCGACGCTCCCCATCCAACCTGATGGAGCTTGAGAGGTCCTGCAAAGAAGAATGGGAGAAACTGCCCAAAAATAGGTGTGCCAAGCTTGTAGCATCATACTCAAAAAGACTTGAGGCTGTAATTGGTGCCAAAGGTGCTTCAACAAAGTATTGAGGCTGTGAATACTTATGTACATGTGCTTTTTTTGTTTTTTATTTTTAATAAATTTGCAAAGATTTCAAAAAACTTCTTTCACGTTGTCATTGTGGGGTATTGTTTGTAGAATTTTGAGGAAAATAATGAATTTAATCCATTTTGGAATAAGGCTGTAACATAACAAAATGTGGAAAAAGTGAAGCGCTGTGAATACTTTCCGGATGCACTGTGTGTGTGTGTGTGTATATATATATATATATATATATATATATATATATATATATAGATATACACACACACACACACACACACACACACACACATACAGGGTGTCCCTAAAGTCATGGGAAATTAAATCTTTTTAGCAAAAAGTAACTTTATTTACAAAACATTCTTTACATGATTGCCATTTCTTTGTAAAAACACAAATGGAGTCATCTCTTCCACTCATGATGAACTTGTGTTAAAACATCTGGTGTTTATGCATGCGATTGCATGTCCATCGCAACCTTGTGACAGCTTCCCAGTCCAGCCATGAGAATGATTTCAATACATTCTCCTTTCGTCAAAGGCATTCTTAAATGCTATTCGGAAGAAAGAAAAAAAAAAATTTTGATTTGTAACAGTGGTTACCATAACAGAAGATACCATGTGCACTGACTGCTGGTCACAGTTACAGTTACATACAGTTTTAGAGCACACCAGAAATCAGCAACTTGGGTACAACAGAGAAACAAGATTCAGAACCTAGCAACATAGAAGCAAGTCTTCGCACTGAACCTAGACACAGCAGAAACAGAAAGACTAATTAAGAGCAGAACTGAAAACTGGTGAGAACAACATTAACGGGGCAGAGGCAAGATACTAATGCTAACAAAGTACACGGGTTCAGACACAATCGCATGACTATACAGACAAAACAAAACATGGAGGCGCTGGGAGCCGGCTTCTAACACGTTATTTTGATAGACATGCGGCTTCTCTGGGAGTAAATGGAAGTGTGGGCTGGTGGGTTTTGCATAGAAAAAAACATCTCAACTTTTATTGAACAGTGTGTTCTTTGCTTGTCCTGCCTGGACACATGGCTTCTGGGAGATCTCTCAAAGGGGCTGAACCTTGTAACCAACTGCCAGTCATTTTGACAGTAATAAGCATGACTGACATCTCAAACTTGAACATACTGGGACCAGTCAGAACCACTTGGAGCTGCAGTAGTGGTTAGTTAAGTAGCATAATCCCAAACAGTTTTACACACTAGTATAGTTGCTTGTTATTCTATCATTGTAATTTGTAAATATTGTAAATAAATTGGACATATAAAGTTCTAATTGATTATTTGCATTCATTTCTGAAATGTGTTTATAAGTCCAGTTATCTTCTCTGCCTTTTTTGGCAGGAAATGGCAAACACTGCATTACTTTTAATGGAAAAAAAAAATTAATTCTGAGGAGAGACTGAAAATTAAACAAGCGTGCAGACCAACGTTCAAGATGTAATTTAAAAAAAAAAGATTTTAAAACTCCACATATGGTGATATCCATGAGTTCCAGACATTTGTTGACTGTAAAGGATTTGTATCCAACCATTAAAAATAATCCTAATGTTTATGATTCTTAGTATGTCCACTTACTTTTGAGCCTGTGAAATGGAGGGACTGTAAAAATGGCTGTAATTCCTAAACAGTTAATGCAATATTTTTGTTAAATTAAAGCTGAAAGGCTACACATCAATCACATCTTGACTGCTTCATTTCAAATCCATTGTGGTGGTGTACAGAGGCAAAATGACGAAAATTGTGTTGCTGTCCAAATACTTATGGACCTGACTATAGATTGTACTCATTCTGTGAGTATGAGTATTAGTGGATTCATGAGAGAACACTGTGTCCTCTCTTTAAAATTCTAATTTAACTGGAATTATGGGCACAGCACAAAGGATTACACTTCAGACAGCACTAGAGTATTAGGACAGTAAAAAAAATAAAGGATAATGTTCAGCTACATTACACCTGACCTATTTAAATGTGCTTGAGAGAAATGCAGGGGTTATACAAGTGCTGCAGCTGTTTGTTCTGAAGTTTAGGGGAAATGAGAAATAATCTAATTGGACCCTATTTACAATATTTCTTGGTAAGTTGTATGATCATAATTGCACATCAACTGGTCTATAAATGGAATTGTGCTTTATGTGCAGAAATGTACAGCAGAAGTGTTTTATTTACACCATTAGTATATGGGAGAGTACAATATCCAGTATTCTTTCATTCTTCAGTCTCCAAGTCAGCTGAGGTGTTACTTCAGCTCCGTTACACATGTCTGCCCTATTTAGATCACGGGGTTCAGTTCTCATCCTCATCCTGCTTTAGCCTAATATCAACAGTGCTTATGGACATTGGCATGGATGTAATAAATTATTCTCAACAGCTATCAGCTAGGGAGCACTAGCACACAACCTCTTTCTCCTAACACATGATATACTATAATACAAGCACTGTTCCAACGACACACACTATTCACACACTGAATAATCTTATCACATGTGTATCCATCAATAGCATCCTGTTGTTACATATAGTGTGTGTGTGTATGTGTGTGTGTGTGTGTGTGTGTCTGTGTATGCATGCATTGTTATGTAAGGAATAAAACTGAATTCACACACCATGCTGACAGTTCTGACATGACTATATCTTAGTGCTCAATTAATATATACAGTTATAGGAAAATACTCAACATATTCTTAAAACAGCACCCCCTGGTGTGTTTGTGCTCTTATACCAGAGCAATTTACCAAAGATCATCATTTTTAATTTATTAATGAACAACGTGCCATGCACACATATATTTACATTTACATATTATAGAACATCCATGAGAAAGGTTATTTAAAGTTATCACTTATGTTCTAATAAATATGAACAATTCTCTCTCTCGTTGTCTCTCTTGATGTTATTAAGACAAATAAAAGCATCCATGTTAACAGAAAATGCAAAGTCCTCTGTCCTAAAGCCTCTCCCATGGCAAATCAGATTCGGGAATCCATCACAGCTGTGGTATAAGTAAGGAATAAAACACAAGAGGACATGCTGTTATAAGAAATAATCAATGATTGGGTAGTGTGATGCATTAGAAGTTAATTCATTTCCTTTAAGAGCATGGTGAAAAGTGTTTTATTCCTCTTGATAATAGTAATTAAAGAAATGCAGTTTTTTTTTTTTCAAGAATTTAACAGGGCTGTGGTATAATGAAATTTAGAATAAAGGTATTACCTGTGCAGCAGGTACCTGTTCCTTCTGTACATTCTACAGGTACAGGAGGAATGTATCTGATTTCTCCTGTAGTTGCTGAACATGAATGCACAGTGTTTGTATTCTGTATGATGTCGCAGGTATTCAGTAGTTGGAGGTTTTTTGAGGACAAGTTCAACTTAGGGCATGCTATCCAGACAGAAAGGAATGCACACACACATGTACCAGTGTGACATGCCCTTGGAAAAACACACACAGCAATGCAAAGAGAGTGAGATAGTACATCTCAATGTGTGCTCCTCAATAAGAAGGTTTTAATGAAAAGAGTTAATTACCCATGACAAGGTCTGTTCTGTGATTATATAGCAGCCTGAACTCTGCTTCACCCACAGTCAGTGCTGTGTGTGTGTGTGTGTGTGTGTGTGTGTGTGTGTGTGTGTGTCTCTCCTAGTTGTTCCTAATACCACTCTAATACTGCTGTATCATTATCTTAAAACCAGAAGGCCTACAGAACTCATCTAAATTACATTTTCATCGACTTTGTGCCCAAACCTAATGTTATTATTAAGGTTTATCATTAGTAAAATATTTTGCTACAAGCTTGTATTGAGTGTACAAGCTTATATTGTTGGATGTTGCTCTGACAATGGGTCTGTGTTGATATGTCAAGTAAGACTGTGCTAAAACTCAATCAGAGATCATTAAGACATTCAGGAACAGTGCCAGACTTGAGGGTAGTGCCTTTACAGATTAAATATTTCATGCCATATCCAGCTACTATAAACAATATGATATTACTTATGAAATATGATATTATGTGTGGAATAGCTCAATAATTTTTTTTTATGGGAGTGAGATTATATGTTAGGGGCCTTTTTGTTATGTTTTATGAAAACAAATGTATTTTTTTATTTATATTTAATGATTAATATTTTAAAATTGTATTTTAAAAAAAAGCTATTACGTATTAAATGGGATTGGTCAAGTGTAAAATGCACTTTACTATAAGGTCCATAAATATGTAATATATTAATATTTAACTACTGCTTAGTTTAGAAATGGGGGTGCTGGGAGACAAAAATTTATATATTCAACAATTCTTAAAAGATAATACAATATAAATGGGTATTACTAATAATTATTAATTAACATGTTACTTATTTGTGGACTTTAGAGTGAAGTGTTACCATGTAATTTATAGTAATCTGGAGATTTGCTAAATGTATGTCTCTTTTCTTTATTAGAGCTTATCACCTGTGGTAGAAATTTATTATGGACAGTTAAATTAAAAGTTGGGTAACCTGAAGGAGTGTAGCCATGCGGTGTACCAGATAGTATTATTTGATATGAGGCTTGTGATTTG
Organism: Ictalurus furcatus; assembly: GCF_023375685.1. Lineage (NCBI taxonomy): Eukaryota > Metazoa > Chordata > Actinopteri > Siluriformes > Ictaluridae > Ictalurus > Ictalurus furcatus. The sequence goes on along the minus strand of NC_071263.1, from coordinate 8,422,189 downwards.
ATATGTCTGCATATCGAACAGTACATTCAACAGACTGCATAGTAACGTAGGCTATTTATCACAAAATATCTCTTATTGTCATGTAATGGAGGCCCAGACAGAAGCAATGTTCCTTTTGATATTTTTCAAATGCACATAAAATTTGCAAAACATTTTAACAGAAATGTACCTAGCGACATGCATGTGATCATGGCTCTTTTAGTCCACAAGGTGGCACCATCTCAATACCATTGAGAAACGGATCAGTGGGTGAGCCCAATGTACAATATAGTATACTGGGCCTAAATATACCATGTTTATAGCTGGTTTTTCAAGTTTGTGTGGTATTGTCTTTTCCCCACCCAGACCTTTTAATAACACATTTGGTTGTGTTGAATATATTGAGATGTTGGCTTTAAACCACATGTTAGTGACAGTAGAAATGTAAAACATTTTAAAATCATGTATGTAAGAGTGAAGCTTGAACTTGCTACATTAGCAAATTTGCTGACTAAGAATGAGAAAGAGTCTTTTGTAGGGCTGGAGCTGGTCAATTATGCATCTGGAATGAAACCAAAATTGCAGTCAGCATTTCAACGTCTGGCAGCTTCAGGCTGGAGATGCATTATCATAATGAAACCTAATTAGGGGTTTCATTATGATAAGGTCTTTCATCTTAATCATGGGTGTTGCTTTTTATCTGGCTGACACAAAAGGATACATGTTTCATTGTTTGCGTTTGGGCAAGAAAGATGTTTTACACAATATTGATGTCACCCAGAATACTATAATCCTTTTGAACCTAGTTCCCATTAAGGTTTCTTCCTCATGCCATCTGAGGGAGTTTATCCAGAGTCACCTCTGGATCTAAGTCTTTATCCTGCTTTCTGTAAAGCTGCTTTATAACAATGTCTATTTTTCAAAATAAAACTGAATTGAATCAAACTTACAGGAAATCTGTGATTCCAAATTTAAAGCTATTTATGCACCAGGTAACCTTGCCTTAAGCAATATTTGGTTTTATGTGAGACAAAGGGGGACATGAATTCAGTGTTCTATGCTTTTTCTCATCTCTTTCATGCTTTTATGCAGTGTGACATTCAAACACGTGCACACTTTCCCATTTGAGTGCTCTTTTCAGCACAGTGGAAATACACAGAGCTCATGGAAACTGCTTATGAAAGACGCGCTAGACTGAAAGGATAAAATGTGTTTTATTTTAATTTTAAAAAGTGAGGCGATGTGTAATAGATGTTTTCTATAAACCTACATCATAGTTTGTTGACAGAAAAAGATGCTCCAGACTGATTAACCACTGGGGTTAGTGGTAGCCCAGTGGTTAAGATGCTGAAGTATTGATCTGAAGGTCGTGAATTCACTGCCAGGCTGCCACTGCTGGGCTCCTGAGCAAGGCCCTCAACCCTCAATTGCTCAGTTGTATAAAATGAGGATAAATGTGAGTCGCTCTGGAAAAGGGCATTGTCCAAATGCTGTAAGTGAAATGAAATTAAATAACTGACATTCAGTAGTTAGCTACAAATATTAAAAAGGTAACAGTTATTATATTAAAAACATTTAGTCCTTCACGTATAAATGTATCTGTTATGTATTAAATATATGGACTTTAATGCTTATTTAGTAATTATAATAGTGTTGACAGTTATTTGACTGGTAAAGCAGGTTGCCCATGTTTTCATTAAATAATATTTTAGCATTTTGTTTTCCATTTTTTTTTACTGTAATAAAAAAACACATGTCTGTCTTTTTCACTGAAGATATAACAGCTGATCAATTCAATATTCTTACTCTGCTGTTGCAGAGCTTTCATGCTGTGGCTTGGAAGTAATGCACCAAGTCATCCATGATGTATGGAGCACCATAAATCTGCAATTCTTTGACCTTGTTTTGTTGGGCTTGTTCGTGAGCTTTCTGTGATCAGAGTGACCCTGCAGATATCAGATAGCCAACAACAGCTAGAAAATAGCTATATTATTTTCTAGATCATGCATCTTTCTTCTCAATAATGGTATGAAAAGTTTATTGTATGATAACAATAGAAGTGAACATCACAGTTGTCTATATATCTGGTTTCTTCATGTTTCAGAGAGGATGAAACTAAATGACATAAAGCTACAACAGCAGTGTACCTGTTAATGGACTTCATTAGTTGCTCAAAACATTGTAAAATTAAAATTTGACCTTGTTTTGCCTGGTTTGCTCTTTGATTATTGTTTCAAAATTATTATAATATTTTTAATTGACACATTCAATTAAATTTTATTTTTGTAGTGCATTTTTCACAAAATGACACTGGAATTTGCCATGGCCATTTATAAGTTTATATTTGAACTCTATAGAATCATTTTTGTCTAGCATATTTTTATATATTACATACATACACACATGCATTCGTACATACATACTCATACTAAATAGTTTTAGATTTTAAAATGAAATACAACTGAAAACATAGGCAACCTGAGTAGACACACAATACAGTTTTTATTTAGTTAGTTTTTTTTATTGAAGCAAAAAAAGTTATCCAACACCTATCACCCATGTGAAAAACTAACTGCCTCCTTAAACTTAAAATCTGGTTGTGCTACCTTTAGCAGCAATAACTGCAACCAAATGCTGATAACTGGAGATCAGCCTTAAACTTACTTGTAGGACTAGTATTTACTTCTATGCTTTGACTCATTGTCTTGCTGCATAATCCAGTTGCACTTGAGTTTCAACTTACGGACTGAAGACCGGACATTCTCCTTTAGGATTTTCTGGTAGAGAGGAGAATTCATGTTTTCCTCAGTTATTGCAAGTTGCCCAGACCCTGAAACAGCAAAACATCCCCACACCATCACACTTCCACCACCATGCTTGCCTGTAAGTATGGTGTTCTTTTTGTGGAATCCTGTGTTTGGTTTATGCCAGATGTAACAGGACCACTGTCTTCCACACAATTCCACTTTTGACTCATCAGTCCACAAAACATTTTCCCAGAAGGTTTGAGGATCAATCAGGGTGTGTTTTGGCAAAATTCAGATGAGCCTTAATGTTCTTCTGTGTTAGCAGTGGTTTTCATCTCGCCACTCTTCCATGGATGCCTTTCTTGTCCAGTGTCTTTCTGATAGTGGAGTCATGAACAGTGACCTTTATTGATGCAAGAGAGACCTGTAGGTCCTTTGATGTTGTCCTTGGCTCTTTTGTTACTTCCTGGATGAGTCATTGCTGTGCTCTTGGAGATATTTTGGAAGGCTGGCCACTTCTGGGAAGGTTTACTACTATGCCGTGTTTTTCCATTTAGAGATAATGGCTCTCAATGTGGTACAAATAGCTTTGTAACCCTTCCCAGACTGATATATTTCAATTACCTTCTTCCACATAATTTCTGGTATTTCTTTCAGTTTTGGCATAGTGTGTTACTGGGTAAGAACAAGTGTTGATTTGATTGAATAGGGCTGGCAGTAATCAGGCCTGCATGCGTCTAGTCCAGCTGAACACCATAATGGATGCAGTTTCATAGATTTGTAAAATTAGTAACTACGGGGGCAAATACATTTTCACACAGGCGCAGATGGTATTGGATAACTTTTTTGCTTCAATAAATAATATTATCATTTAAAAACTGTATTTTGTTTACTCAGGTTACATTTGTTTTATCTTAGATTTTGTTTTAATTTGTACATCAATTTAGTATGAGATATACACAAAAACAGAAGCAATCAAATATTTTTTCACAGCACTGTACATGCATATACATACCAGAGTTGCTGAAATGGTGCTTTAATTATTTTGCAGAAGAGTCCCCGAGACAAGATGAAATATGGTTGCTGGATGGTGATGGTGATGACTCCATTTCCCATAAGCCTCTGTGTCGAGCCACTAGACCTGATCACCTTGAATTTCTGAGGATCACACCACCAGAGGATGATATCATTGGAGAAACGCTGTGTCATCCAAAACATGAACCAGGGGTTAGTGGAGCACACACACACATACACACACACACACACACACACACACACATGCACAAGGCCATTAACCTCAAGACAGCAATGATCTCTTACTGTTGCTGGTGGTGCATCTGCTCTGGATCTCTTACCTCTTTATGCATGCTGGCTGGTGCTGCTGTTTTCTGCAGTGTGAGCTGTCCAGCTCCACTGTGTATCTGTGGTTGATGCTTGTGTACTGTTTGTGTAGTGTTGGGGTTTACCAGCTTGACATTTCCAGTGCCAGTGGCATTGTGGGTAGGGTTGTCACGATACCAGAATATTGACTCTAATATCAGCACCAACTTTAGTACCATAATGTTGAATACTAATACAATACTATGGCATAAATTATGCTTCACTAGTTATCAAGTTTGAATGCTCATCTGTTATCTTATTGCACTGATTAAAAATACATCTTAACATTTCTGGGGAAAAAATAAAGCTTAACATTAATTATTAATTTAATTCACTTAATTAAGTGATTATTAATTGAACGTTTGTCCATACTAGTTCGATTTTATTTTAACTGAACAGCTACAGAGCCACAGAAACATCTATTCAAGGAAGACATTTTAATGACTTGATGTATAATATGTTGAACATCTTGAACACTCTAAAAAATAGAGTACTAAACTATACGTTTCCCTTGCATTGTAAGTACGTCTTTTAGTAAAACATTACCTTAAGTAATGTTTTACCTAGAAAGGTGCATGTAGTGTACATTTAAAGTATTACTCTAAAATATACAGTACCCTCTGAAACTATTGGAACAGCAAGACCAATTCATTTGTTTGTGCTATACACCACAGACATTTGGACTGGAAATTTTAACGATGGATATGAGACAAGAGTTTAGGATTTCAGTTTTTATTTCCTGGTATTTATCTAGATGTGTTAAACAAAATGAAACATAGAGCCTTATGTATCAGACCACCCAATTTTTAGGCAAGCAAAAGTATAGGAACAGATTAATCTTGAAATAAATTAAAGTAAATAACACTTATTATACCAGAGCACTGTTGAATTCTCGATTCTGATTGGCTGACATACGTTCTGAGGTGTGCAATTATTTTTCAGTAAATACACAGTTAAAGTAGTTCCAGTCAGGTCTTGACTGCATTATAGTTTTATATCAGTTCACCAAGTTAGCTGAAATAATGGAAAAGTTAGCCTCCTGTCCACCACAGCACACACATTTAAAAACAAACAAAATGACAGAAAATTTTGATTTTCCAGAAATAAGCAGAGGCTTAAGCCATTGATATGTAGTTATTGGAGAGAGAGAGAGAGAGAAAGAGAGAGCAAGAAAAAAGAAAGAGAGACCACAAGAGAGCACGTGTGATACTCCGGTGAACAAGTATCAATATTTGTTTATTCAATTGTTGTATTTTCTGCAATAATTAAAAACAAAAAACCTTTGAACAAATAGACTTATCGATATTTATTTATTTATGTTATGCCATGGCGAACTTCTCAGTTCCCAGCGTGTAGTGCCGCCCATGGACATGGCGGACGAGGACTACACTTCCCAGCCATGCCCGCGCTCGAGTTCGCCGGAGTTCTGATTACGAACACCTGCGCTACATCAAAAGTTATAAAAGGGCCTCATTAACATCAGCTTCTTGCGAAGTAAACGCTCAGCAGCCTCGACTCTGTTCGTGCACCAAGCCTTAGTTTCGTATCCGTTTACCTGGTTTCGATATTCGCTTGTCATTTGACTACGTTTCTGCCTACACCCCGTATAACTTGATTACCCGATTATCTGACCTTGATTTCGTTCCGTGGTCCGTCTGTTGTCTGCCCCACATACTCCAGATTGCCAGTCCACGCTTGTCTCCTCCTAGGAAGCGTAACAATTTATTTGTTTTATTTTCATATTATCAGCATTAAATGAAAAAAAACAACAACTGTGAACTCTCTCTAATTAGTTCCACACACAAGAGCATTTTAAGGACAGAAACCTGACAAATATCTTGAAATAAAACATCTGAACAATGTCTTGAGGTGTGGTAACTGTGGTATAAGTGGAATCATCGACTTCGATCTATTGAATTATTAGAAAATAATGTACACCTGAGGTGTAACAGCCACTCCGCTTTGTGTCATGGCCGCATTACCACCTCGTGGTTTGCATTATTTTCTAATAATTCAGCAGTTTGTCGTCAGTTATTCCTTACATATTTGGTTGCATATCCCTTGTTTGCAATAATTTAATCAAGCCTGCGACTCACTGACATCACCAGATTGATGGTTTCTTCTTTACTGATGCTTTTCCGAGCATTTACTACAGCTTCTTTCAGTTGTTTTCTTTGGGGGATTTCTCCCTACAGTCTCCTCTTCAGGAGGTGAACTGGTGCTCAATTGGGTTAAGGTCTGGTAGTTGACTTGGCCAGTCTAAAATGATAAAGTCTTTCCCCCTGATAAAGTCCTTTATTGAGTTGGCCGTGTGTTTTGGATCATTGTCTTGCTGCATGAGAAGTTTCTCCTTATTAATGTGGATGAATTTCTCTGTAAATTGGCATGCAAACTGTTCCTGTAAACTTCTGAATTCATTCTGTTGCTACCATCATGAGTTAATAAAGAGTAGTGAGCCTGTTCCAGAAGCAGCCATGTAAGCCCAAGTAAGTCTTCTTTGAACGGTGGATTGTGGTACCATGGTGACCATGGATGTGGTACCACTGACTATTGGTGATGTCACTGACTATTGTTTTTGGGTTTAACGTCACAGCTCTCACAATGTTTCTGTCATCAGCTGTTGTTGTTTTCCTTGGCCGACCCATTTGGTGTCTGTCCAGTTCAGAGCTCGACCCCCCCGGTTCAGAGGTGTGCTCATCACAGTAGTCAGCACAGAGCAGAGCCCGACATTAGCGCAGGAAGTAAGATCCCTCTTGGACAAAGGGGCCATAGTACATGTACCCCGTTCCCTGAAGGAGGGAGGTTTTTACAGCCATTATTTCCTGGTCTGCAAAAAAGATGGGAGTATGCCACCAATTTTAGATCTGCGTGATCTGAACTGTACACTTCGGACATACAGGTTCAAGATGCTGATGCTCAAACTTATCGTTCCACCGATTCAGTTTGAGGACTGGTTTATGATGATAGACCTAAAAGATACATATTTCCACATAGAACTATTGCCCAGTCACAAGAAGTTCCTGAGGTTTGCGTTTGGAGGCAACACGTACCAATATTGGGTGCTTCCCATCAGGCTAGTGTTTTCCCCTCAAACCGTCACAAAGTGCATGGATGTCATTCTGGTCCCATTGCGACTCCAGGGTATTCATGTACTAAACTACCTGGACGTGGTTAATTCTAGCACGATCCAGGGAACTGGCGATTCAACATCGAGATGTTGTTCTCGCCCACATGAAGAGCTTGGGGCTCAGGTTGAACCTCAAGAAAAGTATGCTTTCTCCAGTGCAGAGGACAACTTTTCAAGAGGTTATAAGGATTCTACTATGATGAGGGCATTTCTATCCCCAACATGCGTAGAGTCAATCCTATCAACATTGAGCAAGATAAAGCTGGATCTCGGCATCCCCTCCAGTCTCTGTGTGAGACTGCTGGGGCTTATGGCAGCATACTGTTGGGCCTATTGCACAGGAGATTGTTTCAGTGGTGGCTGAAAAGTTGGGGGTTTTGTCCGAGGACGAAACCTCTGAGATTAATCAGTGTCACATGGCGATGCCTACGTGCTCTGACAATTTGGAGGTGTCCCTGGTTTCTAGCCTTGGGTCACACTCTAGGGGTGTCTCCTTATCACGAGACAGTAATGACAGACACCTCCCTCACAGGCTGGGGCGCAGTCTAGGATAGGATGGCTGTCCAGCTCACGGTCTCTGGAGCGGCCCTCATCTGGAGTAGTATGTAAATCTCCTAGAAATGCGGGCCATGTTTCTAGCTCTGAAATTCTTTCTTCCTCAATTGAGAGGTCACCATTTGTTAGTTGTGACAGACAACACAGTGGTTTTTCATATATCAGTTACCATGGAGGATTATGTTCATGCCCCCTGTTCAGGCAGATGCAACTAATTCTTCTTTGGGCAGAGGGAAAGTTTTTGTCAGTGAGTGCAATGTACATTCTGGGCAACTGGAATGTGAGGGCAGACATCCTGTCAAGGCAGAGGCCCAGGGATTGGAGGCTCTATCCACAAGTGGTGGAGTCCATAGGGTGGAGGCTCAGCCAAGCAGAAGTGGATGTGTTCGCCTCCGAGGAGTCAACACACTGCCCACTGTGGTTTACCCTCACTCCTCCCACACCATTTCCAAGAGAAATTGCACCTGCTTTGTCCAGTAAGGGCTCTCTGTCCTTACGTCCACCGTTCCGGCCAGTGGCGTAAGTCAGAGCTGCTGGTCTACTTTGGTGGCGACAGTAGAGGTGATGCTGTGTCGAAGCAGCGCATCTCTAATTGGATAGTGGAAGCAATCTCTATTGCTTATGAGGCACGTGGTCTCGCTACGCCTTTGGTCATAAGGGCTCATTCCACTAGTGGTGTCGCCCCCTCAAAGGCTTTTGTCCAAAGGCTTTGTCACACCCTTACAGGATATGTGTGCTGTGACCTTCTGGAATCGCTTTGCTTTTATTTTCTCATTTGTAAGTCACTTTGGATAAAAGCGTCTGCTAAATGAATAAACATAAACATAATGTAAACATAAGTTCAGACATTGAAATGAAGAGTCTTCATAATTTTGGGACAAAATCACCCATGTTCATGTTTATGTTTTTACTCTTTTTTTTTGTGGTGTTCTGTAATCATGTTGTAGTGTAACATAAATTAATCCTTTAAGCATGAGTACATCTGCAAAAAAGCCAAAACACTGAATTGTACATATCAGTACTTATTTGTGTTATTAACATGTGTTTGGAGTGAATCTTTAAAAGAATCGGTTGCAGAAATCTAGATCTATAGAAAAATGCCTTAGTATGCAAACAGACTTCTAAATTTCAGCTCAAAACAACTGGGTAGCATTTATTTTACTCTGCTTAAAATTTAAGGATGGTATAAAATTATAAAAATTACTATTTACAAAATGTATAAAATTACAGAATTTACTTTGCGTGCCACCTACTCCTTTCTGCATGCCTTTTATTTTAAAGATCAGAAACAGATCAGTTTAAATTTACCTAAACCGGTAGGACAGTAACGTGCTTTGTTTGGGTGTGGACTTCACACCCAAACACAGCTATGCACATAGGCATGTCTGCATGCATTCACAAAGTCAGGGTAACAGTGGCAAATGTACTGTATATTCAGAAAAAGAATAGGTGCATCAGTGCGTCTAATAAACCGTTCCAAAGACTAAATTAGAAAAATGAGGAAAGCTATTGCTTTTTAACAGTCTCTAAAAAGTGGTTGGTAGCCTGCTTTATAGAAGCAAAGATTGACTGGTATTTCAGCAAATCTAGCTTTCACAGTTCATTTCAATCTTGACTTGATTGGCATGTCACTTTTTCTTCTAAAAGATGTTGCAGATTCAGTCTTTTTCATAGGACAATACATAGCTATATTTAGGATTGTCAGCTTTTTTTTTTTTTTTTTTTTTTTTTTACAGCTGAGGCCAAAAGCTTACATCTTTTGCATCACTTTATTCTCTTTTGTTAAATTTTATAAGATTTATATATTACAGTGAGGGAAATAAGTATAGGACGCGTCAAGATTTTTTTCCAGTATATATACAGTATCTCACAAAAGTGAGTACACCCCGCACATTTTTGTAAATATTTGATTATATCTTTTAATGTGACAACACTGAAGATGTAAAGTAGTGAGTGTACAGCTTGTATAACAGTGTAAATTTGCCGTCCCCTCAAAATAACTCAACACACAGCCATTAATGTCTAAACCACTGGCAACAAAAGTGAGTACACCCCTAAGTGAAAATGTCCAAATTGGGCCCAAAGTGTCAATATTTTGTGTGGCCACCATTATTTTCCAGCACTGCCTTAACCGTCTTGGGCATGGAGTTCACCAGAGCTTCACAGGTTGCCACTGGAGTCCTCTTCCACTCCTCCATGACGACATCACGGAGCTGGTGGATGTTAGAGACCTTGTGCTCCTCCACCTTCCATTTGAGGATGCCCCACAGATGCTCAATAGGGTCCAGTCCTTCACCTTCACCCTCAGCTTCTTTAGCAAGGCAGTGGTCGTCTTGGAGGTGTGTTAGGGGTTGTTATCATGCTGGGGATCATGCTCTGCTTCAGTATGTCACAGTACCTGTTGGCATTCATGGTTCCCTCAATGAACTGTAGCTCCCCAGTGCTGGCAGCACTCATGCAGCCCCAGTCCATGACACTCCCACCACCATGCTTGACTGTAGGCAAGACACAGTTGTCTTTTACTCCTCACCTGGTTGCTGCCACACACGCTTGACACCATCTGAACCAAATAAGTTTATCTTAGTCTCATCAGACCACAGGACATGGTTCCAGTAATCTATGTCCTTAGTCTGCTTGTCTTCAGCAAACTGTTTGCGGGCTTTCTTGTGAATCATCTTCAGAAGAGGCTTCCTTCTGGACAACAGCCATGCAGACCAATTTGATGCAGAGTGCGGCGTATGGTCTGAGCACTGACACGCTGACCCCCCACCCCTTCAACCTCTGCAGCAATGCTGGCAGCACTCATACGTCTATTTCCCAAAGACAACCTCTGGATATGACGCTGAGCACGTGCACTCAACTTCTTTGGTCGACCATGGCAAGGCCTGTTCTGAGTGGAACCTGTCCTGTTAAACCGCTGTATGGTCTTGGCCACCGTGCTGCAACTCAGTATCAGGGTCTTAGCAATCTTATTGGCTAGGCCATCTTTATGTAGAGCAACAATTTTTTTTCAGATCCTCAGAGAGTTCTTTGCCATGACGTGCCATGTTGAACTTCCAGTGACCAATATGAGGGAGTGTGAGAGCGATGACACCAAATTTAACACACCTGCTCCCCATTCACACCTGAGACCTTGTAACACTAACAAGTCACATGACACCGGGGAGGGAAAATGGCTAATCGGGCCCAATTTGGACATTTTCACTTAGGGGTGTACTCACTTTTGTTGCCAGTGGTTTAGACATTAATGGCTGTGTTTTTTGTTATTTTGTGGGGACAGCAAATTTACGCTGTTACACAACCTGTACACTTACTACTTTACATTGTAGCAAAGTGTCATTTCTTCAGTGCTGTCACATGAAAAGATATAATCAAATATTTACAAAAATGTGTGGGGTGTACTCACTTTTGTGAGATACTGTATATATATATTAGTTTTTTTCTCAAGCATGCTTAAAGACCTTCACAGGTTACATTTTTAAGCGGTATTTTAATACTATCAGCTTTAAACATAAATTGATGAATCGCCTTGATGGAACGTGGTGCAGCTACACAAGCAATGTTGTTAAGAAAGTGTTTTGAAGTTTAAAAATGTTCAGGTTTGCCAGTTGTGAGCCTCCTTGCTCAGAAATGCTTTTTCAATTCAGTCCACAAATTTTCTGTGGGATTCAGGTCAGGGCTCTATGATGGCCATACAGGTCTTGGAGTAGAGCCGTCTTCCTTGCACGACAGACTTTCAGGACACTGCGATGTAGGAGTCTCTTAAAGGTACATATTTTGGTATCTGATGCCTCCAACTCCTCCACTAGTTTCTTTATCGTCTTGGGGTTCAGTTGAATCTTTTGGACCAAAGTTTGTTCATCCCTGGGAGTTCATTAGTGACACTTTCCTGACTGATGCAATGTCTTTGTGGTCAAGTGATATTTTATCTTTGCTTGTGGTACCTTGAATCGTTTGGAAATTGCTCCTAAGGAGGAACCTGACTTGTGGGGGTCTTGGCTGAGTTGCTAGGATTTTCCCATGGTATCAACAGCAAAAAGGCACTGTCTATAAATCTAGGCCCTTTCACAGCCAAAAGGTCTGCTACCATTAACTCCTTATTATGACAATTGGCCAATCAGAGGCTTCTAAAAGTCATTACATCAATTTCTGGAATCTTGCAGACTGTTTAAGGACACAGTGTATGTAAACACTTGACCCACTGGACTTCTGATATATTCAGTTAAAGCCGAAAAAATCTTGTCTTTAATTGATTTTTTTAAAAATAACCTCTGATGTGAACAATGTAGATGCCCTAAATGACTTGCCAAAATAAATGTATGGTAACATGAAATGTGGGAAGATTTGAAAAGCTGAGATTGAAGAAGTGTATGTAAACTTTTGGCCTCAACTGTAGATTGTCAACCTTCATACAGTATATGTACTCAATTCAGACTAATTTTTGCTTTTTGTAGAAGAGCAGAAAGGAAAAGCTAAATGAAACTCCTCTTCCATGGTTCTTACATAAGAGCAGCTAATCCCATTGCCACTTCAGTATGAGCCTATGACTTACTTATATGTTGCAATGCTAAATCCTATTAGCTGATTATTCCTCAAAGCATGTTAATGGCATTAAACTTATAGCACATATCTTCTTTCAGCATTTGTAGCTTTTCGATCACTTTATTCTCTTTTGTTGTATTTGATTTATAAGATTAGGGGTTTTTTTTCTCATTCATGCATAAAGACCTTTATAGGTTACATTTTTAAGATGTATTTTAATATTATCAACTTTAAATACAATTTGATGAATCGTCTTGATGGAATGTGGTGCAGTTACACAAGCAATGCTGTTAAGAAATACTAACAATAAAGGAAGTGAGAAAACCATTACAGTATACCAGGACTATATTCAGGCTATAATCAGCAAGATAGACAGCTGAGAGAGAGAGATAAATGTTAGAATATTTTGTATACAGTAAGTAATGTTGAAGTAAATTTGAGTAGATTCATGTGATGTTTATTTAAATATTGACACTACGAAGTGTTAGTAAAAATAAGAACAAATAGGGAAAATTCCACACACCATTGAAGTTTAAAATGTGCAGGTGTGCTGTGTTGTTTTTTTTTTAAGTTGTTTTGACAATGTGGAATGGTAGAGGCGTGGTAATTTAACCTTATAGCCAATGGTGTAATTCTCTGTGCAGGGTTAAGCAGCACTGCCCACACCACCTGATCCTCTGGATTAGCGAGACAGAGAAGTAGGCAGGGAGGCAGGGTGAAAGAGAGCAAGAGAGAGAAGGAGGGAGGGAGGGAGAGAGAGAAGGAGGGAGGAGGGAGGTTGTACACACTGCCTTTATGAGGAAGTAAGTGTAAGTAATAGGACACCTGGCCGTATGGCTTCTTCCCAGGGAATAGGGAGGGTGAAAATAAGGGAGGGACGAGCAGAAGCATAGGTAAACCGGTGTGACGCACTCTACACCAAACCTTGCTGATTTTCACAAAGACAACACTAAACTTTCTCTGGTAGACATAAAAACTGTTACATATTTTCAACAAGCAAGAAGAAAACACGGTGCCAGGAGACTACCATGCACTGCAGATTCAGGCTGAGGACATTTCTGGACCACATTTACATTCAAAGCTGGAGAGAAGTATAGCTTTTTAGCTTCCAGAAAGATTATTGCAATTGCCAATGTTTTGTAAACATGAAACATTTAATATGGCCAGGACAGTCAGCTGAATCTAACCCTAATCTAAAGCACTGGAATGTTTGATTTTTGCTGGAAGAACTAAAAGTCATGTTGTGGAAAAGTTTCACTATTTTGTTTTGACAAGCACAGCTTGAATACAGCTTTACCTGCCAAAAGGAAGTAAGATAAAAGGGGTTTTTATTTAGGCTATAATCGAAGCACTCTTGGAGTGGGCAAGAAAAACCAATGGATTTGCTTTCACAAAAGACTTCTGTTTCCTCGACCAAATGAAACCGGCTCTTTCTGACACTGACTGGCTACACAGGAGTGATTTAACAGTTGTATTTTAAGTGGATTGGGGAAAGCTGTTAAATTCTTATCATGGAGGGGGACAATTCATCTGGGTCATTACTCCATAAGTTATTAGCCTCTCCTAGGTTTGTGAGAAGAGAATCTCAGCAGCATGCAGTGGAGAGTGCAGTGCTTAAATCGTTCCAGACATTGCCTGAGGAAGAGTCATCTCTACACCCTACTAACCATGTTGATATTAATAACAGCTATGTTAGTGTTGTTCCTCCAAGTGCAGAAATTAAAATCGATGTCAGATCTGAGAGGACAGTTGAACAGTCGAATATTGAGTACTATAAGGGGGAGGTTCTGCAGAGCTCTCCCTTTCCCAGTTGGCGAAGACCTTTTTCATCTCCCTTTACTGTTTTAACAGACTCAGATGTGGTTCAGGTCACCAGAGTGGAGACCTACAGTGACAATGAAAATGAAGAGGAAGATGGAGGTAGAATCCTGCCTGGTCAACAGAAAGTCACTGAGAAATCCCCATCTCTTGACCAGGATGAAAAGATTATAAAACAGAACTGGGATCTGCATCATTATGAAAGGGAGAGTGATGTGTCTAAGACAGATTCAACACTGCCTGTCCTCACAGATAGAAGTGGTTTGGAGTTGACAAGAGGAGATGGCATATATGCTCTGAACAGGACATGGTCTAATGAGAGTTCTGACAGGCAGCAGGACTCCTCTCCATACCCAGTAGACAAATTTGAACAGGAGATTACATCTAAAGACTTTCGGAGGGATTCTAATCTAAACCGTGGAGGCGACACCATTGTAGATTTGCATTTAGATGTTCCAGCTGCCAAGGATCCCATATTGAGGGAACACACCCACCCAGTTGTGCCTGGAGATTGCAGTGGTGATGGTCAAACAATTTCTCCATACACGACTAAAAACTATCTTTGTGATTCTCCATACAGGACTGTGGACTCTCTTAACGTTTCTTCATACACGAATGAGGACTCTCTTCATGTGTCTTCAGCTTGCGGGTCTCCCCTTAAGCTATCTACAGAGTCTCAACCTACACCAGCACCAGATGGAAATGCATTGGACTCCTCGTTGCTTTCAGAAAAGCATATTTCTCATCAAGAACAGAGTTGGGGAACAGCTACACCAAAAACGAATGTCACCAGTTCAGAGTCTCACAGCTCTATAGCCGTTACCTCTCCAAGCTCAGCTCTCCAGCCGGGAAGCAGCATGACAAAGGACCTTTTATGGACGGATCAGAATGAGTCCCTAAATGATTCTGTGCCAAGTGCCACATCTCCTTCACTTGACATAAAAGAGGACATGCCTGCCACCAAGAGGACTACCTCAAACCCGTCCTCAACTCTCTCTCCCAAATTGCTCTCATCAACATCCAGGGAATCATTCCAGTTGCCAGCACTTTTCAGTGGTATACGGGTACTAAAGAAAGGTGCTGTGGGAGAGGATAGAGAGTCTGTGTCTGAGATCAAGCAAAAAGATACAGACCGGGCACTGCTGAACCTGAAACAGCATGTCAACAAAGCCAAATTCGAACAGCATCAATCCAGTACCTCCAGACAAAAAAAGGGAGCTGATCCCAAAGATGGGGCTGAGTCCAAGAATCAGTGGCGGCGACTGTTAAATTTTGATGACAAAGAGGAGAGCCTAGAAAAAGGGCCAAAGGACATCAAAGGCCTCAATACAAGAGAGAAAGGGTTAGCAAAAGATACGACAGGTATCAAAAGGGACACTGGAGATGTTTCAGTGGACCTAGAGGCTGTCAAGAAGAAAATAAAAAATGAAAGAGAGATCCTGAAGTCCTTCTTTGAGAAATCTGACAGCAAATCTACTAGCATTGACAAGAGTCCAGTAGAAGTCAAAGTACGTATCACTTAAAATGTATTTACCATATAATCTATGGGCAGTGCCCAGGCTAGTTATACTCTTCAGTCTTGAGTAATGCTATGTTGTAATTATTACATAGCTAACTAACCTTTTGGTGTCCACATGAGTGTAATTTTGTTTTGAAAACTGCAGGGGACTAGAATGATGACCTGGCAAAAAAGGAAAAGTTGTGTGATCAATCATCAGGCACTGAAATTGGCGTTGAAAGTGTTTCTGAAGAATATTCCTTGTCTGTATCAGGCACATCTCATGGAAAGTTTGACTTTTAAAATGTAGTTGCTATTTAGTTGCTACATCTCTGTGAACCTGTTAACAGTAAAAAATAAATCCTACAGCCTGATTAAATAGGCCATTATAATGACAACTACAGCAGATATAATGGCTTATTTTATGTTTGCACATCATAATATCATGATTGTGGGGGGGCATAGTGGCTTAATGGTTAGCACATTTGCCTCACACCCCCGGGGTTGGGGGTTAGATTCTCGCTTCCGCCCTGTGTGCACAGAGCTTGCATGTTCTCCCCATGCTTCAGGGGTTTCCCTCCAGCTACTCTGGTTTCCTCCCCCAGTTCAAAGACATGCATTGTAGGCTGATTGGCATCTCTAAAAAATTGTCGTTCATGTGCGATTGAGCCCTGCGATGGGTTGGCACCCTATCTTGGGTGTCTGCCACCCTATGCCCCGAGTCCCCTGGGATATGCTCCAGCGTCCCTGCAACCCTGTGTAGGATAAGCAGTACAGAACATGGATGCATGGATGGAATATCATGATTGTATTTCTATAAATATATTCATGCCAATAATATCACCATGTGTGATGTAGAAACTGTGTTTGCAGGAAAAATAACCTGTTAGAAACTCAGTCTTTCCCTGTTATACAAATCAACATGGCATAGGTGAGTTTCTAGTAGGTTTTTTATAGCTGTCTGGATGTCTGAAGAATTTATTTTTTTAAACATGCCACCCTGATAAACTAACACTAAAACACTAAAAACTGCTGTTTTTAGAAAGAACTTAGAGCATTTTCTACTGCTAGCTATTATATAACAGAAAAGTGGTGGGGCAAAACCAGTCATATTAGGGAATATCCAAATGCATATTACCCCTGTGGGTATCTAAATCTAAAAGCTGCACAAATTAAATACATCTTTATATCAGTTTCAGGAATAAAATTATTTTAAAACGTGATAACATCCAATTGATAATGAGTTAAGGTTATTTAGTCAAGCTTTTTGATTATGGCTACAATATTTAAGGGCTTGATCTATAGCACTTACATTGTTTTAAACTTATTTCTTTTCTTCCCATCTTCAAATCCCAGGCTGAGGGACTCTCCTCTCCAGGAGACATCGATGACAGGACACCTGGGAGACTTCAGGCAATATGGCCACCACCCAAGCCTAAAGATGAAGAGGAAAAAGTGGGACTCCGTTACACTGAAGCAGGTTGGATGTGTTTTAATAAGCAATCATCAAACTGTGTACAGAAACATACACTTCTCTTTCTGTTTGCTATTGTACTCTTGCAACATGCATTCCTCAGTTGAAATAGCTCTTACCTTTTAATCTCCTTCTAAGCTGCTGAAAGGAGAAAAGCAACTTTGAATTTGAGTGGCATTTGAGTCTTTCTATATCTTATACGGTTTTAGAAAAAAAAGCTGGTAGAAGTAGATGGGACAGTTGCATTTTATGATTAAAGTAGTCCACTACATTTCCTCATTCGTAATAACACTTCATAATATTCATAGTATTCAAATGACATTTAATTTTCTCTGCTAGAATATGTTTAAGTATATGTGAATATGTGTGTGTGTGTGTGTGTATATATATATATATATGTATATATATATATATATGTATATATATATATATATATATATATATATATATATATATATATATATATATATATATGTGTGTGTGTGTGTGTGTGTGGGTTTTTTTGGTGTTTTTTTTTCTAACATTTATGGAACGACCATTGAATTGCCAAATGCCAACTTTGTTTGGCAATTTACTGTCCATGTTTTTATTTATGAAGAGTATCAATGCAAAACCAGTTTGTCAACAGTCATAACACCTCAGCAGTTCATTCACTTGTGGAGATTAAAAGGAGGGGCAAAAGGGCACATTGAAGGGCAATTAGACTTCAGCACCTATTCCACACCCTGCTATTACTGATGTGGCTATTGTGTATAGACTCATACTTGAGCATGTAAATGGAAATCACTGTTTTGTTGGTTTCACCTAGTTGTAATTCATGTTTCCTTGAAAATTCTTCCTTAGTAAAAATACAAACATGTTAGTGAAAAGATACACAGTAGGGCACCAAGTATTTGATAAATTTCATAGTTAAAAATTTGCTTGAAAATGGTGGAATAAATCAACTTTTTTGACTATGAAACCTCTAACTTCCATAGACTTACATGAAAACATCCAAGGTTTGGGAACATGGTAACATTCTCTGTAGACTCTGGAAACATTAATTAACCCCACACAACACCACAGATTTCATGAAGATGCAATCTTTTCATTCATTTGAGTCATTTAAATCAGTTCAATTAAATGATTCATGCAGATTTGCTCTCCAATTGCTTCAATTGCATGGTTTGCCCAAACGTGCAACTTGACCAAGCAGCTGTCTAAGGCAGACAATGATCATCTTAAGCAGTGTAAAATAGTTACTAATAATGTTCATGATAATATGCTTGTTTGTTCATGGTTATAATAATTATTTTCACAGCTCAACACAGACTACAATAGTAGTATAAATGGCTCGATCTCAGAAATGACCAAAAGTATTCACTTACACAAATGGCATGGATCATGCTTGGCACACACAAGTTAAAATTTACAAAATTTTGCTACAAAGATTTGCTGATTTAAACACTGACTTGCTGAACATAAGAGGCACAAATCTCAGCCATGACCGAAAGGACTCACTGACTTTGAGTTATATACATCACATTTGGCAAACACTCAGTTGCAATTGCACTATTCACAGAATTGACAGATGTTTAAAAAACACTGGCAGATAAACATGTAATGTAAAAAATAAAAGCCTGTCAGGTGCATGACAGTGACTGATACCAATTTCCCCTTAGGTCAAATAGATGGATAATTTGTGAACAAAACATGTCTAGTGCCTGTAAGGGCTCAGTAAAGTCAGTTAGCCATTAGTCAACGAAAGTGTAACTGTACTGCAGGAGGCAAAACAATAGACCCCAAACTGTTTAGAAATAAGCAAAAGGTATGATCCTATGCAATTTACTGAGGAGTCACAAATTAAAGGAAAAACTGGTGGCCCTGATGACATGGACCCACTTTATTCTCTTATAGGAAAGGTTTATGGAAGCCCTAAGCGGCCATGCATTATTATTTTTTGCTTTCTTGTTTTCTTTTGTGTACTTTTTTTCTGTGTACTCGACATAACAACATGTTGATTTTATTGTTCTGGATCTAGCAAAAGTTTAGCGCAGTCCCGCAGCATCATGGATGAACAAATTAGTTTTTACTTTGATCAGGAACTCACTCAAGCTGAAATAGCTCAAATTCCACATCTGAGAAGTCCACATCTGACAACTGAGAGGCGGACACCCCTCCCTCTTAATGCGCAGTCGAAGTCCATCTCTACAGCGAGCAATTATTAAATTTATGATGGCTATGGCAGAGACACCAACATGCATGCATCACCAGTCCCATTCACAAGTCATGAGATGTTCTTGTGAGAAAGCAGCTTTTTGTTATGTTGAGATCAAGAGAAAATTAAGTTGAGATCACAAGAAAACAACTTGTTATGTCGAGATCACAAGAACACACTGGAACACCCATGAGAGATTTTGGGCTGACATGTTAGATAGCATTCTTCTCCACCATCATCAAATGTTTGGGAAGAATGGTGTTCATCAATCCAGTACAGTTCCAGAGACTTGTAGAATCATTGCCACGGCGCAGTGAAGGTGTTTTGGGCGCTTGTGGAGGCCCAACACCTTACTAAAAAACATTATTAGTTTTTTCCATTAATTTGTCACCCAACTGTAGAGGAACAGTCTTGCAAAGGAACAGCCTGTTCCACGTCATACCAAAGATGATCTCTTTGAAGACTAAAGTAATGAAAATTTTGTTTTGTTTCCAGATTTATTTAGTGACAGATTTGCTTGAAGGCTGTAGTTCTGGAAATGTGGAGATTGTGGTTTTTGCCAGTTGTGCTATGTTTCAGATAGTATGTGAATATACTTAAAGGTTAGATAATAATACACAATTCTATTGTTTATTACTGAAATTACATTTTATTGTTGATGAAAGTACAGTATTTTAAATATTTCAGTGTTTTTAGGAAGTAGAAGACATGTTTTATGTGATATAAGTGTAGTGTACAGCTAAATTTATATGGGAAAAAACATAATAAACATGAATACACAAAATCATAAATGTACATCCTGAAAGCTATTTTTGATTTAGCAAAGCTTTACACCTTTCCACCTTTTTGGTGGAGAGTCAGAGAATCTCTCTCTCTCTTTTTCTCTGTCTCTCTCGCTCTCTGTCTCTATCTTTCTCTATCTCTCTCTCATTAGTTTCATTGTTGTTACTTAAGTAGATTAATGATATGATTTTTGTAGGTTAAACTAGTTTTGAAATACTTCTACTCAAAACTTTGCAATTTTAATTGTTTTTCCAGAGCACCAGGCTGCTCTTCTGCAATTGAAGAGAGAATGTAAAGAGGAAGTGGAAAAACTGCACGTAAGTGACATTTTTTTGTATCCCATTTCCATTGAAAAATTGTAGTATGCTTATGAGGCACTAGATGTCAGCATACACAATGAAGTCAAACAGTATATGTAACAATTTTCTCTGTGCCCAGTCCCGATTTATAAAACTGCTATGTGTGTGAGATAGAACCTTATTCACTCTTAGGAATAATTATAAGTGAAAATGTATTTATAGCCAGCAAATTCAGGTTAATATGCAGCTCATTTATTGTACTATATTTACCCTCAGCACTAGCATTTACACCAGCCTAAGGTAGTTGTGGCTCTCTGTGCTTTTCCTACATCTATCCTGTACTTGTTTTTTGGTCAGCTGGTGAAAACTCAGTTTTGCTCCAACAGCTCTATAGTACAACCATTGCTGCAACAGTTGCTTTGGGTAAAACTATGCTGTTTTTTTTGTTTGTTTTTTTGCAACCAGGGACCCTTTTAACTGTTACGTAAATCTTCCAGACTACCAGACTACCGAGTTATTTTGCTAACATAATACAACTATTCAAGTATTAGGCTCATAAATGTGTCGAATATAATTTTTGGCTATTTTGTAGTCTTATTGTTGTTGTTTTTTTGTTTTTTTTTAGGCCTACTAGTTTTGGTTCAGATAAAACCATTCAGTTCAAGTGACTAGTCAAATAGGCTGAAACCTAGGCTAATGAACTCCGTAATAAATATAATAACTTAAAAATAAATAAATGTGAATGTGTGAAAAACACTGTATGTGGTCACCTGATGAAAATTGAAACTTCATATTAAAATCTCAGTTTTAAATGAGCTTGATATAAGACAAGAGAAAAGAGTGGAGGCAGGGCATTACCACGGAGTCCATTGACTGTAAACATACTTGTATATGTGGGCAGAAATGAATAAAGAAGCCATAACGGACTGATTGTTTCCAGATGAAGACCTAGTTCCAGCTAGCTCCTCATATGAAAAAAGATCAAAGTTTACAAACTGAATGTGTCCTGACATTTCATCCATAAAAATTACAGTCAAAGCCATCCGTGTTCTACTGTATATGGAAACTTTTGCTTGTGTTTTCCTTGCAATATTCCTTTATTAAGTTATGTGAAAATATTGGTTTGAATTCCCTTTGTGTGTCCCATACTGATGTATCAACTGCAGAAAAGGTCTAATTCATTGTTTATGCAACTAACCTGTGGGAGCTGATAGTAAACAGGCATTTGAAATGCAGTTTCACAGAAATCTCAGGGGAGAAAATATTTCTGATATACAGGTTTTTTTTGTGTCTCCTTTTTGTGTTCTGTAAGTGATTTACTGATGTAATGACAGACATAGACACATTAGAGCTTAGCTCTGAGGCCTGGTTTCCAAATAAATTAAGCCAGATTGAGTCTAGTCTTTGTTGAACATATTTAGACTGTTAGTGTGTATTGTTCAATGAAACAGTTTTCCAGACAGTCAGCAGTGTTGAATAAAAGCAACCCATACAGAGTAAAAATTTCTTTGTTGGAGTAACTGTTAGTCTTAGTATAATAAGCAATCATTTATTTTTGTGTGTAACACTATCCATGCATTCCTTGTTATAAAATATAATTTGTTAATTGAGTAATGAAAAAATAACCTCTGTAAAAAGAGTTTTAAAAGTGTTGGCCACGATAAGTAATTTGAGAGACATTAAACCATATGTTATAAAACATTTATCTCGCTGAATAAGTTTCAGTTTTCTACATGTCTTTGAGAATGATTAATGTTACCTTATGTACCCACATCCATTGTGTCATAGTGTGCTGTTTGTCACAGGCCCATTCGATTGAAAGGAAAACAAAATGGAGATGTTTAGCACTGACAAGCAGAGCGCTGAAAGACAGGAACATGCCTCATTGCGTTCTTTGTGGATCAAATTATAATAAGAAACATGTGGAAGTCATATGAAACATTTGTTGTTTTTGCATTTCAGCAGAGCATAATATTTTGTATTTGCTTTCATGGTTGAAACAGGATAATGTTACCATGGAGCCTACCATGGAAGCAACTTGACTTGATATAGTCTGGAAGTGTTGAAGATTCCTTTAAAGTCAGTTTTACACTGTGATTTCAGCAGTCTTTTAAGATCTTCACATGGCACACTGCACAAGATAATCCCAATAAAATATTGGCCATATTCTATAACAGACTGTACGATAATGTGTGTTCTCCATGTCAGATTATATGGTGAAGGTCCTCTAACGATTTATGAAATTGCTACATTCTTCCATCATGAATCTGTGTGACCCAGGCTCATGCAGAAAACCGGGTTTCACAAACAGAAACATTCTTTAAAGGGATCTTGAGATAATAAGGAATTTTTTTATTCTGTCAGTTATCATGTTTTGTTTATGCTATCATATCCATAGCTATCCTGTGAGATTTGTGTAATCCTATGCCGTCTTCCAATTGGTGCATTTTAGATGAGAGTCATACTGTAGCATGTAGTGTTCATATTCTGATATTTAAATTAAAAAATTCTGGCACCTTGTTTTTTGCAATGGCACTAAATCTGTGTCAGTGAACACGTCACATTAAGCTTTCTAAGACAGCACCAAAGAATTATTTTACAATGTATGATTTTTGTCTGATCATACACTGTAAAGCTGGCTTAAGATAAATGTCTTAGCAATCAAGCTCCTCAAATGAGTCGAAAAGTGTCTATATTCCACAGGTTCATTAGACTTGATTTACTACTAGTAGACTTCCAAATGACCTGGTGAACTTGGTGTTCATGTAATATTTCATGTATTCTATCTATACCATATCTTCTCAATGCTAAACTGTTTTATGGCATAAATAAATGGAATCATATTATCACATGTTCAGTAACACAAATATCTTTTGAATATCTACACACATGGAAACCCAGACTGACTTCGAGTTCCAGGTCTTCCAACTGCGTGGAGAGCATGCAGTGGCTGTTTCCCGACTGCAAGAAACCATTGCTGAAATTCAGCAAGAACGAGGCTATTCACGGGACAAGAGAAAAGTGTGCGATGCCTGTGTGTCCACTGAAGACGACACATTCCTCAAAACATATCGTAACGTTTGCATCCAGACTGATCGGGAAACTTTTATTAAAAGTCCAGAAGGTGAGAATGCCAAGCCTGTTCAAAGCCTGCCCCGAAAACTCAACCTTGATTCCATCACTCAGAATCTAGGCGTAGTACCTGGAGCTCCAGCTCCACCACCTCCCCCTCTACCTGGCCAACCACATGTCTCACCAGCTTCAGGACCACCACCACCACCACCACCGCTACCTGGATCAGTGCCACCACCCCCTCCGCTACCTGGATCAGTGCCACCACCCCCTCCGCTACCTGGATCAGTTCCACCACCCCCTCCACCTCCTTTACCTGGAGCCAGAGCTGCACCACCTCCACCTCCACCCATGCCTGGAGTTGGTCCTCCTCCCCCTCCTCCACCTGGTATGCCTGGAGCCCCCCCCCACCTCCACCCTTTCCAGGGTGTGGCCCCCCACCTCCTCTGCCCACCTTTGGCTTGGCAGTGGAAACCCCCCCACGCAAACCAGCAATAGAACCAACATGTCCCATGAAGCCACTCTACTGGACTCGGATACAGATTCAAGACAAGTAAGGACTCTTAGTTGTCTAGGCTTGAAAACACACACATAGACACCATAACATGTTTGTCCCTAAGCGAAAATGCAGTACTTGTTTTAAAGTGTCTGTAGTTTATACAGCTGGAGGGTTTGGAGTGCCAGCACAGAAGATTTATGGACTTCTGTTACAGTAAGTAGGATTAGGCCAGGATCTACACTGCCTTACAGTCCTTCATCACTCTATAAGCATCAGGACTAAATTAGATTTTCATGTTAGCCATCAGTGTTAAAGTAATACTTTTTAAATTAAACAAAAGCGTCAAGGTTATGTGTATATTAAGCACACTTCTTGACACCCCATAAGTCATGATTTTAGGCCTCAACACTACTCTTTTGCTTTGAGTTACAAGCCTTACACAGTATTACTAATATATGGAATAGCAAGGAATCCTTACAGAGTATCATTCAAAAGGAAAATTCTAAAACGTGTAAACATTGCCTCATCTTCAATGAAATACTTTCGCATTGGGGAAATAACTAAGATGCATTAGAGCTTTTTAACCCAGTGGGATAAATGGTAGGCAAATCAAATTCCCTTCACATCCGTTTGTGTTCAACAATACTGTTGAAAACGAGTTCCCCCAAATGCTTCAGATTAGTCTCACTTGTCCTTAATTGAATCCTTGGCAGCATGGTTGATTGCTGTGGTATTCTATCCATGACCAACTATTTGACCCTTTTATATTCTTTAAAACCTCATTTCTCGCTTGTAAAACCCTTTACTGAATCACAAACACACCCTGCCAAAGCTCTCCTTAATGTCAAGGCAGCTCATTATGTGCAGTAAACTAGGATCAGATTATTGCTCAGATTATTGTTCAGAATCTTCAGATTGCTTTTTTATAATGTTATAAAGATGAACATTTACATGACTTTGTACCACAGATCTGAAGGATCAAATCTAATTGGTCAGTGTTGATTATTTTTTGTTTAACAGCATGGCTCTGATAGTAAAGCCAGCAGTCATTCAGATCATAGGTTTATAGTAATGCATTCTAATATGTAACTGCTCCTTCACAGCGACTTGCATAATCTAAGAAAAAAAACAACAGGTTTAAAATCCATTTTCATTTAGAAAAAAGAAATGCATATAATCGCTCATATGGTGAGGCTTTATTTAACATTGATGGAAGGAAACTCGGTTGTCAGTGCTTTGTAACACTCAGTAAATTTTCCTCCAGTCCCCTGCCATCAGATATTCTAGACAGAGGACCTCATTTTTTATTGTATTAACTTTGAGAGAGATAGAGAGAAAAAAGAGCCTGGTGAGAGAATAATCAACTTCAGGGTGGCATCACACCACCCTGTTGCTGATTATTTTTCTATGACAGCATTCCCCATTGCATTTTATTAGTTACATAAATGCAGGTATAACTGTTTTATGTAGAAGGAAAGTATTGGATGAATTTGCACAATATCTATTGTGGAGTTCTGGACATTTGCATGAACCCACATTCTTTAGACAAATGATAACAATTCATCCTAAAGAATCAGTTCCATTAAACTGTCGTACATGACATACGATTTATGCCTTACTAAGCCCCCTCTGGCTTTTCCTCAGTCAAGAGCAGTTTATGTGAGCAGATGGAGAGGAGCTGCTCTATTATCTGAGGTTTTGATTTTTACCCCCCTTTCAGAAGGACAGAGTGAAAAGGGAAGGTAGCAGAGTCAGTGAGGGCACTGTTAGTCTCCCCACTGCGCCTGACCAGGCAGCCTGTTTGTATTAAGCATGTTACTGAGCAACAGGCAAAATCAAATACCTCTCATCCTTAATGACGCAGTCGTTTTGGAGGAGACAGTGGTTCTTCTGCAGACAAATGCAATGCTTATGGAAGAACACTTGAATCGTTAAGTTTCTTTGACACGTGGGACAAATTTGTTTTTTTTTTCTTTCTGTGAAACTCTCAGAGCTTTGTTTTTTTATACTCACTTTTAGCAAAAATATTTCTCCTCATCTCAAAAAGTTTAAACAAACTTTAATGAAGGTTTTAAGCAAAAAGAAAAGCATTGTTTACAGCAGGGAGAGAACAGCTTGCCTTGGTATTTCTAGTGGTGCCTAATCTGCTCTTTATAATCCTCCCTTTCTCTGTCACAAACTGTTCCTGTAATGGTGTCTGAAATATTACATATCTCTACATGCTCTTTGTACAGTGATACGGCTGGTATATCTCTTTTCCAGTAATAACACGCTGTGGGGTTCTCTGGAAGAGCCAGATATTGTTGACACGAAGGAGTTTGAAGACCTTTTCTCCAAAGCCACACTGCAGCCAAAGAAGAAGCCTCTTTCCGACACATATGAGGAGAAGCCCAAAGCCAAGAAGGTATGTCTTCTCTTCCCACTTCAACATGTTTGCACCAAATTAAGAGGTTAAGGTCTCCACTTTTGTCATCTAATGGCCAGTTAACGGGCTGAGAGCTTTTTATATTTGCTGGGCCTAAACTGAATTGGACACGTAAATGTAAAGGCATTAGCACTTTAGTTATTTATTCCATGGAATCACTAGAATGATAATGGAGTACTTTATTGCTACCACTAGAGGGTATTTGAGGCACACTTCAAATTATATTTCTGCACCATTATGTTATTCATAACACTCATTGGCTCCCGACACTTCTGCCACAGTTTTTCGATTTTCGGTCTTGCACTTTTTGTTTGTTTGAATCTCCTGATCTCAAAAAGTCTCATTTTGTTTGTTTGCTGTTGTTGCTGTACTGTATGTTTTATGTACTGCTGAATGTTGAACACTGGCACCAAACCAAAACCAGTTCCTGTGTTTCTGATTCTTATTCTGAGAATCTCCTGATCTCAAAAAGTTTAAACAAACCTTTTCAGCAAAAGAAAAGCCTTGTTTACAGCAGGGAGAGTACAGCTTGCCTCAGTATTTCTAGTGGTGCCTAATCTGCTCTTATATCATTTCAGTAAATATCATTGAGGCAATGGCACTCTGCATAATCACAGTTGCTACACCTCCAAGTAATATACTAGATATAAGAGCTGCATATCTAAATCTCTGTGGCAACATTTTTTATTACCAATCTTATAGACAAGTTGCCATGAACTCCCTGCCTCAAATTAAACAGTTTAATTAAGGGGGTTGGATGAGTAAAAGGACCTCTAGATCTTAATAATACCAACATATATTGTCTATCTTTTCATATAGCTTATACCAAGATATTACACAGTGGTAAGCTCAATAATTGTTAGAATAGTGGAATGTTTTTTAAATAATAGCACAACTTTAATAAACAAAATATTCTTAAATATTGTTTCTGTAGTACGAGAGGAATAAAACACTTTGGGACTTGCTGTTATAGGAAAATATTCAACTTCAGGTGGTAACAGCATCACATTAGCAAGTTGATTATTTTCCTACAACTGCACACCCTGTTGCGTTTTGGTCCTCGTTTATATGAGTGGTCCCATAAACACTCTGTTGTAGGGTTCTACATACAACCATTAAGGGTGTCCCAGAGGGACAAGCCAAAGAACCATTTAGGGGTATTGTGATGTTGCATTGTCACTCCAGTATAGTTATTGGTGTCAAGGCTAAAAAAAAAAACACTCTGCTGACACCATGTTATGTTAAACTAGTAGCACATCATTATATAAGCATTATATTTTCTCCCCAGATATGTTGATATGTGCATATTTTAAGTAAATGCAAATGCAACATTTACAAATGCAATATTTACTTCTTCAATGTAGTGTCATGCATGTCCCAATCAGCACTCCTCCTAAAAGTTTGTAAAGGTTTGAACTGTTCAACTTGTCTATACCCTACTTGCTGTTGGGCTCCAACACTGACAATGACGTTCCATTCAGCAAGTCAGCACTCTGCCTGGCGTCCAGACAGCTCAGCTGGCCCTGTCTAGGCCTGTCTAGTTCTGCTTTAGATCCATACACACTCTCCTTCTGATCAATCAGTTAGGGCACCAAGTCGCCAATGTGTGCACGTCTGGTCACTCTGGCCTCAGAGGTGGCCTCAGTTAATGTGATTTCAGACAGACAGTGGTCTTGCCAGCCGTCTGTTGCCTAGAGTCTCCACACACTGCAAGGCTAGCACTTCATCACTCATCACTAGTTTTTTGTTATAAAGTACTGTATCCATTCCACTTTTTTCAATAATCTTGCTGAGTATGTCAGGTTGTAGCAGTGATCAGAATATTATACAGTATATTTGCTCTATATATTGTATATAATATTATAGTATAAATCTGTACCATATTTACTATAAATACAGTATATACATACATTATATTATATACTCAAAATTCTCAGCATCACTGTTGCAAATTATTATGAAGGTCTTGTGGGGCTTGTCATGGATCATTCACTGGTTGAAGGAGAAGTTCTAATGTAGACCTAAGACCTAACGTCAGTTCAGTGTTTTTGGAGAACCAAGGATTCTGGTAGTTACAAGCATAGACAGATTCACAGCGATCTTTTCTTCCCTGGCTTCAACGTTATTGGCTTTGTATCTTTTTTGCTCTCCTGTATATTAACAACTCCTCATATAACAAATAAAAAATATGATATGAATGAAAGAAAGCCAGGAGTCCCAATGAACATAACAGGAGTATGTGAGAAAGAAAACATCTCTAGATTCATGTTTAACATTTAAAGATGATTGGACTAAATTGACTGTGAACATGTACAAGCAAAAATAATGGATGTTAAGTGGTTTTGGATAGCATGCATATATAGGTATATGTAAGAACAAAATTTTGGTATGTAATAAGTAAGGACCATTATTAAGCTTCAAGATTGTGTCAGGTAAAAGTGACAGATGAATTTTGGCACAGATGTTCTTGGCAAGACGGTGCAATTTCCAAAAGGTCGGCTAAACAAAAGTAGCATGTTTACATCTCCATCTTTTTATTTTCAATTGTTTATACTTCAAGGTATAAATAGTTTTCCTGCGTCATCCTTCCAAGAAATGATCATCACCGGAAAACAAAAGATTTTGGGTTGGAAGAGTGGAGAAATTTCAGGAGGAGGGGTGACTGACTTAGACAGCCAGACGTGGCCTCTTGTCAGTTTCCTACACTGGCCATTCTTACTCTGCGGTATAAGGAGAAAAGCCAGTAGTAGATAGCAGTTAGGTGCATCAAGATTGGATCAATGGGGTCTGAGGAACGATGTTGGGGGCTGCAGTGGGATTGTGTGCATTGGCATACTCTTTCATGAATACCTAGCAGGGAGTGATGACAGTGCCTGTGTGCATTACCGGCTCTCAAAGTGTTGCCAGATTGGGCCCAGGTCGCTTGCCTCAGGGCTGAAGGTCTTTTTTTTGTTGTTGTTTTTTGGAAAATTTGATAATTTTTTTTGTCGGGTTCGTCAATGTTTTTTTCCATCTACAGTCCAGACAACAATACAAATACTGAATTAATCCTCAAAGTCTTTAAAACTGACACAAGAACCTCATCTCTCTACGCAACTAAATAAGGTATATGTGTAAGTGTAGGGGGGAGCAGGGAAAGTAATTTGTTTCATGTGTCCCATTACACACAGTGCATATTCTTGAGGCCTTCTCTCTTTCTCTTGATTATCATATGAAAGAAGAGGAGATGACATGAAGTGAAGGAAGTCTCTATCATCTCAACCCACTGGACGCAACGTAATTGCAGACATGTGGCTTCACTTGTGATGAAGGGATGAACACAGCCTTTGATGAGACTTAAAACCTGGTTTTAGCACATTTTCCTTGCCTTGCTCAGTATTGTTAAAAATAATGATCCATTATACATTGTCAAAGAAAAATGTGTCCTAATGTCTCTTTTGTCCTTAGCCTAATACATAAACGTCACACCACAGTTCTAGTCACCAGATGAATTTCTTTTAATACATCGTTTGTATAATGATAATACTGGTCAAACAAACGGACATTTTAATTGCTTCTGACTCAGACATTCTGTGATGATTTACGGGCACTATCACCTCCTGTTTACTAAGCGGTTATTTTAGGATAGATTTTGACGCTTGAGAGTGGGTTCAGGATATGCAGTCTGTGGTTCTGGGTCAAGATGTTCTCTGGCAGAATGTTTCGGTAATTTGGTGTGTTTGTGTGAAGAATTTTGGCCTCAATATTTGCTAAATGGTGTTGATGTCGGTGTTGCGAAAGTTAGTGAAACACTTAATATCCATTAGTAATGCTCACACTGAGCTATTCTACCGGTGTATGTAAAAAAGTGACCTACATAGGTGTTGCAAAGGCCAAACATCTTTACAAGATCTTCCTTTGAGAAAAGATGACAAACCAAATCTACAGCCATTTTAACTTGATGTTCTGATTCTTGATTCTGATCGAATTAAGTACATAGATATTTTTAAATCCTGGTAGGCAGCAAGAGGACACAGGAGGTATAAATAACTTAAAAAGGAGGTATAAAAAAAACTTGCATTCTTAACCACACACAGGTGTAACCACCCAGGTGTTACCCGCTTGTTCTCTGTGTCTCCTCCTCCCATTCACAGCCAAACTCTTGCTGCCACATTTTTAGTTTCTCTACTTATTAAGTCCTCAGTTGTATTAGTGCTGTGTCTTGGGTCTTTTTGCGTTTGCACAGGAACTTCTAGGTTTCTATACATCTTGGTTTCCAGAAATGAGAACTAGGACATTTGTGTCCTGAAATCCTCATAGTCCTGCCATCTTTAGTTATATCATGAGTAAAAATTAGTGAGCCTGTCTGATTGGCTGCTCTGCACAGTCACAGATATACATCCTTGATTTTGCATAGATTTTGCATAAATGTACCTTATTTTTTTACATGCAGCAGAGAATAAGTTTCCTCGCAGTATTGCAGGGCTTAGTCACGGTGATAGGGTGAGGAGTTCAGCAGTCTGAGAAAACTTTGGAGTAGAACCCCTGCTCTGAATTGAGAGGAGACAGTGGAGGTGGTTTGGGAACCTCACAAATATGTCCTTGAATCAGCTCCAGGCAAGGCTGTATCAGGCACGTCCCACTGGATAGAGACCCAGGAGAAATTGGCTTGGGAATGTCTGTAGATCTCACAGGAGGCGCTGGAATCTGTGGCTGGAGATGGGCTGACCTTCTCAGCTTGTTGCCACCATGACCCCCATCTGTTAAAAGCAATGAATCAGTTGATGAATAAACTTAAAATATAAAATATAAAACTTGTAACTTGTGGTATTGGTTAGTGTCTCATAGTGTATGCTTAACCATTTTCATTCTTATTTATATGCAATCGGCAACCTGCTAATTTCACAGGCAGATATTTTATTTAACATAATTGGATGTTTTCTGCTATGGAATTCATTTGCTTTCCTGACTTAAAAAGACTTGGTAGATTCTCTTCTATCCGTAATATTTCAGCTATGCTAGTTTTCCACAATACCTAATCCATTAACTATGTTGAGCACTTGTCCTACTCAGTCGTAGTACTACGCATGATTTATAAGGCTGGTTAGCTTTAACACGCTAGTTCATTAGAGGTGTTAAGAGAGGCGCTCCTGCTCTTGCAGTGTCTGTGGGAGTGGAGGCCAGGGGAGATCCCCGGTGACATTAATAATGAATGCAGTAGCAGCATGCCCACTTTGCTGGCTGTAATGCAATACTCACTTTAAAGACCCCTCTTGCTGATTCCCACTGAACGCCTTGGTAGCTCAGTGCCTGCAAGAGTGCTCAACTGCTACCTAATGAATAAGTCTGTGACATTAACTTTTAAAGTGGGGCTTTAAGTTGCCAAAAACTGTTTTGTACTTTATGGGGATATTCACTCATATGTAATTGTGACCATGTGTAGGGACAAATAAAAATCCTGTAAATTTATAGTTTGTTATAAAATCTCTTAGCCTGCTTGTCCAGAGCCAAAAGATGTTCTTTTATGGTTCCATTTTTTCTTCCTCTTTTATTCCCAAACTGCATCCTAATTGTGACTATATCACAAAATCAAAGACGTTTTTTCAGTGATGAAATAGGTTGCTAAATGTAAGCTTGAAAGTCTGATCAGGTTGAATGATTAGTCATATCATCTTTTTGTTTTTTAATGAAAGTTTCCAGAAAGGTTCACAGGGCATCTGGTTAAGGCTAGAGGTGTGCATCGGCACTGGGATAACAACAAAAAAGTGGTGCAAGGGAGAGATTTTTACTTTCCTGTGGGAGTGAGCAAGCAGTCAGATGTGAAGCTCCTGGGACAAGAAAAGATCATGTTTATTAACAGGAACATTTATCCTTAGTAACTGCCTGGTCAGGGTCAGAGTTGCTTAAATTAGACTACTAAATTTGTTTATATTTTTGGAAATAGAACCAACTACATTTTTAGTAAATATTGTAGTAAAGTACAAAAAGAAATGTGTAAGCAGGATTTAAAAATAACAGCCCTGCATACATCCATATTTGAGAACAATTATGAACTTTACTAGCTGAGGTTGAGGAACTATAAGAGCCAGAATTCATGGACCATGTTGACATTTCTACCTCTGAGTTTTCCAGTGTTTCCAGGGACATAATTGTAGTGTTCGTTAAAAAACAACTTCTGGCCATGCCCACTTCAGATTTAAATCTGAATACAGCTGATGTGTTATTTCATTACACCTATTATACATTTGTGCTCATAAATTTATATACCCCTTGCAGAATCTGCAAAATGTTTAAATAAATAAATAAGAAGTATCAGTAACATTTCATTTTGTTTTTTATTTAGTCCTACCCTAAATAAACTATTTCACATAACAGATGTTTACATATAGTCCACAAGACACAATAATAACTGAATTTATACAAATGAAACACTTCAAAAGTTTACATACACTTGCTTCTTAATACTGTGTGTTGTTACCTGGATGATCAATGATTGTTTTTATGTTTTGTGATAGTTGGTCATGAGTCCCTTGTTTGTCCTGAGCAGTTAAATTGCCCACTGTTCTTCAGAAAAATCCTCCAAGTCCTGGACGGTCTTCGCTTTTAGAGCATCTTATAAAATAATAACAATTTACACCAATAATCCTGTTCAAAAGTTTACATCATAAGCATATATATTATGTTAATATTGTGTCTTTTGGACTTTATGTAAACATCTGTTATGTGAAATAGCTTATTCAAGGCAGTACTAAATTAAAACAATATGCAATTTTAATGATCCTTCTTGGTTTTTTAAAAAATATTAACATTTTGCATTTATGAGCACAACTGTATCCTGAATAATATAAGTCAATATCATAATATCAGATTAATCTCAATTAGTAATGACCATAAAGACTTTTGTGGCTATATGTTGTTTATATTTATATCACAGACTATCACAAATTAAGCAGACATTGTTAATCTGTTGGAGTGTATTTGTTTGTTTATCCATAAAGCATAATAAGGTTGTGTATTCTTTCCTGACTTTTGGTCATTTATTTGCATTCCTCTCAGATAATCAAGCTGTTAGATGGGAAACGTTCTCAAGCAGTGGGGATACTAATATCCAGCCTTCATCTGGAGATGAAGGACATTCAGCAAGGTGAGAACAGCACCCCTCCACACAATCCGTTTAACCATTTCCTGTCTTTCTTAAATGCTTCCTCCTCTTTTAATTGGACAGCAATTCACTTAAATCATTCTTTGCAGACTTGATAACTCACAGATGGGTCAATTATTATTAGCAGGGGAATATGTGAGCAATGCGCAACTGTAATTTTCCCCATTTTTCACTGATGTCTTTTGATTTACTTCCAGGCAGCCTTTTTATGAAATTCCTACATCTGTAGTGAGTGCTGGTGTCACTTGAATGAAATGTGTATGTTTGTGTTTGTGTGTCTGGGGGTCTGGTGAGTAAGCAAACAGTGTGCAGTGCAGGAATTTGTTAAAGGTTTTATCCATTAATAGATGCTTTTAGGAGAATGGAGACATAGGAGACTTTTTCCCATTCGATTATGGGAAATGGACAGAGGGAGTGTGTGTAGGTGAAGGTCCAGGGAAACAAAACATAGACACAGAAAGAGAGAAGACAGCAAGTTAGAGCCTGGCTGTCTGCGGGTAGGGTGATCTGGTTATTTTAGCTGGTGACACTCTCTATAGCCCTAATGGGAGTGAGGTTGTAATAATCTTAGTGTATATAAATCCACCATCATGGAATACACACACACACACACAGACTTAGCCACACACACTTGGAAAAAAGTTCACATTACACTTTGGATCAGACAGTTAGTTGCTAGTGCTTTCTCTCTCTCTCTTTCTCTCTCTCTGTCATTCTCTTTCAGCATGTGTTTACCCCTTAATGTGAGGTTTGGGAGAAATGCAGAGTCTGAGTGTCACAGTAAAGCAAAGACTCCTAATAGGCATGTTTAAGAGGCTAGCGGCTTCCCAGCTCAGCAAATTAAACAAAAATGGTTGGTATGTGTGGTGTACACGGATAATACAGAGAGAGACAGGCATAGAAATCTGAAATAGAGAGGAAAAGACTCTCATAAGTTTGCATGCACGACTTCAGTGACCGCTACTGATCTTGGACCTCCCATACACAAACACTCGCACACACACTGGCCCCTCACTCAAGTTGGCAGTAGCTGATGGCCTTTGATCTATGGGTGTGAAGAAATTTCCAGAACATGTCCACCCTTACCCCTACACCCAGCACACCCAGCCTTCATCATTGTGTGACTGATCAAACACTCTACATGATTAAAAAAAAAAAAAAAACCTCATCCGCATCTGCTGTACATGTTGTCAGTGAGACTGTTAGCAAATTGCAAAGCTCAACAGAGGAAAGCAGATAGACTATCATTTGGAGGGTCGTCTGCAGAGGGAAGCCAGAAAGTTTGTCAGTCTGCTAAATCATCGCTGTGTAAAATCACAGTGCAACTTAGTTGTATGTAATGTAGGTTATAGAAACATAATATACTGGACCTGTGAGTCAAAAAGCTCTTCTCTTCTCTTATCTTCTCTACTCTTCTCTTCACTACTCTCCTCTTTACTATTCTCGTCTCATTTCTTCCCTTTTCTTCTTGTCTCTACTCTTCTCTTCTCTGCTCTTCTCATTTCTCCTCTTCTCTCCTCTCCTCTTTACTCTTCTCTTCTCCACTATTCTACTCTATTCTCTACTATTCTCTTTCATTTTCTTCTCTTGTCTTCTCTCCTCTCCTCTCCTATTTACTATTCTCTTCTCTTCTCTCCTCTTTACTCTTCTCATCTCTTCTCCATTATTCTACTCTATTCTCTACTATTCTCTTTCCTTCTCTTCTCATCTCCCCTCTTTACTATTCTCTTCTCTCCTCTTTACTCTTCTCTTCTCAATTATTCTACTTTATTCTCTACTATTCTCTTCTCTGCTCTTCTCATTTCTTCTCTTCTCTACTCTTCTCTTTTCTACTGTTCTCTTCTCAACTCTACTATTCTACTCTACTCTCTACTATTCTATTTTCTTCTCTTCTCTACTATTCTGTTCTCTTATCTCCTCTTTACTATTCTCTTCTTTTCTTTTCTCTTCTCTTTTCTTCTTAAGCAATATAGATCATTATAGAACTGTGGTAGTTCTGCATGTGTGGGTCTTGAGGTTAAGCAATTACAGGCTTTTGGCCATGACCCATGGCCTAGAGGCTTAGTCCCCTGTGTGTATGTGTATTTGTGTGTGTGTGTGTGAATGTGTGTGTGTGTGTGTGTGTGTGTGTGAAAAACCATAAGAGAGAAAGATGAGACACACCCTATGAACTATGTACTATGTCTTGTTACCAAAATCCTTAACATGTCATCTCCATCCTTGCATTGCATAATAAAGCACATTATGCATTATTTTGCAAAGGTTAAAATGCATTTTTTGAAATGAGATCCTATTTTTTTCAGTACCTATAAACCCCAAAACCCCAAACTCAATTCACCAAAGCACTCTGTCTGAAAAAAGCAAAACAATGTCTGGAAAAAATTGCTCATAATGAAACAATGATCAACTGATAGATACTACTGAAATTAATTACTGAAAGTATTCTACTTAAATATGGGAATTCATTAAAGAGCTAGAAAAATGGTAAAATATGTACAGTATATTAGTGAAATATATATAAAAGGTGAGAACAGTGGAAAAAATATATTAAAATTAAGCTGAGCACAAGTGAGCTTTTAGTTTCCCTCATAATAACTCCATCCATCCATCCATTTTCCATACCGCTTATCCTACACAGGGTCGCGGGGAGCCTGGAGCCTATCCCAGAGAACTCCGGGCACAAGGCAGGGGACACCCTGGATGGGGTGCCAACTCACTGCAGGGGACAAAGCACACACATTCACACACTTCGGACAATTTGGAAATGCCAGTCAGCCTAAAGTGCATGTCTTTGGACTGGGGAGAATACTGGAGTACACAGAGGAAACCCCCAAAGCACGGGGAGAACATGCAAACTCCACATACACGGCGAAGGCACCTCATAATAACTCATAACACATAATTCTGTAGAAAGAATATATTCCATACATCCATAAAACCACAGACTTCAGATAAAAAAGTCTTCGGAGCAATGAGATTATTACATAAATAAGTAGTTACAGTAGTGCACTGTAATCGGTGCAATACAAAATAATGAAGTGATAACAGGTACGCTATAAAAAATATCTTACTTATACATATTAAAGGTACGGAGCCCCCCTAGTGTCAGGTAAGAAAAAATAAAAACAGCCATGTGTAAACCGTGCTCTCAGATTGGTAATCAGTGCCCTCAGATTTGTAATCCGTGCCCTCAGATTTGTAAACCGCGTTAAAGTTGGGTTTATATTGGATATTCGCTGCACATTCGAGCTTCTCTCTTCTATTTCTCAATAAATAAACACACAAAAAGGACATAATGTGTACTGTCTTAATAATGTGTATTGAGTGGACATAGAACCAATACAACTGAATATATTTTTTTTATTTTCTCCCATTAAAGCCAGTCTTTGGGAAACGCAGGTCATCAGCGCATTATAGTAATGGAGTCAGTAAGGGACCGTCTAAAAAGTGCATGACGTGGGCAACTGTATAAGATTCTACTGAGTGTATAGTCATCTACTTCACACGATATCTTATTGCAGTGTTAGGATACAGTATGGATAAAGTATTTGCCTTTTTTATAGCATATATATTATTAATTATATACCTTTTTATTACACATATAAACTTATTGTGCCATATAAAACATTGCTTATAGGAGTTACACATGTAAAACCAAATCATGTAAAACCAAATCAAATGACTCCATCATTATAAAGCGTTGATGACCTGTGTTTCCCAAAGATTGGCTTCCGCGGGCTTTAACGGGAGAAAATGTAAAAAATATATTCAGTTGTATTGGTTCTATGTCCACTCAATGCACATTATTAAGACAATACACATTATGTCCTTTTTGTGTGTTTATTTCATGAGAAATAGAAGAGAGAAGCTCGAATGTGCAGCGAATGTCCAATATAAACCCAACTTTATGGATTACAAAACTGAGGGCACAGATTACTGTGGGCATTGATTATGAATCTGAGGGCACGGTTTACACATGGCTGGTTTTTTTTTTTCTTACCTGACACCAGGGGTGCTCCGTATAAAGGCTTTTTGACCAGAAGTTGTATTCTGTTGTGGATGTTCTGTTGGAATGGGATGTGATAAATTGACCTGCTGTACTATAAATGCGCTGTCCTGATCATGTGAAAATGTATGTGGTCCACCATCTCCCTTTCAGTTCTATAAAAACAGAATGTCAATCCCTACAGGATTTGGTGATTTTGCAATTACAGATTGGCTAAGTCCATGCAAAATAACTTTGTGTAATTTTGCCAATTCAAGTAGTTTTCTGCAAAAAAAAAAATGCACAAAATGTCTGGGTTACTCATGTAACCCTGTTCCCTGAAAAGGGACCGAGAAGTTGCGTGAGCTTTACGCTGTGGGAAGCGCCCTCGCGCATGACCGGTATCTGAAGCTTGTGTAACATCATGCCCTATTTATAGGCCTGCCGTGATGAGGTGACATGGCAATTAAGCACGTCGCATGATATAAAAACAGAAACTGTGAACGCACCATCAGTCTCTATTATCTGAAGCAAAGACACAATTCACAGGCATGCCCCAGTATGACAAAGCTACGGAATGTCTCGTTCCCTTTTCAGGGAACAGGGTAACCCAGACATTCCCTTTCAAAAGGAACGCAATGTTGCGTGAGCTTTACGCTATGGGAACAATACCCATTCCGTCATACTGAGGGCATGGCCTGTTCAAAAGGTCCGAGCCCGAGGGTCACTGCAAGACACTCGTGCCCGGGGTGGAACGGATATCCAGGTTGTAATATCGAATGAATGTGTGCATGTATGCATAGACCACGCCGCCACAGCACATACATACTGTAAGGGTACACCTTTGGACAAAGCCTTTGAGGAGGCGACCCCCTAGTGGAATGAGCCCTTTTGCCCAGAGGCGTAGTGAGAACACGTGCCTCATAAGCGATAGAGATTGCTTCCACTATCCAATTAGAGATGCGCTGCTTCGACACAGCATTACCCCTACTGTTGCCGCCATAGTAGACCAGCAGCTCCGAATTATGCCACTGGCTGGAGTGGTGGACGTAAGTACAGAGAGCCCTTACTGGACACAGTATGTGCAGTTTCTCTTGTTTCTCTTGTGTGAGGAACGGAGGAGGGCAGAAAGCAACACTACTGGCTGGGCAGCAGACGTAGGCACTTTAGGAATATAATCTGGCCTAGGATATAGGAAGGCCTTGGCAAATCCAGGGGCAAAGCCAAGGCAGGAAGGGGCAACAGAGAGAGCTTGTAGATCTCCAACTCGCTTGAGAGCTGTCAGGGCCAGCAGAAGAGCTACCTTTAGAGTCAGAAGCTTCTCTGAGGCTGACTCTAAGGGCTCAAATGGGGCACCTGACAGACCTTCCAGGACCACAGAAAGGTCCCAGGAAGGTATGCCTGGTCTGCAGATGGGCCTCGGCTACCTAACACCATGCATAAACCTCGAAGTTAGAGGACATTGCCCCACAGAGGCTCCATCAATAGGGATGTGGCTGGCCGAAATGGTGGCCACATCGACCCTGATGTAGAAGGAGCCAACCCTGCTGAGAAACGTCCTTGTAAGAGCTCCAGGACTGTAGCTATTGTGCAGTTCACTGGGTCTAGCTGACGTTCCTCACACCACGAGACAAAAAGTCACCACTTGAGCACATACAATTTCCTCATTGATGGTGCTCTAGTGTTCAACATGGTCTCTACAACCTCAGTTGTGAGACCAGAATCTATGAGCCAGTGCCCCTCGAGGGCCAGAACCACAGTTTCCATAGTTCCGGCCGAGGGTGATAAATCAGCCCTCCGGCCTGAGACAGTAGATGGATGGGAATCTCCCAAGGAGTGCCATCTAGCATGGATATTACCTCTGACAACCATTTTCGAGCTGGTCAGTAAGGTGCTACTAGCAGCAGATGTAGACGGCCTTGGCAAACTCTCACTAGAACTTGTGGAAGCAGAGCGATTGGGGGAAAAGTGTACAGATGCCATGTGTGCACCATGGTGTGCAGCCCCAATGGTGCGGGAGGAGTGAGGGCAAACCACAGCGGGCAGTGTGTTGTGTCCATGGAGGCGAACATATCCACTTACGCTTGGCCGATTCACCGCCATTCAGACTCCACCACTTGAGCTTGGAGCCTCCAACCCTTCAGCCCCTGCCTCGACAGGATGTCTGGTTACCCAGAATGTACTTTGCACTCACTTACAAGTACTTTCCCTCTGCCCAGAGAAGAAGTAGTTGCGCCTGCCTGAACAGGGGGCATGAACGTAACCCTCCCTGGTGGTTGATATATGAGACCACCGCTGTGTTGTCTATCACAACGAACACATGGTGACCTCTTAATTGAGGAAGAAAGAATTTCGGTGCTAGAAATACGGCCCGCATTCCTAGGTGATTTATATAACACTCCAGATGAGGGCCACTCCAGAGACCGTGAGCTGGACAGCCATCTAAGACCGTGCATCTGTCATTACCGTCTTGTGATAAGGAGACACCCCTAGAGTGTGACCCAAGGTTAGAAACCGGGGATACCTTCAAATTCTCAGAGCACGTAGGCATCGCCACGTGACACTGATTACTCTCAGAGGTTTCGTCCTCGGACAAAACCCCTGACTTTTCAGCCACCACTGATACAGTCTTATGTGCAATAGGCCCAATGGTATGATGTTGGCTGCTGCTGCCATAAGCCCCAACAGTCTCACATAGAGACTGGAGGGGATGCCAAGATCCAGCTTTATCTTGCTCAATGTTGATAGGATTGACCCTACGCATGTTGGGGATAGTAATGCCCTCATCATCGTAAAATCCTTATAACCTCTTGAAACATTGTCCTCTGCACTGGAGAGAGCATACTTTTCTTGAGGTTCAACCTATGCCCCAAGCTCTTCATGTGGGCGAAAAACAACATCTCGATGTTGAATCACCAGTTCCCTGGATCGTGCTAGAATTAACCAGTCGTCCAGGTAGTTTAGTACACAGATGCCCTGGAGTTGGAAGGGAGCCAGAATGGCATCCACGCACTTTGTGACACTAACCTGATGGGAAGAACCCAATATTGGTATGCATTGCCTCCAAACGTGAACCTCAGGAACTTCCTGTGACAGGGCGATATTTCTATGTGGAAATATGCATGTTTTAGAGCTATCGTCACAACCCAGGCCTTGAACTGAATCTGTGGAATGATAAGTTTGAGCATCAGCATCTTGAACCTGTATGTCTGAAGAGTACGTTGAGATGTCGCAGATCTAAAATTGGCCGCATACTCTCATCTTTTTTGCAGACAATGAAATAACAGCTGTAAAAACCTCCCTCCTTCAGGGAACGGAGTACATGTTCTATGGCCCCTTTGTCCAAAAGGGATCCTCCTGTTTCTGCTTGGCCTTTATGACCATTCTCAGATCAGGCCTATTAGCTAGCTGGGACTGTGGTCGCCTGGTTCCCCAGGCTCTCCGCAGGGGGAGGCGGGCCACCACACTCTGAATGCCGCCGTATGTCAAGCTCACTCAGCAGGTCTGCTTGGTAGGCCTGCAACACTGCCATTGTATGCAGTGACCCACAATCAAGACCTACTATCGCATAAGCCTTGCCCACCAGCACCGAGGTGGCCTTACATGGCTTGGATGGCAAAGCCGGCCCACCTAAATTACCTGCCGTCAATGGAGAGAGGTAGCTCGTAAGCACCTCCTGCACCTTCGGCATAGTTAAATAGCCGTGCCGTTCATTCCCCATGATAGCCGAATAATCCGACATTGCGCGGTTATAAATACGGCTTATGTATGGTTTTCCACAGAAGCGTGATATTTCATCATGCACTTCTGGAAAAAAGGGGAGTTTTCTATGGTGTGAGGGAGATTTATTTTCACTGGGGAGAAAAAGCTCGTCCAGCCTTAGTAATCACTTCAAGCAGCTCTTTATATGCTTGAGAGCTGCTCTCCATTTTTGGCACAATTTTTATTTTTTTGGCTTTCCATAATGGAAGAAGGAGTTGCGACGCGAGCTCCAAAATCCAGCGGAGAGGGCGCTTCCCACAGCGTAACGCTCACGCAATGTTGAGTTCCCTTTGAAAGGGAAGTCCACAAGTTGCATCACAATTTTTGTTAAAAGCCCCAGCAAAATCAAGCATTTTTGGCCACAACAATCACACAAAAATGCTGCGAAATCCTGTATGGACTGAAATATGGTTGGCAATGTATTCAACTGTATTGTGTTCTCGTTCTTCAGTGGTATATTGAAATATACAAGAGAAACTAAAATCACATATACTGCAGTGTGAATTACGTGTTTTTGCCTGTTAAAAAGTCTAAATGTCCGATAAACTCAAAAATTGTAACATACTTAAATATATGATTTTTGTTATTTTAATATTTCTTTGTAAGAAAAGTAAAATATTTTTGGTAAACTGCAGTTTAATGTTTTGCTGCGCCCTGTTTTTGTTTTGAATGTTTTATTAGACGCTAAATCCGCGACTGTTGTTTCTTATTATTATTAATCTTATAGTAATCTGAATAATGTGGAAAAGAAAATGTAATAAATAAACTTTTGTCTTTTATTTGACTTGATTGTTTTGTTATCATTATATCGCTGTAACACTTCTGGGTTAGGTCGGGAATGAGAAGAGGGAAGTAGACTAATTACAAGACAAAAGGGTTTTTTATTCTCTCTATTTTTACTTTTGCTTTTCAGCAGACTAATTTAACTATATACGCACGCACACACACACGTCTCTTTGCTGGACGTCTCACTCTCTCTCTCTCTCTCTCTCTCTCTCTCTCTCTCTTGTTACGGGAGGCACTGAAAGCACAAACGGACACACAGAAACAAACTCGGGCTAACAGCTGATGCTCGACCACACCCCGCTGCCACAATAGCAGACCAAAACATTACAGTGCAAAAGACACACTAAAATGAGATGCCCGGATTTTTCCAGTTTGTCTGGTAAACTTTATCATTCCCCGACACGTTGGTGGTGTTTTAAGCATGACAGCACAAGGTTATTTGTGTTTCAGTGTATCAGTGTAAGCCATTGTAAAAAATAAAACAGTAAAGTATGTCACTATCATAGCTGTTCATGTTCAAGCATTGTCTACACTCATTTTCTTCATTATTAGTTACTTTATGTTGTTTTACCACATGCATTATGGTAAGGTGTAGAAATATGAAATATCTAATGAAATCCAGTAAATATTCACACATGTCAGGAGAAAATGTACATGCATTCCAAAACAACAGCTAATTCTCAGTAATGCAGCTGATTAAATAAACTGATTTCCTGTTGCAGCTGTTCTCACTGTGGACAACTCAATAGTGGATTTGGAGACGATTGAGGCTTTATATGAAAATGTGAGTAATTTCTTATGTAAGGTTTTGGCTTTTGTTTATTTGGTTTATATTTTTAATACATTTTTATATTTTTGTTAATGTCAAAATGACACTTATAATGTTCTGTTTCAATATTATCCTGGAGTAACACATTTATGACTCTGTTAAGCAATACTTTGACTGTTTTCTAGATTTTTATTACCTGGATTTACTTATCATTAGAGGCTGCATTGTGTTGTGCCAGTAATTGTTTGGATTTGATTACAGAGGGCTCAGAATGATGAACTGGAGAAGATCAAAAAACATTACGAGAACTCAAAAGAGGATGAAGTCAAACTTTTGGATAAGCCTGAACAGTATGTCTTTTTTTATGAGTGTTTTTAAAATGAATATTGTTTAAATTGTTTCCTCAAGTTTGTTGGTATAAAGCATAATATTATTCAAACATCATTATAAGATAATGATTTAAGAAACTAAAAACCTGCCTTCATGGCATGATGGTATCACATCCAAGTTTTCTTCAGTGCATATCACACCATAAATTTATGACAAATTAGTTTTTGATAATTTAGTTAAATATCGGTTATGACAATATTTGAAATACTAAGCTGCATGTGGAATTTTAAATAGCTTGAACTTCTCGTTACAAGATTTTTGGACTAACAACACTAAATAAGAATCATAAATGAAGGTCACCAGCAGTAATGACTAAACCTTACTCCAACTACAAGCCATTTTCTGGAGAATGAGTCAGGACTGTTTAACTTGTTTGTGTTGAGGTTTGAATTATTGATTCCAGCAGTATGCTATTTAACTTGAAAATGAGTCTATGACACTTTGTTTTGGTGATAGCTTAGGTTCTTAAGAAAATCACACTTAATAGCGCTTAGTTGCATCCAGATTTTGCAGTTTGTGTTAAAAACCAGGTCTTCCCTGATGTATCTCCAATTTGCATGCAAACTGAAAAAAGGTCATG
This sequence comes from Ictalurus furcatus, assembly GCF_023375685.1. NCBI lineage: Eukaryota > Metazoa > Chordata > Actinopteri > Siluriformes > Ictaluridae > Ictalurus > Ictalurus furcatus. The sequence continues at coordinate 8,378,381 of NC_071263.1, read as the reverse complement.
TGTAAGTGTGCTAGTTCTTATGGATATTGTGTTACTTTCCTTCACCTTTTTCTTAAAAGATTCCTATACGAACTGGCCCAGATTCCGGATTTTGCCGGCCGAGCTCACTGCATCATATTCCAAGCTGTGTTTCTGGACTCCATATCATCCATCCATGGTAAAGTGGAGATCATCTCCACAGTGTGTAAGGTATGTCCAGGCAGTGCTACCAGACTTTAATGCTGCGATCAGAATTATTGTATTTAATATAATGGTTATAATTGAACAGGAACTATCCCTTTTTAGTGGAACAGGCAGGCTATTTATGATTTCCTTATTTGTAGTGATTTGCACGTAATGTATCTGTGGTTTTGTGTGATCCTGCAGGGTCTCTTGGAAAGGGACAGTATTAAAGAAGTGATAGGTCTCATCCTGGCCTTTGGGAACTATATGAACGGTGGGAACAGGACCAGAGGGCAGGCTGATGGTTTTGGCTTAGAAATTCTTCCCAAGCTGAAGGATGTCAAGAGCAGGGTGGTTAAACACAACCTCACGATCACAGTCAAAGGCAGTGCTGGTTCAAATATAATTCTGAGTGTATATTTAATCATGACTATTAAATATGCTTGTTTCTGATTAGCTGATATTAATCCATTATATTGAGGCAGCTCATAAGTATACATAAACATAATTGCAGCTCATAATCAAGGCTTATGATGCTGTGTAGTGATGTTTGAATGAAGGTGTGACAATAATCATACAATTGCAATCAAAATTATTCATCCCCCATTGCAAATCAGGTTTATTGTCAAAATTTACAGACTTTCAGCTGTTTGCAATGAACAACTCAAACAAAAGCAATTGAAATAGTTCAACACAACAAATGCTTCAAGTGGTTTCCCCCAAATTCAACTGAAAATGATTTCTCCAGTTTCAAAATTATTCAACCCCTTCATGGCAAGCATGTATAGTACTTAGTAGAGCACCCTTTTACTGTTATGACCTGCTGCAAACGAGATGCATAGCTTCTGGCATCGTTCATGAGGAATCTAAACCCATTCCTCATGAGCAATGGCCTCCAGTTCAGAAATATTCTTGGGTTTGACTGTGATGGCCGTGTAGAATCTTCCAGGACTTCTTCTGCAACCAAGCCTTGGTGTAATTTGAGGTATGCTTGGGATCATTGTCCTGTTGGAAGGTCCAATGTCACCCAAGCTTCCGCTTCCTCACAAGTGGCACAACGTTTTCTCCTAGGATTTCCTGATACTTCAATGAATGCATCTTGCCTTCCACAGGCTGCAGGTTTCCAGTGCTAGAGAATGCAAAGCAGCCCCAGAGCATCACCAAGCCACCACCATGCTTGACTGTGGACAGAGTGTTCTTTCTTCATTCGTCTTCCTCCAGACAGACCGCTAATGTATTGTGCCGAAAAGTTCCAGTTTTGTTTCATTGCTCCACAGAACAGATTCCAAAAACTTCTGTAGCCTATTTATATGATTTTGAGCCAACTTTTCATGTGATATTGGGTCAGTAGTGGTGTACGTCTTGGAGTTCTGGCATGGAAACCTTCTGCTTTTAGTACGCGCCTTAATGTGCTCACTGAAACCTCAGTGCCTGTTGCCACCAAGTCTTGCTGCAGGTCTTTTGCATTTTACTCAAGGGTTTTTCACAACCTGCCTTCTCAGAAATTTGGTTGCAGCCGTTGATAGCTTCCTTTTTCTGCCCCATTCAGGTATTTCATATATTTCTGCCCCTAGCCAGTTCAGGTGTTTCATGTGTTCCAGCTCAAGCACACCTGGTGCAACTAATGAAGCCCTTGATTAGCTGCATCAGATGTGCTTGAGACAACAATTGTTTTGCATATTTTGCTGTTGTGAGGGATTCTATTCAGGGGGTTGAATAATTTTGAAACTGGAGAAATCATTATAAGTTGTATTTTCAGTTGAATTTGGGGAAACCACTTGAAGCATTCCTTTTGTTAAATTGCTTTTGTTTGATTTGTTCATTGCAAACAGCTGAAAGTCTGTAAATATTGACAATAAACCTGATTTGCAATGGGGTTAAATAATTTTGAATGCAACTGTATATCACAATTTACACCAGGCCTATATGTAGGTTTCCTGAATGAAGGTTTTTATGTTGCCATTGTTATCATGCAACATGTCAGTAAAAAAATTAATGACATAAATTTCACCGTTAGTTTTAAATGAAGAGTATAAAACTATGTTAAAAAATTAAGGGACTGGAAGAGAAGTTACATGAACAGATACTCTATCTACATCACACCACATAATTTATTTACTTACTTACTTAATTAATTAATTAATTACTTATTTATTAATTAAATTGCACAATTAATTGATAAATTAATAAATTAATTTCAAATTATTTGTCTTTACCTTTAATGTTATCAGCTAGCATTCATGTTACCATTGGTACAATAACATAGTAACCATAGCAGTTGGGGGTGAAGGAAATAGGTAAAAACAAACAAGCAAATAAATAGCTAGAATCATGTTGTTATTATTTGTTTGCACTATTTTTATGTCATTTTTGAATGCAGTGGTCATGCCATAAGCAAGATAATGCCTGCTGAAGTTTCCTATCATGAAAACATAACAAACTTGGTAGAAAAAAACATTTTTAAGTCCTAATCTGTGGCTTAGATATTTCTTAGTGTAGACATTCAGTAGGTTCAGTTGTAGAGAAATATGTTGTTATTCCATTTAGTTCAAACATTCCAGCAACTTATTACAGGCATTATGAATTTTGTTTAAAGTGCCCAGCTCACTCTAACCCTTTTTCCATTCACAGGACAATCGCATCAGTCTGGTGGATTACGTGGTGTCCTACTACCTACGAAACCTAGATAAGGTAAGTACTACTGACAAGTGCTGAATTGTTGTTGGTGAATAGTGGGTAACTTTGCGTCTGAAGTACATGCTCTGTTGTTCGTCTCAGGATGCAGGGACGGATAAGAGTATTTTCCCACTGCCTGAGCCTCAGGACTTTTTCCTCGCTGCTCAAGTCAAGTTCGACGACCTCTTGAAAGACATGCGAAAGCTAAAGAGGGATCTCACAGGTATGAGACTGGAGTGATGGAACTGTTTCTTTAGTCTTCTTTCCAGAAGAAAAGTTTTAAAAGGGTTATACATATCAAGGCACCAGCTAAAACATCTTTTGATGTTCCTCTAATGCCATACCTTAATTTATTACTGCTCTTTTTTCCACTTTGCTTTTGTGATGTTGAGAAATATGAATCTGCCAGAAATAAGATGTAGACGACACTCTTCCTGTTTATAGCTTCACCTTGCCCTAAACATTTGACAATATTTTTTTAGATTAGAGTCAACCTAGGAGGTGATGGCGTGTATGTGTGTAAAACAGGGGGATTTTACACTTTGCCGTCTACACAGCAGCTCTATAAGCAGCCAGGAGGTTGAGGGTCATGCTCCCACCAGCCCTCCATGTCTGTGATTATTTAAATCAACCAATAATACAACATATGAAACCAATTAGCTCTGTTCTCTCTCCTCTCTTCTGCGTTCACAAATCACAGTTAAACAAAAAACCCTGATCCTTACTGACCCTGGGGGGGAAATACAAAGCTATCTACAAAAGAGTTGCCTGCCTACCTTGAGGTGTCTGTCATTCATTTATTAGGAAGAAAATAGAAGACTAAGAGACAATAAATACAACATAAGTGCCTTAGCATTTGATCTGGACCGCAACAAAAAACTTTAAACATCTCACCTTCAAGTCCTCAGGGTATTGGCACCAAATTGTGAGAAATTGCACCGCTTTAGAAAAGAGAACTTTCGACTTATTTATCTTTTATCCTCACCATGAGCCGACAGGATTAAATATTTATGTGTTGCTATCATAAACCACACTAAAGAGAACAAGTGTTCTCAATTAACCCACTCATAATGCAGCTGAGATCTGGCGCTAAATATTGGTTTGTTCACAAGTTGCACATGTATAAGAGACACTTTTCCTTAATGCCTTATGTCAAGGCTGTGGCTTTTAACATGGTTTGATGGTTCATCTCCGCTGTCTTTGATAAGTGGTCATGGTCCAATAGAAGAGTTCACAGAAGTGCAGCATTTCCATAACTCTAGGGAGAAACAGATAGGAAGAAATGTGAATCAATTTATAGACAGACTGAATGTTTTACTTCACTGTAATTCATAACAGGAAGAAAAATGTAAGTGCGAAAAAAAAAAAATGACTGGAAAAGGAAATAATGAAAAATTCTCTGAAAGAGCAAGAATGAGATTTTATACTCAAGTAGTTTATACTTAGTTTAATACGTTCACATCTAAATCAACTTAAATGTTTCAGAAATTATAAAAATGATTCTTTGTAATAAGCTAACTTAAAGGATTTAGTGGTTTGAAATAAACAGTTTTTCATTTGTTTTTAAATAGTTTTTAGTTATTTTTTATATTCTGTGTGCTGCATGTCTGTGTGTTTAGGGCCTCACAGGTCTTCTGCTTTTGCAGCACCTATGGTTTGGAACATGGCCTGGTGTAGGGTCAGGTCACAGGGTCAGCTTCAGGGTCAGAGAGCACAATTGAGCCCTGAGACACTCTGACTGCTCTCCTGTACTGCTTTTCACTACAGCTGTAACCTGAGCTTTATTTCATCTCCTTTTGATTTCTTAGGAAGACTCTCGGTGCTTTTCACTGACATTTACTTCCTTTCATTATTTTCTTTTCTCCTCTTCTAGTTCTTCTAGTTTATTTTAATATCAGTGTTTAGTTATTCCAGTAGGTATTTACACCCTACTGCGATATATTACAGAAGCAGATTTTGCAGTGACTGTGTGGTTACTTAGATAATAACCTTTTGGCTTTTTTTTTCAAGAATTTTGGAAGGTTTAATTGTGTACACAACTTAAATCATATTTTTTGATAAGTGTACAAGGATTGCTGGTATAAATTTTTCTACGGTCTTTCTTTATCCTGATTAACTCTTCACACAGTACTATTATACTCTTACTCTTCTTGTCTGTGTTCTTTGTTTGTTTATATATACTTTATTGATTTTTTGTTTGTTTGTTTTCCATTTCCTCTTCTTCTTCTTCTTATTATTATTATTGATAATAATATGCAAAATACTACTACTACTACTACTACTAATAATAATAATAATAATAATTATTATTATTATTATTATTATTATTATTAATGCAAGTAAAAAGTAAAAGAAAAATCTCTTACAATGTGCCCCAGCAATTCTGTTTCTCAAGATGAACATGAGCAGATGATTTACAGCTTTGGGGTTGTGGTGTGTTTCCAAATGAAAGGCTTGTAGAGATGTTTCTCTGGAGCTTAGGCACAAAATACGCAGCTCATAGAGTGTACACTGATGTTAGTATGTGAGTCTGTGCCAGTGTGAGAAATTTTTCTTCCCAGATTGTATCTCATGTGGTTCAAAAGAGTTCGGCTGTTTAAGCAGCCTTGTGTCTTTAAGGAGCACAGAGATTGTCAGTGCTGTGTGATGGACAATTCTGTAATTATATATTTATAATTCCAGCCACCAGCGAGTTCTTTGAAAGAGCAATACAAAACAAACATTTCTTGAGCCTTTTTGTTAAGGGCTCATGTTTGAATCCTTAACATGTATCATTGATGAAAGGAGCAAATGAGTGAAAACATAAACATGTATAAACACAAGGCTTTTGTCATTTTTTGGAAAATCTTTCCAGAGATGAGACCTTTGTCTGGCCATTTATTCTGTGATCATTTATATGCTAAGCAGTGGATCATTTCCATTGCAGCAAAGCCGAAGAATTCACCAGATAATCCACAATTATATATGAGTCCAGAGTGCTGTCAGTGCTCTGTGTAAATCCTGGCTATTACCTTCAGCCTTGGTTCCTTTCTTCCCCACTGCACACTCAGCTCTCTGTACCACAGCACCCACAGGAGGCTGTTTTACTGGAGTAAGCACTTGTAGCAATCATTAATTCCAATAGTTAGAGTATTTTTGAACAAAAACTAACCAGGATGATCATAACTGGATCATAACACTTGTTTAGATGTAATGGTTATTAAAAGTTCTATAAATGAAAGTTATATTATGGTTTAAGTTGTTTCTGAAAGAAGAGCCCTCCGTGTATGTCACAATACCACAAGACTTAAAACTGTACAGTGAGGTTTTTTTAAACACTTGGCTTCAATATTTTTGTACATCTGTTAATAAAGTAGATATTATAGAAGTGTGCATCGGGACAGAGACAGACTGTGCGTTCAAGTCCTCCTGGGACATTCATATGTACAGGTTTGGAAGTTGTAAATACGATGTCAGGTGTGTTCAAGTCACTTTGGTCAGCGCAAGATGGCAGTGTAGCTTCTCTTAATTAACTACCAAAAATATAGCAAGTTTTTTTTAACTCTACTTCTAGAAAATAAAAAACGAAGTATGCACATCAGGTGTGTTTTGCTTTTTTTATGTTTTTGATCAAATTATGAAGCCACTGTAAACTTTATCCTTACATATTATATCATATTTATAAAGTGCTATTGTATTTTGTGCAGGCAATTAGCTTGTTTTATTGTAAACTAATTGAAACAAAAAAGAATATAAACAAAAAATAAACAAAATGCAATCAATCCTGAACCAAACCAGTTCTCTCCTATACAGGTGCATGTCAAAAAATTACAATATCATGGAAAAGTTCATTTTGTTCAGTAATTTAATTCAAAAAGTGGAACTTTTATATATTCTAGAGTCATTACACATAAAGTGAAATATTTCAAGCCTTTTATTGTTTCAATCTTGATGATTATGGCTTACAGCTCATGGAAATCAACAATCCAGTATCTCAAAATATTAGAATAAAGAATTTATAATACAGAAATGTTGACCTGGGAAAAGCTCTAATCAGCTAATTAACTCAAAACACCTGCAAAGGTTTCCTGAGCCTTTAATCTCTCAGTCTGGTTCAGTACACACAATCACAATCATGGGGAAGATGAAAGTAAATGTTGCATTTCATTTAGAAAACAAGGTCCCAGAATCTGGAGGAAGAGTGGAGAGGTGCAGAATCCGAGCTGCCTGAAGTCCAGTGTGAAGTTTCCACAGTCAGTGATGATTTGAGGTGCCATGTCATCTGCTGGTCTTGGTCCACTGTGTTTTCTCAAGTCGAGAGTCAATGCAGCGTCTACCATGAGATTTTAGAGCACTTCATGCTTCCATCTGCTGACAATCTTTATGGAGATGCTGATTTCCTTTTCCAGCTGGACTTGGCACCTGCCCACAGTGCCAAAACTACTAGTAACTGGTTTACTGACCATGGTATTACTGTGCTTGATTGGCCAGCCAACTCGCCTGACCTGAACCCCATAGAGAATCTATGAGAGACACCAGACCCAACAATACAGATGAGCTGAAGGCTGCTATCAAAGCAACCTGGGCTTCCAGAGCACCTCAGAAGTGCCACAGGCTGATCGCCTCCATGCCACGCCACATTGATGCAGTAATTCATGTAAAAGGAGCCCCGACCAAGTATTGAGTGCATAAATTAACATACTTTTCAGAAGGTCGACATTTCACCTGTTTGTAAATTGGGCTCAACATTTCACTCATTAAATTCCTTCAGGAGTGGGTGGAATTGGTTATAATTCCTTCAGGGTGAAAATGTTTGGTCAGAATTCCTTCAGGAGTAGATGGCGTAATTGGTCAGAATTCCTTTGGGAGGGGGTAAGAAACCTATAGAATATTCTGCAAAAAAGAATGACCTGTTCCATACTGTATAATCTGTATAATATAATTACTAATATAACATTCAGATCAGTGTGTTAACCAGTGTTAACCAGCAGACAGAGGTGTCCTTAGATGCCTGTTAGTCAGTTTTGCACAGTGCTTAGTGGGCAGGAAATGCAACCACAGTAGAATAAAAAAACAATAATAGACTAGTGCAAAAGCTAAATAGCACATAAAAGCAACATATTCTAGCTTTACCAGTGAATACAATTTAACCAAATGGAATTGGGCCAAGAAAAGAAAGTTGTTGGTTGTTTTTTTTTTTTTTCCTAAACATTGGCACAATCAAGTTGAAAGACCTTTTTTTCATAAACAATCCACACAGTTACTACCAATATATAAACTTGGTCAATATGAAGGATGTATGACATAAGAATTTCCATAATTTCTTTACTTGGTATAACATTAAATTGAATGAGACAGAGAATTGAATGAAGACAGAGTTAGCTTCCAAGGTAAAAAACACTACCAAACACACATGCCATGCAACAAAGCACAAAGAGCGTCTCTTTCTGGCGCCCTGTTCACAAGTCTCCTCTGAACACATGGTGTGGTGACTGCGCCTGTTCCACTAACTCCAGTGAAAAGAGGCCCTCGCACTAAAGGCCTTGCCTGCTCATGACATTTAGGGCTGTTTAAAGCAGGAGCCTGCTGGCTGACTTGCTACAGTGATGGATGTTTTAACCTCACTTGGACCCTTCTCTGAAACACTAACCTCTCCCGAGTGCCAAACAAGCTCTCGCTATTTTCCTTCCATTCCGCATGTCGTCCTCGTTCAGTAGCATCACTCCTCTTCTGCTGTTTACTAATATTACGCAATAAGGGACAGAGCGGCTACTGTTCTGCTCTGAATATATGAGTTCGGCTCATGATTTCCAGTAGTTCAATCAATGCATAATATAGAAAGACTATATTCTGGAGTTCAAATTATTGAAAGCTGGATAAATGAAAAAAAAGTGTATGACTAATTTAGTGGTATCTGTTTCATGCAAAAGAAGTTACTGGGAGCTGTTCTTAACATCTCCTGAAACATAAAGATAGTGTCCCATGAATGGTACACTGGTAAGCACATCAATCAGTGACAAATACAACTTTTCCGTTTCTGTCCTGCTATAGTTTCACTGCAGTGAGGTAGAGATGGGCGTCACAAGTGACAAAGTCTTCCTGGTTATGTCACCATTTAATTAATCACTGTTTAATTAAACCTCATATATTTTATTTTAGAAATGTGTTTCAATTAATTTTTTTTTCCCCATTTTTCCTGCCACACTCTGTGTTTATGAGAATGGCTCCGGATCCCATCTCCATGACTCTGACCAGGATAAAGTGGTTAGTGAACATGAATGCGTTTTACTGAACATACTAAACTTAGTGTTACCAGTTCTGTCTGTGTAGGGCTATTAGAAATTTACATATATGTAAATACTTTAAACAGCTGGGTTGGATATTGGTTTATTTCACTTACGTTATTGCATTAGATTAAAAATCACATGGGTTGTAAACATTTTAATATATAGTAATAATAACAGTTAACTGTAGGCCTTGAGCTTGAGTTTAATAAGTTTGCTCCATATGTGGTAGAGGAAAGTCTGCCAGTGTCTGTGTTCTGTATAAGCTGAAGTCTGTGCCCAGTAGCGAAGTGATAATAGTTTGTTGGTACTTGTTAACAGTAGCTGCTCAGTTGCAGATTGTAGTGCTACACTTTTTGCGTATTGAGAAGCTTTCTCAAAGAAGAACATCTATAAAGAAGCTCTACAGAGAAGACGTTTAAGCAATACTCGCTATTCACATTTCCTTACTGCTTTAGCTCTATGCACTATATACATATAAAATTCATGGTAACCAATAAAACAAATATACTTCAACTTCACTACATGTACGTGTGCTTATGTAGCTGCTGCACAAGCAGCATTGTTCACGTAGTCATCTTCGTACCTTATGTATAGCCAGAGGATTAAAAGCTGTATCCACTAGGGAGCAGAGTAGGGCTGAAAGATCCCTGGCTGGCATTGGATTATCTTCCTTGACTTCTACTTCTTGTTTTGCATTTCAACAATGAACACACAGACAGTGGAGGAGGCTACTATGTTGTTTCCCATGGAACGATGGAATAGCCTAGACAATACGCTAGGCATTTTATCAATTTCGTCATTAATACAGAGAGTAATTTTCTCTCATTCTGGTTCCGACATGATATTGCCTCATTATGTTTGTATTGCACCATGCAGACAGATAGCGTTTCTAACGACATGCAAAGTGACACTCAAAATGACCACAGGAGTTGTGCAGCAGCCATCCTGTGTATGTATGCACATAGTTAAAATCAAGTGTAATCTAGGTTTTAAATGAAAGCTTTGTTATACTCAAGGGGGGGGGGGCGCAGCACAGTTGTGCAGCAGGTAGCATTGTTGCCTTACAGCTCCACGGCCCCTGGTTTGATCTTGAATTGTTCTCCATGTGGGATTCCTCCGGGTTTTCCGATTTCCTCCCACCTCCCAAAAACCTGCCTGTCGGTAGATTGACTCTAAATTAATGCTAGATGGGAATGAGCAATAGACTAGTGTCCCATTTAGGGTATATTCCAGTCTCACGCCCAGTGTTCCCACAAATGGATCCAACATGACCCTGACCAGGATAAAAATCTCCTGGTAGACACTGCATTGGCTGGACCACACTGAGTAAACAGGACCTTGTTTCACAGAGAGTCAGAGGTTCCACAGTGTGACTCATCTGAGAAGTTGTGGTACCTGAATATTTTTGCAGTGTTGAGGCCAAACAAAAATAAAAGAAGTCTAGTTAAGAAGGCAATTAGAACCTGCAAATATGATCCAGGATCTGAACAATTTATAGTGAAATGTATTCCAGATATTAAACATTAAACACTTTCCACATTAAACTGTTCAGATCCTGCATCATATTCTCCACCTCAGGCTCTTACCCCATGTTAACACTAGCAGCAGCTTCTTCACAGCAGTGCTTGTTAGGTTCATGTTGAGTTGCAAAGCTTATTTAACAGTGCAGTTCTTGCAGAGTTAAAGTATTTACAGCCTTTGATAATGACTAGCAGGTGAAATAAATTTGGAAAGGGTCTCTGCACTTTTTTATATTATAACCGAAGAAGGCTTGTTTTGAAGAACTAAAGAAATGAAGTTGCCAATGAGGGTGCCAAGTTTCTTTCTTTTTTTTTCACTCTTTGTGGGCGTGTGTAAATCCAGTTGTTTGGCTGGACAACAAAGCCAGGCGTTGGCACAAACAACACAAACATGTCTCGCAGACTCAGAATGGGACAAACCCAATCCATTCACTAAGTCTGGATTAATTTTGATGATCTAAGATGATGTCAGTTTGTCTGTATAATTGTTCCCATTACACTGTAATAGAAATTTTTTAAAGTGCTATTTTAATCATGATAAGGTTGATGGACTTGGGTTAGGGGTTAGCATATCTGCCTCGCACCTCCAGGGTTGGGGGTTCAATTCTCACCTCCTCCCTGTGTGTGCAGAGTTTGCATGTTCTCCCCGTGCTCTGGGGTTTTCCTCCGTCTACTTCGGTTTTCTCCCTCAGTCCATAGACTTGTTGTGGGCTGATCTCTAAATTGTCTGTGGTGTGTGCGATTGTGCCCTGCGATGGGTTGGCACCCTGTCTACCCCTGGCTGGTGCCTGGAGTCCTCGGGGATAGGCTCCAATTTCCCACAAACCTGTGTAGGATAAGCGGCACAGAAAATGGATGGAAAATGGATATGTGTGTGTGGTGTATTATACTGTATATTATTGTATATGGGCAAACCAGTTCTGACCAATTAATATTTATATTTTATTACAGCTGAAATGCAAACATAGGGTGAAATATAGCACTGAATGCAGGGCATCATTTTCCACAAAAACTAAAACATGTGGGATAAAGCAAATAGATGATATGTATGGGCTGAAAAACTGACTAAACTCCAAAAAAGCTCAGTAATTACATGATGAGTTAAATCAGGTGTCTTTGAACAGGGAAAACACAAAACAGGCAAGGCATCTGTGCCTGAGATTAATAAACGTTTCCATAAGAACAACAGACTTGTGTCATTGTTGCATGCTAAAAGTGTTAATGAAAATAAAATGTTTACTTTTAAGTTGTGCTGCTATAAAATCTTGTTGAATATATGAAAGGCAGTGATTTTGATTACAGGAGACTGATTGGGTAATGAAAAGCATTGTTTCTTTGGTTACATTCTGAACTGGTCCCAATTTTGACTAAAAAAAGGTTTTAATAGCCATCTGTTTGGATGTTTCCGTGTACATACACACTCGTTTCTCCTCATGTGTTTTCTTGCTTTAAGTGTTGGTAACGAGACACACAATCTCACATGTCTTTCATTAATCTCTGACCAGTTTGTATACCCATCTAGCTGTGGTGAAACAAGCTGTCAGGACGTCCCCAGTGACTTCTCAATTTAGTAAAGTTTATGTATAGCGCAAACAAAGATTGCTATTGACCAAATTCTACATCATCACATTAATTGAAGTAGAGTATTATTTATATATGAAACATGCGGCTTTGTCTTCAAATTGTACAGATGTGTTATTAGTTTGAACACAATAAATCAAGGTTATATGTGTGAAAACCTGTCAGATGTCTCTGTGAAACAGTCAAAATTGTGTTTTGAACAGAAGTTCGTTTTTTTTTTTTTTTAACTAGTTATATACTTTGACATCTTTAAGAAAACCTAAAGATGTTTTACCAAAACTATGTGGAAATGTTTTTTATTTAGATTATATGTTGGATAGTTACATGCCATAGAAACATGCACATGAACCTGGTCAGCTTTTAAAATGTCCACAATGCTCCTTTGCCGTTACATCGTCAGCAAAATGGAGAAAAGCGCTCACACACTGTACAAACGACAGCAGGCAATGTTTGAAATGTTTGTATGACCTAAAAAATGATATTATTAACAATAAAATTAGTCAACAGATTATTTCCACAATGATGCTGGCGTGAGCAGTTGAGTGTAGAGGCAACGATAAGACTCATCTTTAAAAGTGACATTTACCTCGGGTGATGAGACAGGGACTGATGTAGATGATGCTGATAATCAAAGTGATAATCAGTATTTCCTACTGTAAACTTAATTTTTTACGTTTAGTAATAATGTTAAAATTAGTGATAATGTTTTTCCATATATAGTACCAATTATGTGTATTGGTTTGAGATATATGCAAAAGAGAAACATTCTTCAGGAAAACATGTAATATTCAAAATTATATATAGTAGAATGTCAAAATTTGACCATGTGAAGGGCTTTTGCCACGTGTACTGTATATAATTTACATTATGTTATGTTATGTTATGTTATGTATGATGCTTCTTGGACTATTTTAAATATGTGCCAATTTTTCACTAAATCACTCTAAGCCACATTATCACATACTGTTTTATACTTTCTCACTTCTCTAACACAGACATATTTTGTTGTCAAATATTTAAATGCCTTCCTGTTTTTCTCTGTTCTGTCCTGCAGCCTGTGAAAAGGATGTACAAAATGTGTGTGCCAACTCTTCAGACGAACATCTCCAACCATTCAAAGACAAAATGGATACTTTTCTCACCACTGGTAAGTGAACAGCACAGTGGAGCAGAACTATTGCTGTGATAGGTTGGACAGGTCTGATGTGGTTTGCCTCATGTTTGTCACAGCTTGTAGCCAAAGGGCACTAATTAACATTTTGTGTGTGTGTATGTGTGTGTGTGTGTGTGTGTATCCCAGACCTTAAAGTTGTTTGTGGTTTCTTGTGTGATCCCCAGTGGGATAGCCTGTAAACTGGCTGTTTTGTGACTCTAGGAAAATTGGTATTCTTTCTCTCATTATTTAAAAAAGGTGACATTTTTCACACTGCCCCCAAATAATGACCCTTTAACAGCTGTTCACAATCTTTATTTCATTGTATGTTTGGATTAAACAACATACAACAATTCAGTTATAGATTGAAACTGAATATCTCCCCCAGTTCTGTTTCTTTCTAACCTCTAAACCTCATTCAGTCAGTCAGTCAAAATCATTTAACATAGCATGTCAACCAAAATGGCAAATATTGTTCATAGTGAGCAAAAGAGACTGCTACAATTTTGAGTGTCTTCTCTGTCCAATCCCAAGTACTGGACCAAGTTAAACATAATATACCCTTTTTGCCATTGCCTCTATATTGCATCTGAGACTTGACATTACCCTTCATTGAGAAGCCATCCACAGGGCTGCGGAATGCTAGCCAGTTTCACTGAGCGCCAACCTGAGGCCTTAACCCAGCTGAATAGGGATCGGGTTGCCCTAAACTAGCCGTATGTACTCAGTGGTGCTATAAAGCTGGCAGGACATCTCCGAGTGGGCTCTCGTAAAGCCTGGCCTGCCTCAGCAGGGACAATTTCAGTGGACCACCATGGTTGGAGACATTTCTGTGTCTTCCATTGTCTTAGTCCAGAGGCCACATGCTAGTTTGCAGAATAGATGTTTATTTGAATGCAAAGACAACTATAAACTCCTATACACTTAGTAAAATAAAATCCACAGTTTAAGCATATAGTATGAAGACCACAAAAGTAATGCAAAAGTAATCCATTCAAAAGTAATTCAGAGCTAAGCAAATGGCAAAAGGAAAACAAAATCTATCAGTTTTACAAAATAAATAGTTACATTAATCATTAACCGTTATATAAGATGCAAGTTAAATCCAATATTCTTGATGTCGGTATTATTTCACTTCATGAAATAAAACTAAATTTCACTTTCATCTGAGACATCCATGAGAATTGCCAAAGCTGTCGCATTTTGGAAAACAAAACATTTTACCTTCCAACTTTACAACTCCTTCTATCCAATATAATATAATGTAACATGTGAGGGCTAAAACTCTGCCCATGTTTTACATTTTATCCTACATTCTTTTGAATGTCCATGGAATAAAATTAAATATTAGATTCCATGAGTGTACCTTCTGCCATCATTTACACATTTGAATGAACATGTAATACGAAGCAGTGTGATAACATGAAATTAAAAATGACCTTAAATGGCCATGGGCATTGTTTTAACTCAGGACAGCTGTCATTTGCTGCTATTGTCAAGCAACTGTTTGACACTGTACAAAAACAGTGCTTCACCTTCACACGTTCTCTGAGAGTAGGCCAATGGTTGAGAGGCAGGAATTTGCCCAATAGTTGCTACAAACCATTTATAATGGACCAATTGGTGTGCGAGAAGGTGGGAATTACAGAGAGGTGTTAAAGCAGTGCAAAAAAGTTCTCTCTATAAACAGAATTCCTTTGGATTTACTCCTGTTTTTGCTTTTGAAGCAGTAGGAGCTTAACAATGACATTGTCCTTCTCATGAGCTAATTCAGTGGCTCCACTCCACAAAACAAATGGAGATTAAGGTATTAGAAAGAGTGAGAGAGTTGTTTGTAAGTCAGAGCTCTTTTACGGTGGAAAGGAAGAAGCAGTTTTGTTTGATTCTGCTTCAGTGGTTCAGTAATTCAGGATAGCTTCTTTGCGGGATTATGGGTTTGAGGGGTTTGGCACAGTTTTCCATGGGCCAGGTGGAACAGGCTGGAAGAAGCTAAAGTGCTGTTTGTCTTTAGTGTGTTACAACTATAAGTCCCTACTTTTTGACTCTCCAGTTTGTTTTGAAGAGATGTGCTGTCTCTTACATTCATTAGTGAGAGCTAATGCAAAAAAAAAAAAAAAAAAACAGAAATGAAATCTTGCCTTATGTTCTTCACAGTACTCTGTGTCTGTACCTGTGCTATTTTCTCACACTGTTTAAATGTGTGTGCCCATGTGTGTATACATAGCAGTACTCCATAATTCATACATGAATGCTTTATGGTGAGGTCTCAATGACAGGGGCTCTCACAGCAGGAGGCGCAGGTGAACTCGAACGGCCTGCGTGCAAGCTCTTAAACCTGCCTGTGATCTGAGCAGCTTTAATATCTTCCAAACTCATTCATCCATTTTGCTATAATCCATTTACCTTCTCCCCCCTCCTGGCTCCATGACCTCCCGCCCCTTTTGTCCACTTTAACAGACCTCCCCTGCCGCTACCTCCATAGGAGAGCCCATGCTTCAGTCATTTACTTAGTCAATTAGTTATTCTAGTGTAATCTGCTTACCTTGTGCCTCACTCCCACAATGCTCCACATCTCAGATTAATTTTTCACTTTTATTCATTCATTAAAGTTTGTACTTGAACCTAGAACTTATAAAGGATCACATGACACACATAAAAAAGATTAAGCTTGAATTTGTGTTTATAATTACAGAGAGTTCTGATGTTTATGTTTTGACAAGATAATCAGACCTATGTGTCATGCATACATGAAAAATAAGGCTTGCCAAGCAGGGTGTTTTACCCACACACTAAACGTTTTTGATTTCACTGTTCATAGCTTCAATTAGTGTGGGACTGAATGCTGTATATATGCTTTATATATTTTATATATATACTTTTTTAAAAATTTATTTTATCCTAAATGGTGCTGTTCTATTAGTAACACTTAATTTTACAGTACATACCTTGTTGGATATACAAGTACATAATAACTACTGTAAAAAAATGATTAGGTATATACGGGAATGACTACAGAGCAATAATTACTCAGATAATAATACTTAATATATCAATATTATCTTATTACATAAGAAATTTTGAGAAATTATTGCATGGTTCCACTGTGGTGGTGCAACTGCATGGCAGTTTTCACATAAGTTGCTGTGTACTACATGAAATCCAACATGCACAAGAAGTTATTTATAATAACCACAGAATTACTTACTAAATACAAAGTACTTACTATACTGTAAAATAAAGCACAACCATTCCATATGTAAAGTTAAATGCAAAGCTCATCAGAAGATCAGCTAATGAAATGCCCATACCATATATAAGGAGGGGAAATTAGTATATTATTTAATATACTTCCAGGGCATATATCCACTTCAAATTGACACACATAATGTCTTTTGACTTTTACTTTAAAACATGAACAAAAATGAATGTATTGATAAGCATAAACAAATATATGTTTAATCCATAAAGATTACATAAAAAAATAAGGCTGGCTGTGCATCTGCAAAAAAGAAAAGTTATATAAGCAAATTATAAAAGAAGTCATAAAAGATCTTTACATTGGTTTCACACAATAAGACTTCACACAATAAGTAGCAATCATGGTGAAGGTGAAGGTGAAGGAGGTTCCTAAAGTTCTCAGGGACAACATTATTTAACACTCAGGTGGAAAAAGCTACAGAGCCATAAGAAAATGCATGGGTAAAAGCATTTAGACAAATCAGCAACAAAAGAAGAAACAAAAATAGAACTCTGGAAATAATCTTGGATTATTAAGTTTGGAGAAAAAAGGGTTTACAAAATCAAATATATATATATATATATATATATATATATATATATATATATATATATATATATCGTGGAAAAGTAAATTTTCTTCCCATAATTTAATTCATTAAGTGGAACTTTCATATATTCTAGATTCATTACACATAAAGTGAAATATTTCAAGCCTATTTTGTTTTAATCTTGATGATTACGGCTTACAGAAAATCCAGTATTTCAAGATATAAATAATTTATAATACAGAAATTATTCATGCACTCAATAGTTGGTCGAGGCTCCTTTTGCACGAATTACTGCATCAGTGCGGCGAGGCATGGAGGCAATCAGCCTGTGACACTGCTGAGGTGTTTTGGAAGCCCAGGATGCTTTAATAGCAGCCTTCAGCTCATCTGTATTGTTGGGTCTGGTGTCTCTCATAGATTCTCTATGGGGTTCAGGTCAGGCGAGTTGGTTGGCCAATCAAAGACAGTAATACCATGGTCAGCAAACCAGTTACTAGTAGTTTTGGGCAGGTGACAAGTCCTGCTGGAAAAGGAAATCAGCATCTCCATAAAGCTTGTCAGCAGATGGAAACATGAAGTGCTCTAAAATCTCCTGGTAGACGCTGCATTGACTCTCGACTTGAGAAAACACAGTGGACCAACACCAGCAGATGACAAGGCACCCCAAATCATCACTGACTGTGGAAATTTCACACTGGACGTCAAGCAACTTGGAATCTGTGCCTCTCCATTCTTCCTCCAGACTCTGGGACCTTGATTTCTAAATGAAATGAAAAATTTACTTTCATCTGAAAAGAGGACCTTGGACCACTGAGCAAGTGTTTTTAGTACAAATGTGTTTTGAGTTAATTAGCTGATTAGAGCTCTTCTCAGGTAGACATTGCTGTATTATAAATTTTTTATTCTAATATATTGATATACTGGATTTTTCCAGTATCTCATTTCCATGAACTATAAGCCATAATCATCAAAATTAAAGCAAAAAAGGCTTGAAATATTAAACTTTGTGTAATGAATCTAGAATATATGAAAGTTCCACTTTTTGAATTAAATCAAGAAAAAAATGTACTTTTCCACGATATAAATTTTTTTTTTAGATGCACCTGTATACTGTAAGTATATTAAATAACCAAAAAAAAGTGTCCGAATTTTTTTTTCTCCTCACTGACCATACAGATAGATGATAAATTAAAGGAAAAACAACCTAAAATTCCTTAGTAAGGTGTTGTGCCAAAGCAAACTTCCAGATCACCTATTTGTGGATGCAAGCATTTTCATCCTGGAAGAGACCACCTCCATCAGGATAGAAATTTTTCATCATAGGATAAAGGTAATGAGTTAGAAAATCCCCCAATGTAAGTATAATTTTAGTCGAGTACATGTGTTACACGTCAAACCTAGTTAGAAGACTTCACAATTACCACTGAATTTCGAGACTATGGTTACAGAAGGTGTGGGGCAAGTCGTGCTTTCGAAGGAGTGAGTGGAGCTTTTAAAGCCTTAATTTATTGTAGCTCTCAGCATGCGAGTCCCATAACTTTCTAGTTAGCTACTACTGGTTTCATGTTTACAGAGGGAGCTCTAGGGGGAAAAAAAATTCACACATCCTTTCCCTCTCTCCACTCTCACGCCGCTCTTATGAGTGGTGCTGCCACCTCCATACACACACACGCACACACGCGCACACATCGAGGGAAAGAGAGGGACCTCCGGCGCCAGTCCACCCCTGCTGAGACCAACGCCATTGGTCATGGGCCGTCCCTTTTTTGCCCATTATCCCACCACAGTGCCCCTCTCCTGTCATTTGGCTCACCTCTGATAATCAGCCACACACACATACGCACATATACACAAATGCTAAGAATGGAACGGGGTGTTTTGTAGCACACACTCAACTACCCCCACTCTTTACCCCCAACCTCCTCAGCTAAGACCCCAAAAACCTTCCTTTGAACAATTTTTGGAGACTTCCCCCTCTTAAATCTTTTCGAGTGGGAAAGGCCCCCCCATCAAAGTTTTTTTTTTTTTTTTTTTTAAAAAGGATGAATCAGAAAAAATGCAATAAATCTGAGATCACAGGCTCTCTCTGGCCCTAGATAAATTCTTGCACCTCAGCCTGGCCCACCGTACACATCTGCCTTGCATTTAGACACTTTTACATGGCCGGCTCCACAACAGCCTCCAGTTCTCAAGCTTTACTCCTTGCTCCTGCTACACACCCACCCGCACACACACACACACACACACATATATATATATATATATATATATATATATATATATATATATATATATATATGTGTGTGTGTGTGTGTGTGTGTGTGTGTGTGTGTGTATGTGTATGTATATATATATATATATATATATATATATATATATATATATATATATGCAGCAAAGAACCTGTCAAACCATACTTCACTGATATACACAGGCTACAAATTAAATTTACAGCTTCAATTCTTTTAGGCTAAAACTGGTAACAATGAAGGTAAATAAATCAGGACAATAAATATGCAAAATAATAAATCTATGTATAATATAAAATTATTATTGATGTATTCATTTTTAAAATGCACTCATGTGGACAAGCTGGCGACTTAGCTGAAACTGTTGGTTGTGAATCTGAGAATGTAGCACACTGCAAAAAATGATGCTTGTAGCTTTATTATGAATGGTGGATGCAGTATCTACAGAAGCATTTGGGAGGTTTTTCCACCACGTTCCACTCCAGTAGCATCTGAAAAGGAGTCTGGATCGGCCTCTTTAAGCTGGCATGCCACTGATCTGACTCTAATCTAGCTATGTAGGATTGAATACTGACATGCAACCCGCAGCTCCGAATGCATTCCCCAGTGCAGGGACTTTAGAAGGAATTCCTTCAGAAGCAGGCGACAGTAGGCTTCAAAAACATGTGTCTCCCACAGACCTCTACACTTCATGCAAAGTGATAGCATGTTAACAGTCCATTAAAGAAAAGAAATCTTAAAAAAAAAATTAAAAAGGAATAAGAAAATCTTTTCCCAGTGTAGTCTTGTGCATTTGACTGTTGATTGAATTGGCTTCATCTAGTCTGAAACACAGTACATTTAGCCTGCGTTCTTTACCATCTGCCTGAATCTCCTTGTGTCTGTGTCACTGTTTTTTCCACTGCTGACTAGTCGATGACATTAGTCTGGGTAACCCCTACAATCTTGTCGCACCATTTCTACTGTACCAAAATTGTTTTCGAATTTCTGCTATTTATCTAGAATCTTATCCACAAGTTTACAACTCAGTAAAACATTAAACAGATGTATTTTTTTACATGCATAACATCAATATTATTCTGGCACCTTGATGCATTGAGTATTGAGTGTTTGTCTGTTCTTCTGCAGCAAAAGCAAAGTATGCGTCTGAAGACGACAGCCTCAACGCTGCCCAGAAAAGGTAGGAGATCCATTAGTTATTACGAGAGCCTTGTGTTTACAGTATTTGTTCTAAGTTTGGATGAGAAACTGTGCATTGCTATGCCTGGAAGTGTATGACATCCAATGGGGAGCACAGCCAAGTGAGATTTATGAGAGATGTCAGCCAGGCATCGCTGGCTATTCTACATGTTAGGAACAGATAAGCAAAGACATTGGATCAGCATTGGATAATAGTAATGCAGCACATTTGTACAGTTGTCTGCAGAAGTTAGCACTAGGTGATAAGGAATCAGGTGAGTGTGCATGTGTGTGTGTGTGCATGTGTGTGTGCGTGAGAGAGAGAGAGAGAGAATGCTTAGTTGCCAGGTAATGTTATGGTTTACACAGGACTTTCTTCCCCTAAAATCAGAGGAAACTCTAGAAAGGTTAAAAAGTATCTCTGAACACACACACATACATTAACCCTAACCTTAAGTTCAGTGAACAAAAAGAAATCCTTTGGTTGTTTTAGGTTGTCTTTTTTTAATGAAAGCTTTTGGTTCAGGGGGATCAGCCAAAGGTTTGAAAGGTTCTATCCTTTTTGGGACATTCCCCCCATTTCCCCCAACACACACACACACACACACACACACACACACACAGAGGTGGGCTACTTCTGTTTTGTCATATAGTCTTATCACTTGCATTAGTGACTCCCATGCAACTGGTTTTGGTGATTTATGCAGAAACATTAAACTCGACTCGCACATGCCAGACTGCAGAAAGTATATCTGGAATTTTTCATGGATGGAAAATAACTCTAAATGACAAACAAAGCGAATTGATTTTCCCTTGTTTACATAGACACAATGGACCATAGAAACAAGGCGGAATTAATCCATCAATCCATTTTGGCATGCCAAAAAAGGTATGTCTCTGATCGTCAGCAAATTATTTAGCCCAAAACATTGAGCATGGCTTTTCCTCAGGATCTCCTCATTAGCCTTAGCTTACTGCAATAACACAGCAGAGGTTAACCTCCCCTCCATGAGTCTCCTCTCATCTAGGTGTTGAATTGACTAATGTTGATCAAAAGGCCCTAGCAGCTAAAAAAGCTTTTAATTCACCATTAATTTTGCCCTTGAACGAGACCAAAGAATTGGCCATTCCAAGGTGGAGTGAGTGGTACACCCCAATTTCCCATGAACACACCTCATTAATGTGACATGCTGGTGATGGATATGCCTACACACTCAAACTCCGGGAGCTGGGTGGGCGTCCATACCAAAGGGGAATCTACCTTTTCAAAGTTACATTGTGTGGCCTGGCCTGCGATTTCTTGGTGAAACTGTAGCGTTGATCAGTAATTTTGCACTGCCAAATATTTTCAGCATGGATAATAATAAATTGGCAAGAGCCAATTGCCAAAAACATATTTGCATAATTCTAACTGGCCTTTGCTTAATTAAAACATTGACGTAAAACACAAGACATATGACTGAAAATACGTTTCCTTACCATTATTTGTTTTTTGTGTCATTTCATATATTTATACCACAGCACTGTTCTTTATTATAGGTTCCTTAATCTAATTTGTTAGAAAGTATTGACTCATTTTCTGTAACAGCAGATCTGACAGTTGTGTCAGCTGTAATTCAAATTAATGTGCTCATTCTAATTTCATTCATTATTTCTGTAGTAACACCTCATTCACATGGACTTGTATGGTGGATACGTCACATACAACTAGGGGTGTAATGATACACTCTGGTCACGCTTCGATTCGATTCACGATACCGGCTTCACGATTCGATTCAATCAGATTCGATACTCAGAATATTATGAACAAAAATGTAATGAAGAAAAATCATGACTGAAAGACACAATCTTTATTTCTGAATCAAAAACAGTGCAAACCAATGTGATTTTTAACTAAATTAAATTAACTAACTAAACTAATTAAACTAACTAACTTTTAACTAAGTATTAAATTAACTAAATAAAAAATTGCTATGAAAAGAGGTTTAATATTGAAAACAAATATTTACATTTGGCCAGGGTTGACTTCCTGCTGACATACAGGACCGGGTGCTCTTCACCATCAAAGGTCTGAGACAGGATGGCCCCTAGTCCTGTCTCAGAGGTGTCTGTGTGAACGGTGAAAGGCAGCGAGAAGTCAGGGTTCCGGAGGACCGGGGAGCTGGTGAGGGTCTGGAATGCCTACTCTGCTTCCTTGGTCCAACACACCCGGTCCGGTTGGCCCTTCTTAGTGAGATCTGAGAGGGGGGAAGCTAAAGAGGAGAAGTTAGGGATAAAGAGATGATAGTATCCCACCAACCCCAAAAAATGCGTACCTGTTTTTTGGATATGGGCCTGGAGTAGTCCCTCACCTAGTTTCTTCTCTTGGAGCCTTATTAGCCCCCAGCCATTGCGGCATCCCAGGTACTGAGCCTCCGTCAGTCCCAGGTAACACTTCTTTGGGTTGGCGGTTAGTCCAGCTTTCCAGAGGCTCTTGAGGACTCCCCTGAGGTGATAGAGGTGGTCGGCCAAGGTGGATGAACTGAGTGGCCACGAACTAGTGGTGGGGCCACAGGATCATATCCATCAAGCGCTGGAATGTTGCTGCCACTCTGTGAAGGCCAAACGGGAGAACCCGGTACTGCCAGTGGCCACTGTTGGTGCTGAAGGCCATTTTGGGTTTTGCGTCTGGTGTTAAGGTGACCTGCCTATAGCCCTTTGTTAGATCCAAGCGCTGATGAACCGGGCTCTCCCCAGCCACTCGATCAGATCATCAACTCGGGGAAGGGGGTTGCTGTCAAACTCCGATACCTGGTTGAGCCTCGGGTAGTCATTGCACAGGCGGGCGCTGCCATTGGGCTTCAGAACCATCACAATGGGGCTGGACCAGGAACTGGTGGACTGTTTGATGATTCTGCCCCACAACATCCGGCTGACTTCCTCCTCAATAGCTTATGGTGAGCCTCCGGGACATGGTATGGCCGCTGTCTGACCACTACGCCTGGTAGTGTCTTGGTGTTGAGCTGTACCAGATGGGTCAGGCTGGGGTGGCTGAAAAGATGTTGGCGAATTGATCTACCAGCTCCGTCATCTATTGCTGCCTCATGGGGGTGAGGTTCTCTCCTCGGTGGACCAAGGTATGCTTGTCGGGTTCTGAGGGGACAGCATCAGCGCCGGCTGGACCCATTTCTTTAGCAGGTTGACATATTATAATTGGGTGTCTGGACGATTACCGGGCTGCTGCAGGTGGTAGTTCACTAGGCCTTCCCTCTCGAGGATGGTGTAAGGCCCCTGCCAACAGGCGAGGAACTTGCAGAAGGCATTTTGGAGCAGGAGAAGCACCTGGTTACTGGGTTGGACTTCCCCGGGCTGGGCTGGTCGATTGTAGACCCTCTGTTGCTCTCTTTGGGTGGCCTCCAGGTGCTCCTGGATGATAAGGGTGACCTGGTCAATCCACTCCTTCATTTCCTGTATATAGTCAACCAGGGACCGGAACAGAGAGAGCTGTTCCTCCCATGCTTTGTGGGCCACATGTAGTAATCCGCAGGGTCGTCATCTGAAGAGGAGTTCAAAGGCGGTGAACACTGCAGAAGCTTGGGGCATCTTCCGGACAGCGAAGCGGAAGATAGGGGAGGAGGAGGCCCCGGTTTTGGCCATCCTCTTCTATCACCCATCGGAGCATCTATAGACAGAGGTCCATAGATGTTTCATCTGCAACAGCCGACACAGATCACCCAGTAACTTAGACATGAAAGGTGTACCTTGGTCCATTAAGATGTCTTTGGGGATCCCCATGCGGCTGAACAGGAGCACCAGCTCTCTGGCGATGTTCTGGGAGGTGGCCTTTCACAGGGGGATTGTCTCGGGATAACCGGTGACGTAGTCAAGGATCACGAGGATGTATTCATGGCCCCGAGCAGACTTTGGGAGTGGCTCTACCAGATCCATGCCCACCCTCTTGAAGGGGACGCCAATAATGGTGGTCATTGGGGTGCTATCTATTGGCACTGGGGGCACTGCTGGTAGAAGGCCCACGTGTTGGCATCCATGCCGGAACCGATCCCGCAGCTTGGCCAGGGTGTTGTGGGCCCCGACGTTGCTGCAGAGCGGGTGACTGTGGGCCATATGCATCAGGGCCTGCATCCTGGAGCGGGATTCAAGCAGTAGATTGCAAAGCTGGCCCCAGCAGATCATCCGGTGGTACAGGAGGCTGTTGGCCACCAGGAAGCACTTGGCAGGGAGGTGCTGCTCTGGCTGCTGATCCATGCCGTCGAACAGACACACCTGGCCCCAGCAGTGCCTCAGTCGGGCATCCTCCTTCTGTTCGTTCCCAAAGTTTCCCTCCTGTGAGACTTGGTGAAACACAGAGGAGACTGGGTTAGGTTAGAGTGTCTCATCCTGCAGCATCCCCTTCTTACTGGACTATGCAGGCTGGCTGGACCCCGTCCTTGACTGCTGGCCTCTTCTGGCGGCGACAGCGGTTGCGGAGTCAATGTGGGGCGGGGCCTTGGGAGAGGCCCAGTGGAAGGTCCTTGCATTTAACCCTTGCTGATGTACAGAATGGCGAGGGCACATTTGAGGGCTGCCACCATCTCCCTTAATTCTCGGTTCATGGGAAAAACGCTGGCCTTGATTTGGTCAAGTTGGAGCCACCATCGGGCTATTCGCAGCAGAGCATCCATTTGGGCCCGAGGTGTGTCTCCTGGCCGGTATGATCAGTGGTGGAACCCTGCGTGCATGGGGGAAAGGTCACAGTGGCTCAGAATTTCCGCTTTCAGTATCGTGTAGTCGGCGGCTTGGTCAGGTGGGAGGGCGCAGTAGGCCCACTGGGCCTCCCTGACAGGAAAGGGATAAGGATGTCTGCCCAGCACTCTTCTTCACATTGTTTGTGCTGGATAATATGCTTGAAAGTTAGGAGGAAGGCCTCAACATCATCCTTGTGGGTGAGCAGGGTAAGGATCCGTTGGACCTCTTGGCAGGGGTCAGGGAGAGGGACGAAGGCAGCGGCTGTGCTGGGTTGCCTCCGGAGGTCCAGTAGTTCTTCGGTCACCGCTCGTAGGCTCTGGCTTAGCTCTTGGGTCACCACCTGCTGCAGGAGGTTTGTTTCCAGCAGATGCTGTAAGGTGGGGTTCATGCTGCCAGTCTGTAATGTATTATTAGTATAGTATTATTAGATTTTTTTTCTGGTGTACGCTACCCGCATTCTCCACCAGTGTGAGGCGTCTAGGCACGGACAGGCGGAACACAGACACTGGGTGGCCGAGATGTTGCCAAAACAGTGCTAGTTTATATATAGTGAGGAGCGGGAGTGTGGGTGCAAGGGAGAGGAGGGAGAGCAGGGGAAATGCTGTCTTGCGAGTGTGCGGTGCGAAGACGGGGCTGAAGATGCCGCAAGAAGAGACCCAGTAGCCGTTGAGGAGGCCGAGGACCATCGGGAGAGGCTTAGGAGTTTTTTCTCTGCTGTTCACGTTGTCGCCTTCCACGTCAGCGTCTAGATTCAATCCAATCGAGGTGCTTAAATGGGGCTGTCCCTTCAGCACCTCTCCGGCAGTTGCGCAAGGAGCGCGCTTCTTTGTGTGTGTGGACGGCCGGTCCGCCGTCACAATACTTACAGTTTGTTTTGATTTGATTTATAGTGGAACTATTAACAAAAGACATGATCACAAAGAAGGCTTACCGAAGTCCAGGGCTCGATAAAAAGCAGCAGGGGTAATAGTGGCAAGGAAAAACTCCCTGAGATATACACATATATACACACACATCCACTTTAATAGGAACACTTGTACACCTGCTCATTTATGCAGTTATACAATCAGCCAATCATGTGGCAGCAGCACAGTGCATATAAAATCATGCAGATACAGGTCAAGAGCTTCAGTTAATGTTCACAAAATGTGATCTTTGTGACTGTTGTGTGTGAAATTCCCAGGACATCAGCAAACTTAAACTAGCCAATCTGGTACCAACAACCATTCCACGGTCAGAGACACAGAGATCACACTTTTTCTTCATTCTGATATTTGATGTGAACATTACCCGAAGCTTTTGACCTGTATCTGCACTGCTGCCACATGATTGGCTGATCAGATATCTCCATGAATGTGCAGGTGTATAGGTGTTCCAAATAAAGTTCTCAGTGAATGTACATTAAAGTTATTTGGGAAAAAGCTGCAGGAAATCCGACCTAACCATTTTCATTCACGTTGTGTGGCCATGTGTGGAAAGTGGACAGTGAGTATAATATATATCCATCCATATTCTATACCGCTTATCCTTCAGGGTTGCGGGGAACCTGGAGCCTATCACATACACATTCACACATCCATTCATACACTACGGACAATTTGGACATGCCAATCAGCCTAGCATGCATGTCTTTTGACTGGGGGATGAAACCGGAGTATTGTGTTGTCCAAAGAAATGCTGATTGACATTTCCAATGTGTGAATTTCCAGTGTGTGAATGGATGTGTGAATGTGTGTGTGATTGTGCCCTGTGATGGGTTGGCACCCCATCAAGGGTGTCTCCAGCCTTACGCCCCGAGTTCCCTGGGATAGGCTTCAGGCTCCCTCCGACCCTTTGTAGGATAAGTGGTATAGAAAATGGATGGATGGATGGATGGAAAAATAACTGAAGGAAAGATTCACCCAAGTGTATATATGGGTGGAAATAAAAGCAGTTGAATGTGAGGGGACGTTTCTTTTCTTGCTGAGTATACAGTGGGGGAAATAAGTATTTAATGCGTCAACATTTTTTTCAGTAAATATATTTCCACTGAGGTTATTCACATGAAATTTTCATCAGACATCAGTATTAACTCAAGAAATCCGTAAATATAAAGAATTCACAACATTAAAGTCCATAAATAAAGTTATGTGTAATAAAATGGAATGACACAGGAAAAAAGTATCGAACACGCTAAGAAAAAGCAGTTATCCAAGGCAAGGTAAGGCAAAGAACCAGCTGAAATCCATAAATGGTTAGAAAATAATTTTATCATCTATCTGTGCAAATTAATATCAGCTGGATTAGTAAATTGATGGTCTATAAAAAGGATTTTCGTTACCACGGTGTCACACAAGAAACATCTCATGATGGGTAAAAGCAAAGAGCTCTCCCAAGACCTTTGCAACCTTATTGTTGCAAAACATATTGATGAAATCGGATACAGAAGTATTTCAAAACTTCTGGATCTTCCAGTAAGCACCATTGGAGTCATTATCTGCAAGTGGAAGCAACATCGCTCTGTCATCAACCGGCCACGCAAAGGAGCTCCTCCCAAGATTTCTGACCAGGGAGTCAGAAGAAGAGTCAGAAGAGTAACCCAAGAGCCAAGGACCACTCAGAAAGAGCTCCAGAAACTCTTGGAGGCAGCAGGTACCATCATCACAGAGAAAACAATAGGCAATGCACTCCACCGCTATGGCCTTTATGCACATAAAGCTCACCCTGCAAGACTCCATTAGTAAAGAAAAGTCATGTCGAAGCTTGTTTAAAGTTTGCTTCAACTCATTTGGACAAGCCTATGAAATACTGGGAGAGTGTAGTCTGCTCAGACAAGAGCAAAATTGAACTTTTTGGCTGTCATACCACACACCGTGTTTGGAGAAGAAATGGCACTGCACATCACCCTAAAAACACTATACCAACAGTGAAGTTTGGAATGGAGCCCTTTACCTGGAGATTCTTGAGAAGAATCTGCTGCCATCCACCATGATGATGAAGATGAGACGTGGGTGGACTTTCCAGCAGGACAACGATCAAAAGCATTCAGCAAAGGAAACTCTCAATTGGTTTCAGAGAAAAAAAATCAAGGTGTTAGAATGTCCCTCATCATCACCTGACTTGAATCCAATTGAACAAGATTTAAAGACAAAATGTTTAGAAGAATGGGCCAAAATCACATAAAATCACAAAATCACATACTGCGGCCAAGTAATTTCTTCATACAGGAAGCATCTCGAAGTTGTCATAACAAACAAAGGCTTCTCCACTAAGTATTAAATAAATTTCAGTTAGCGTGTTCAATACTTTTTTCCTGTGTCATTCCTCTTTATTATACATAACTTCATTTATGAACTTTAATGTTTGTCACCAAAGTCTGGTGAAAATTTCATGTGAATAGCCTCATTTGAAATATATTTACTGAAAAAAATGTTGACGCGATCAATACTTATTTCCCCCACTGTATACTCAGCAAAAAAATAAATGTCCTCTCACATTCAACTGCTTTTATTTCCACCCATATATATATACATGAGTGAATATTTTCTTCAGATATTTTTCCATCCATCCATCCATTTTCCATACCACTTACCTTACACAGGGTCGCAGGGAGCCTGGAGCCTATCCCAGAGAACTCGGGGCACAAGGCGAGGGACATCCTGGATGGGGTGTCAACCCATCGCAGGGCACAATCACACACACATTCACACTGGAAATTCACACATTGGAAATGTCAATCAGCATTTCTTTGGACAGCGCATTTCTTTGGACTAGAGGAGGAAACCGGAATACCCAGAGGAAACCCCCGAAACACAGGGAGAACATGCCAACTCCAGACATACAGGGCAGAGGTTGGATCCCCAACCCCAGAGATGTGAGCCAAATGTGCTAACCACTAAGACACCATGCCCCCTGCAGTTATTTTTACCTTTTGTGAAAAATAATTGAATGATAATTTTTAAAAAATGTACAATTTTAATGATTCCCACCATGATCTTGACTGGTATAAAGTGGTTACTAAAGTCTTGCAGATCTGCTGTCTTAAAGAAAATAAAGCCAACATTATTTTCTGCTTCACAGGACTTCCCTGACATATCCAATCTAAACAGCCCTTTAACTTTCCCCTGTTTGTGATATTCTTAGCTGCCACACAGGTGCCCATTAGTCACACTGTTCCACTTGACTTGTGGCTTTCTGAACATGCGCTGCTCCCCAGTGGCTTTCTGCATCCAATAACAGATTGGTTCCCCTTAATCTTATCCCACTGTTAGCGCAACTACTCAGGACAAAGTCTGGTGTCGCAACAACAGCCAAAAGTATTAGTGATAATTGTAAAGACAGTTTTCTCTACCATTTTCCTGATAAGCAGATTTATCAGAAGCATAATGTTGAATAAGCGACTATCTTTAATCTGGATCATTCTTTATTCTTGATTTTGAGATCAATGCTTGTTGACTTGATCTCAAATCTTTTTTGAGATCAAATCTTCAAAAAAAAGTGCATTATTAAGATTGGATAGTTTTAAAATACGTGAACCAAGTTGTTCTATATTGGATATGAAAGTTTTAATGGGCTAGCAGGGAATATCGGTTTTAGAGGGAGATGGAAGATTTTCACTGCTCTGTATTTTGCTAAGACAGCCTCTGTGTTATTGCCATTTTCCTGCCATTCAGAGGGAATGAGGAGAATGTCTGTACAGTTCCAAACTACTAGCAGCAAGCGGTACCATTATGATTGAGAAGGATCTGTTTCGTTCATGACCCCCAGTGATTTGTGTCTGTTCCTTGTCCAGATCATAAAAGGATCCAGTGAGAAAATAGATCAGCGAGTCACAGTTCATAAAGCTCAGAATTTGTCCAAGAAGAGAACGAACTGAATGTTCCTGTGAGTTTTTAGACTTCCACGGCTATGGAAGGCCCTGAATAACAAATGAGCTATGGTTTCGTGCTGCACAGTGTCCAGAAAGATTGGAAGCATCTTGGCACTGGCATGGCACCATCCGGTAAACAGCATGTCTCCTATTAGCACAGTGCTAGGCCCCATCCGTCTGGAGGTCAGGGGAGGACTGTGGATCCCCACACAATCTTTGGAGACACGGCTGGCAATATGACAGACATGACAGTGGCAATAGGAGAGGCGCTTTAATCTCTGAATCAAAGCAGGTCGCTGAGCAGAGTGTAGTGTCTACAGCTTGTGGAACTCTGCTGTGAACGTTGGGAAAACATCAGGTTCAGTTACAAGTGAATTATCTGTGGTACACTGAGTTTGCGAATACTCAGAGGTGTAGTTAGAGAGACTTGACAGCTATGAAATATTGACATGAATTCTTTCTTATTGAATTACAAGCACACCCTCTTATTTGATATACTGTGCTGCAGTGGGGATTTGCAATTGAATCATTCAGGTGACTGAGGATTGTCCCAGGCCTGTACAAATCGAAATCCAAGGTTAAGTCTTATGATTTCTCAAAATGTTGAAACTCTGACCACAGACTACGATCTGCCATCTCACTCTTCAGTCTCTCTCTGATCTCTTATCTCTGATTGTAGATGTTAGGAAGAGTAGTGGATCTCCAGCCAATGAGTCAGTGCTTCTGTTCAGTCAGTGTTGTTTGGTCTTGTCCAACTCTCATTTGCTTTTTTCCCCTAGCTTCCAGGAAATGGTCACTTACTTCGGACTCAAGCCTAAATCGGGAGAGAAGGAGGTTTCACCTGACTATGTTTTCTTACTATGGTTTGAGTTCTGCAATGATTTCAAGAGTGTATGGAAACGTGAAAATAAGAACATCTCCCAGGAAAGGTGAGTAAGAGTACAGACTCTAAGATTACTGATTTTTTTTCCTAGGATAACCTTTTCCCCAGTTAGTTGAGTAGAAAAATAAGAAATGAAAGTGAAAATTTAACCAAAAGTTTATTTTTCTTGTTAAGTAGATTGATAAAAATGTTCCATTCCCTCTCATTCAAGTATGAATATAAACAATGAATAGCTTTAGAGGACCTTATTTAAACTTTTCCAATCCAATTTCTGGCCAGTGAAATATGAAAATTTCTTCTATTTCCTATATTGAACATGAGTGGTTTTTCTGCATTTATTCACATGACTTCAGCCCTTAGAAAAAGGTTCCTTCTTGCATCCTTAAGGGTTCTTCAGGTTGTTTCTCCCTTATAGTGGCAGAACCGAATACAAATACATTATTCATAATGAGCAGATAATGTGTTCTAAACAGATATAAATACATACAAGAATAGGAGGCACATTCATTTGTGGTTTATTTGTTTGTTTGGTTGCTTTTTTAAAGTGTGATAGATAGATTCATATGGCATCTGGTTGAGACTAAAGGTTTCCATCGGGACTGGGATCCAGCAGGATGCAACAAAAAAGTTGTATACCCGGGAGGTTTTAACTTTGATAAGGTGTGAGCAAGCCATCAGATATGAAATTCATGGGACATGTTCATGCCCCATGATCACGTTCATGTCCTTAGTAACTGCCTGGTCAGGTTTGCGCTGGATTGAACTAGGCTACTAGTTTACTAATATTTCTGGAAATAGAACCTACTACATTTATTAGATAATATCAGGTACGAACAAAAATAGTGACTATACAAGTGCAATTATAAAAACAGTCCCGCACACATCTCTAGTTGATACCAATTGTGATCTCAAGCCAGAATTCACAGACCAGTGTTGCCCAGTGTTTTGGGGGATGTAGGGTTCATATTTAATTTTTAAAAAAGGATACCTGGAAAAGGAAAAGGAAAAGGATGTTCGGAGCACTAAATAAATACAGATACAGATCGTGTTACTCCTAATCCTTGAAAAAAATTATAGAACCGGAAAAAATGGAAATAAGTAACACAATTTTAGAAGGCTTTAATCTTTAACCATTTAAATAACCCTTAAGGAAATCTTTTTTAAGCATGTAGACTCAACGATTTATCAATGGTTCGATCAATGGAATGGAATGAATGGAGTCCAAACTACATGAACATTTATAATCAGCCTTTAAATTTGGTTCTGTGTTGTTTGAAGTTAACGCACATTATTGAAGTTTAACGTTTACCCTACACCTTTACCATCATTAAAATTCTCACACTCTCCATCATGTGCCATAGTACCTTCAGTAACTGCGTTTCAATTAGCCAACAAAGCGATGGAGCCCCATAACACATGCCAGACTCTCAGCCCCACTTGCAATTGCGTCTACTCACTTGAGACCCAGCCCAAATTTTGCAGACGATACAGACAAATAAAAATAAACTACCTTTGGGCCGTTGTTTAAGGTCCTAGGGGCATCAAAGCTTCGGCCCTGACCCAGGGCATCTCAGCCGGGGGCACAGTACCTCTCACTGCGGCCCCCTGGAGGCTTTAGTGGCATAAGATAGGGTGGGGGGCCGTTAAAGCTAGTGCACATGGTGATATCTTTAAAACCAAGCTTGAAGCTGAGGAATTCAGGGAGCAGGGTTACTGTCAGTCTGAAGACACTTTATGGCCTTGGGTACACGCTCACACAAGGCGCACACTGGAGATAGCCGAAATCAGTTTGCCACTTCAGATTCTTTTTTTCCTTCTCGCTAATGAGTTACATTGTGTTTGAAGGAGTTATTCAAATATTTTATATATTGTTCACATTTTTGAACATTAAAAAAAAAAGTTTAAAGTCCACACAGACCTTCAGAAAACCCTTAAATAAAATTAGCTCACTTGTCCTACCTAGACATTAATCTTTTGAATGTTTACACACTGGCTGTGGTAAATTCAAAAAGATTGTTGTGTGTTATACATAATTCTGTTTGAAATGTTATAAAACACAAGAGGTTAGATGGTTAAGGGTTCTACCTTCCTAAATGAGTTCCACTTAAAAAAATTAATAAAATTAAAAAATATATAAGCTAATTTTGTATTTGTATTTGTGTAAATAAAATTTAGTTTGTTGGTTTTGAATTTGGTTATTATAACATCAACCTGCCTAGGGACTAAGGATGAAAATTAGCCAATTTGGCTAAATAAGGCACATTTTACATTTCTTTTGTATTGTTAATGTGTATTGTCCCTGATGAAATATAAATAAATAAAATAAACAAACTGTCTGTTATAGGGTCTTACATATAACCATTAATGGGTTAATGGTTTTGACACATGGAAGGACCGATTTGGGGTGATGGATGATCTTTTTTCTGAATATGAAGCATGATAATATCTCAGAAATTAAGCTTTTCTTTTTTTTCAAGGAATTCCAAGAAGCAAGTGGGATTTTCATTTTTATATGATTGAAGCCATTAAATCTTCTCCATTGTAACTCACCATTAATAACCTTTTATACAAATTTGATTCTTTGCAAATTTGCTTTGCTTAGACATCACGGTCACTTTTTGGACATTTTGTTTGGGATTGTTTAAAGAAATGGCAATTATGAGATACTTCAGAACCAAGCACTTAATCTGTTTAATTTGATATTTTTATTAGCAGTATGGTGTTAGTGTGGTACAGCTATCATGCTATACATTAATAAGGAATTCTGAAATAGTTATACTACATTAACATATTATATTATAATGTATTATATTATATAGATAATGGATATATATTTTATATTATACATTATTTCCAAGAGGGACGTGATTTAATAAAAGAAAGGCTAGCTTATTTGAATAAAGAACCTACCCTTTTTTTTTATACACATTGGAAGTGTAAATAAATAAACAATTTAAATAAATATTCAAGCACAGCTTGGAATTATAAAGTGCCTGAAAATTCTGAGATTTTTAGATACTGAGTCATAAAATTTTGACCCTTCAATAATTCAAAGCAGAAAGATCATTTCAACTTTTTAAATGTTGTATACGTTTGAGCATTATTTTGGTGTAAAACTTCTCACATATACAGTATTTAATGGCATTTCAATATCATTTTATAACTTCCAAAGTCTCAGCGTGCAGTGTTATGACATTTAATTTAATACTTCTGCAAAACCATATGTTACGAGTTGAAACTAAATCTGAAAACCATTATATTGGGTTTGACAGTTTTCATAACATGAATTATATACACACTGTTCCACCCTTTATTCCTTACAGTTATTTTAAATAGTTTTAAATGATCATGTTAAATCTTAACACAGAAGTCAAAGAGCAAAGTGTGTTACAACATAAGACATAATATTTTGTACTCAAAAAAAAAAAAAAGATATATTTAATAGTTATAACTGTGATTTTTAAGCTTTACAATGTAATTTTTTTTAGACTAAAGGAAGCTCAGCTGAATGTTAAAAAAATCACAGCTGAGAAGAAAGTGGAGACAAAAAAGGTCAATGCCAACAGTCTGGTAAGTGCCAGAGCCAGAAATACACACACACACACACACACACACACACACACACACTCACAATTACATTTATCACACTACCTTTAGTTACATTCTGAACTAGTGTTCAACATTTCTCACACATTACAGAAGGAGAGGCTGAAGCAGAAGGAGGCCAATGTGTCCTCCAGCTGAAGATAAAAGAATGTTCAGACAGATGAAGTATCATTTCCACCACCTTTTAGAGGGACAGTTTGCACAGGAGTATGGCATTCTAATCAGCGATGTTGATTAACATAGTGGCCACCATAAAAGCAGAGATCTGTGGTTTCTTCTTTTGGTGAACATAGAAGTGCAATCAAGCGTTGTGGGACTCATCAGGAAATTAACCATCTTCAACTCCACAGAGATGTCTTCAGTGTTGATTCCAGACTTCTGTCTCTTGTAAAGGTGCTCCTGTCTGGGAAAGGTTCCATCATACTAATTCTAGCAAACATTTCCAATTTCAGAATCTCAGCTTCATTTAAAGCTTAAATCTCAAAAAAAAAAAAAAAAAAAGTGTTCACTCAAAAAGAGGGCATTGATAAACTAAAACAAACCAAACTTTTATTAGCAATCTTGTAAGGTTTAATTAATTAAATGTGAAGAGAGAGAGAGAGCTACTGTTTTGCCTATTACAGTTTGTTTTTTTATAAACTTCTAGGTCATAAGGCTTTTTCCTCTTATTTATTTTCTGTAGAAAATATACATGTGTGCAGACAGAATGGCAGACTGCCAGATCTCGTCAGTCAGTTAAGACCTAACTTACACACCTCAAGTTACCAATAAAAACTCGAGATAGATGAGAGATAAAACTCCTGCATCAGTTAGAGTGGTTTTAAAGTTTTCGTCTCGTGTCATGAGTAATGTGGTTTTAACTGTACAACTACCTACAAAATCTCAAAGGTGTAAGTTGATCACAGTCACATGTACTTTCCTACTTGCAACAGCAACCCTTTTGCCACTTCCTTTTTTTACCAGATTGTATATTTTACCTCCTTTGCAATGTCTCATGCACCTCAGTTGTAGTTTCTATGCAATCTCCTTTCTGAACAGCTATGGCTTGTGAGAGCCACAGTGTCCATGTACAATATGATATATTTATTTTCATAGACTTTTGCTGAAGCCAAAATCCTTTAAATGATGTGTTGAAAAGTGAAGTAATTAGTGAGCCTGTACTGAAGATGGATATACATATATATATTTATAACTTCTAATGGGTGATTTATTTTTTGCCTCAAGTAAATTCCTCATCATTACCAAATTGCTCATGATGTCATTTTCTTGCGTAGACTGTAATAATAAATTATGTGTCTTGGACAAGTGACCGGGTCAAATGGACATAAATGGTCATTCATTTCCTTAATAAGCTTACAGTTTGTTCCTATTTATTCATTCCAAATATGTGGTGTGTGTAGCAGCATTGTCTAAATGTGAGTAATCAGGGGCTTCTTCTCTTTGCTGTTTTTGAAACTTCACTCAGTCCTAGTTGTGGTTGTTGTTAAATTGTTCTTTCAACAGTCTGTTCATGTGCATAAAGCTGAACTCAGTGACCTCGGGGAAAATCAGGACACGACCAACCTTAGCTCACACATACCAAATGTTTCCCCTCACTTCACACCATCCAACACCACAGTCATGCATTAAATCTGAAACATATTTGTGGCACTCACTTTTTTGTATTTGGTGTATACTATTTCAGGGGGGAAATGATTCTGAATAATGGGGAATGTTTCTCACTTTATATTGTCTGATATATTTTAGATACATTACACA
Source organism: Ictalurus furcatus (assembly GCF_023375685.1). Lineage (NCBI taxonomy): Eukaryota > Metazoa > Chordata > Actinopteri > Siluriformes > Ictaluridae > Ictalurus > Ictalurus furcatus. The sequence goes on along the minus strand of NC_071263.1, from coordinate 8,341,986 downwards.
CATGGCATAAAGGCACTACAGTCCTGCCTGTGTACTTCCACAGAGATGAGAGGTGTTTTTTTTTTGTTGTTTTTTTTAAGAGTTAATTCTCTTTGAGAAGAATTAGGGCCCTAAAACGCAAGCATATTTAAGCCTATTTATAACTTTTTAAGCCACATACAGCCTGTAAGTAAGTGATAAGAAGTGTTTCTGGTTTAAGAAAATATGTTCTGTGTTATTTTCTTTTTATCCATGAAAACAGATTTTGAGACCCGACGTCCATGGACTAGTTGTGTTTCACATTAATATAAGCTGCATGCAATTATAAACAATCTAGATTCCAGGCTAGACACGGCCCAGAAAGAGACTCAAATCGATTTATTTCACATTTTATTAATACGTTAACTCAACAGGCCTACAGTCATGATAAAGCAGCAATCCCATTAAACAGTAATGTTGAAAGACTTGTAAACAGAATGGACTGCAATAAGTACATTATAAACAAGTTCTGTACCCATTTTGCAAGATTTGTTTTAAAGTAAACCATATACGATGTGTTTAAAATGATGTCATTCTCACTCAGGTCTTATTATAATAATAACTGGTACACAAAACAAAATTCACAACAATATAATACACCTGCTATTATACAAGCGTCCTCCTATCATATTAAATAAAAGTCTTCTTTACATGTCTTATTAGATCACCACTAATTTCCACATGGTGGAAATAAACACCTTCCAGAACTCTCCCAAAAAAACAACAAAAACAAAACCAAGCTGTTACATTATTACCTATTAATACCTTTTATTAAATGATTAGGCTCTAAGGTCCCAAAACCTTTCCAAGAGGATGCAATATGGTGCTGTGTGTTTTGCCAGTGGATTCATATCATCTTGTTTTGTGCACATTTGCTCCTTTTAAAATCGGATTGCAGAAGTGAAGAAAATAACACTTGTGTATGTTTAATGTTTGGATGAAGCGGAGATTTGGAGTGTCAGTGAGGGAAAATGTGCGATAATGACTGATGGAAATTTCGAATGCATAATGAAATGCGAGTTGTGCCCTTGACGGTGCGCTTGGCTGGAGTTCGTCTGATTGCGCAATATCAGTGCTCATCCTTCTTGAAAATGTGCTTTTAATTTGTACTTTTCATCCAAATAAGTCTTCAAAACTTAAAGCATCAAACGCTGCGGTTTAAAGTTTTCCCCCAAAAGTAGCATTTGTTGACTTCAGTCCAGGTCGATGGAGATGCAGCGGCACTGTTTGACGCGCTGCACGCGCTTCTTGCGGGTGGGCGGCTGCAGGTCGGGGCAGGACAGCGTGTAGGTCATGGTGGTGAAGCGCCTGGGCTTGCAGAACGAGCACGACTGGAAGGCTCCTTCCTCTCGACGCACGTGGCGCGGGATGTAGAAGGAGTTGCACTGGCCGTAGCAGAAGCGATTGAGGATAGTGATGCTCACGCAGCCTTCTTCATGCAGTGTCTGCTTCAGCGGCTGCGTCTTGCACCAGTCGCGCTTCAGGTAACGGCGCTCGGTCACAAGCAGCGCCTCTTGACTCGACTCCAGCACCTCTTCTGCAGAGGAAGACGACCCTCTACCTCTGCCTGAGGATGAGGATGATGACGACGAAGAAGAGCCGCTCTGTCGTCGCTCCGACTCGTTTGGTTTGCTTTTGCCCGGATTAGGAATTGCGCCCTGAGTGGCTCTGGTTTCCGCCGCGCAGGACGCAAGAACCCACAGCAAGAGCACTGCACACGTGAGCTGCACCAATCTGGTCATTCTGCAAAAAGACGAGAAACAAGATGTACCTTTTTTTATTATGATAGATGCATTTCAATTGCAAAGACTCATGCCCATCTTTTTATTCCCATACAAGAAATATCATGTTCTTATGATACTCCAAGCACATGGTTCCCAAGGGGTCCGTGATGTAGCCACACTCAGAAAAATAAAAGAGTACTGAACTTTGCGGTACATCTGTTCATCTTCTAAAAGACACATATTAAAAGTGCAAAAAAAATAATAAAAAGATGTAGACTTGAGGGTGTCACCCAAACAACAAGGAAAGGTACAATTTAATACTCTGTCCATGTTTTCATGATGCTGGTGGAAATCCAGATCAACCACTATTATATTAAAATGACAGGAGTTCTTGTGGCTATTAAATTAAGGCAGGATCATCAAATTTTATATGTGGAAACACAAACTACACATTTAATAAAGAGATGCCCCAGTGTGCACCTATAATACTGTAAATTGACATTAATAAATAATATGATTAAAACTGATGACATAAAGTGGAATTAGTTTAATGGGTACATAAACTTAATGTGATATTTAGGCCTATAATCACTAACTGTGCTATAAGTATAAATACATCTGAGCACAGTGTGACTGGTTTGGGTTCAGTGAGTGAAATATATTGGAGGGGGTTCCTGATTATTAAAACAAATTTGAGAAGCCGTTCTTTAAGCTTTGGGATAATTAGTGTTCAATGGTAGGGGTTTATCCATCGCTTGGTGAATCATATGGAGTTCTAGTCCCCTTTAAGCACAATGCCATTTTTACAGGAGTCTACTCAAGTGCCATAATGGAGGGGAAATGACCATTGTTCATCATTTTGGTTTTAGAAACATATTTGTGGGTTTCACAAATATGTCAACAAACAACCCCCCCCCCCCCCCCCCCCCCCCGCATTGAAAAGTATCCTAATAAACAGATATCATATATCTGCGATATCCAGTTGTAGAGTTTTAGCGTTTATCCAAAGGTGGCCTGCTTCTTGACGCACGCGCACTCAGGTTGGGGAAAAAAAGGTTCAAATCCGATTTAAAAGGTGCTTACTTATCGGACAGGAATACCAAGAAGAGTCCATATGGAGGTGTGCTGAGAGCACAGAGAAACCTCCCTGTCACTGCAGTCGGGGTAGTCGATATATATTTATTTATTTATTTATTACATGGGGTACCTTCAAAGTATTACTCTAAAAAGTTCATTAAAAGGTACAAGAGTGCTCATTGGGGTCCAATTTTGCATCTTAAATCATGCTTAAAAGTGCACTATATTCACATTACCAGGTAAAAGATAAACACTAAAGGTACACTTGAGTGCACCACCAGATAGTAACAACGACAGGTACAGTTTAGTACTGTGTATGAATGTGTGTGTGTGTGTGTGCGCGCGCGCTCACCTGTCAGCGCTCCGAGGCTTAATGAGTGCAGTTATTTCGAGATCCGAAGAAAAAGGGAGTCAGACAGTGTGGACCGGGTGGTGTGATCAATCCTTCTTTCTGGTGAAAATCCAGTACTGAATGTGTAGATCAGAGATGATCAAGCGCACCGGAAAGAGTGTACAGAGCTCATACCGATGCCATAGACAGACACACGCACAAACACGCACACACACACTGATGGAGGTTTAATAAAAATCGCAGCAGCGCCCGGCTGTCTCCTTTTTAAATGATGTTCACGGCTGCTCTCTGCACATTATTGGTCAGACGCGGCGCGAGCAGAACCCAAACTTTCCGCCCCCACCTAACACTAACCCCCACTCCCCCACCATCCAGTCACTTCCCCGAAGCCACTTGAGGGAAGAGGATGGGAGAAGAGGAGTGTGTCTGTGGTTGGTGAGGTGGTGAGGTCTGATGTCTGGACATCGATCTCACAGAAACCCATCTCCATCGAGCAGGTTGGGGAAAGCACAGAGTCCTAGAGGGAGCTAATGTAACATCGACAACTGGCAAATCCAGTCAAAGTATTGTTTTCAGTGAAAGTAGCCGAATATATTCCCTGATGAGAAAATGTAAAAACAAGCAAAGCAAGCAAGCAGGCAAAAAAAGGAAAGAAATTCAAATTTTATTTGTCACACACAACCATACATATTACGACGTGTAATGAAATGCTTTTTACGACTGTCCGTGATATAAAATAGAATTTACATAGAGTTAGAAAAAAAGGAAAGTGCTTTAAAAGGAATAAAAGAAAGCAAGAAAGAAGAAAATAAGAAATTCAAATTTTGTCACACACAATCATACAGAGTACGATGTGTAGTCAGACTGTCCAGGACATAAACTAGAACTTACATAGTTAGGAAAAGGGAAAGGACTTTTTTAAGTATAAAAGCAAGAAAGAAAGCCAACAAGCCAGAAAGAAAGAAAGAAATTCAAATTTTATTTGTCACACAAACAACTGTAGGATGTGTAGTGAAATGCTTTTTACAACTGTCCCCGACATAAAATAGAACTTGCATAGAGAAAAAGGGAAAGTGAAAGAAAGCAATAAAGCAAGCAAGAGAAAGAAAGCAAGCAAGAAAGAAAGAAATTCAAATTTTATTTCTCTCACACACAACCATACACAGTACAACGTGTAGTAAACCAAAATGCACCAAATTGTACTTTCTTATGACTGACCTGGTCCCATCAAGGGTACATCTTCTGTATATTGAACCTGGACCTGTACACATATGTAATGTAATAAGGACCACTGATGTGTGTTTAAAGCGTTACTCTAAAAGCTATCAAAAGGTACTTTCCCAGGTAAGAGATACGCATACACACTAAAGGTACAAAAGTTAAATGGTACAATCTCTGGAAGGAAAAAGTACTCTCTTTCTTTTGGAGACTGTGCAATGCAGAAGTGTGTGTTTGCAGGAATATTTTAAGTAATGATAAATAAAATGTATTAATCTCGTCCTGACCTGGCCGGTATGATTTTATATATCTGCCACCTTCTTGCCAATAGGTTATAAAGCTGTAGCATTGTGGCTTTAAAATAGCCTAATTAAAGACACTGGTTTTCATACTGTTGATGCTTTTATTGTGCACAGAAACAGTAATATGTGATAGGGACTAATTGTACTTAAACAGGATTTGATGACCACATGGAATGCATGGGTCATGTTTCTGTTGAAGGCGAACAACTCCTTGCATTCACAGGAAACACATTACACAAAAATTCATAGATCAAAGCTAGAAGAAGCCTCAAAAAGAAATCCAATCCGAGACCCCCAGACTGCTCCTAATTTATCAGGCAGATCGGAAGCAAACTGCGTACAAATCCCTTCTAATGGGAATGAAACCATCCGCAACGCTACAACTTGTACGCTACAACTTTAATAAGGCAGGAGCTAAAGGGAGGCCTGGGTGCGCTCCATTACACTCGGGCGGATGTAGTTAAATCACCCTGGAGATCTACAGCTATATGCTCAACACGGCCAGTGCCAATCAGCTCCCAGACTCGGACCCTGAGCCAGCTACACCCTCTGACCCGCCATGTAACAGCGTATGAGCGTAAAACACACACACACACACATTTTATGAGAACTCAACTCTTGCTTTTGGTTTCTTAATTCAGATTAGAAAATATTTAAGGAAAAGAATTCAAGCTAGGGTGTTGTAGGGTGGGCTGAAGTTGATTGTTTTCCTATAACAACACACCCTGAAGTGATTTATTCCGCTTTATACCACAGAAATCTGCCAACAATTAAATTTTTTAATTAATTAATGAAGGATTACATGCACCTTAACAATTACATTTAATGCTGTGGAACATACATGCGACAGGTTAATTCCGGTTATCACAGGAATAGAGTTGCTCCCTCACCAGGCTCTTTTTCATTTCCTGAATTAATTTTTTAAAAAAAATGCAGCATGTTTCTGAGAAAACAGAAAGCGCAATGGCCTCTTCTCAAGACTCTTCCATGGCAAAAAACGTTACCAAATCGATGATTATACGTTACCCTTTAATTAAATAACACATTTTAATTCCATTTATTATTACACTAAGGTTAAGGAGATCATCCGCCATCCTGTAAATGAGATGTTACTATAGAAATGATTTATTAGAATGAGCACATGAATATAAACTTGTGCTCTGAATTATAGCTGGCTGCTGTTATAGGAAAATAATCAACACCTTCTGAGCAATTGGATTCCAGAATTCAACAGTACTGCAGTATAAAACTCTATTATAAAATACCTGATGCATCAACACTTAATCATTTGCACAGCATGTCTCATGCTTATTTTATATCAGTGTCTTTTATCTTCACCAAGCTATAAAAAATACAGAAGTAACAACATTGTGTATTGGGGATTCAGGACTCGAAGGGTGATGATGTTCTGCCCATTCTTTTTCCACTTATTTTGAATTTCTTTTCTAAAGCTTTCAGAGAATTGTGCACTTGGGTCGGTTTTGTAATTCTCTAATCTCCTTTGTGGCTTTTAACACAACCCCTTTATGTTAAATAACCATTAATTTGATTTTATATATGCACACTGACATTTCTCTTAAGACACCCCAACAGAGGAACTCTATTAAAACTTGGAGCGCCATACTGTGGTGTACAAAGGAACTTCACATGACTGCAACATGAGTTTGTAACTGAATTTTATGCTCATAAAAAGTTCTATAACATAAGCATTATACATAACAGATTAACATTTTTGATGTTTTGAAATTTGTTATAAAATGACTCTATAACACTGTTATATTCATACAAAGCCTTCTTGACACACAACAGTATTTTTCACCACTCATTAACATCACTGCTTAGGACTTTAACCATTCATTTTGGAATAAAAAGCAAATAAATAAAATGTAAACAAGACTGCTAACTAAAATCCTTCCATCCAGGTCACACAGACGTACACAGCAACTCTATGGTGAACCCTTTCACTTCACAATTTCACTTCCTACATTCAATCTTTCACTTGCTTCTCGTATCGTTTCTTTAACAAAGTGTGGTTAAGCCCTCTGCCATTATACCACTGACTATTAATTTAGCTTCTGCTACATTAATAAAACACCCAGAACGATGTTCCATCGTTGTTCAGATGTGTTTTCTCATCACACTTTTCTGGCCCATAACTTAACTAATGTCATGGCTGGACTGAATGAATGCATATATCACAACTACTACATTAAACCAAGAACAGCTTAAAAGCAATGTCACAGAATAAATTAAGACCCCTGAAGATGAAATTAAGAAATAGCAAAGCAATAAGCTGAAATGACTCATTTCAATTCTATGGTACTTTCACAGATCTATAGGTTTCATAGCTGAGAGAAGTGTGCTGTGTGTAAGGGGGTTCTTGGGTGAACCTCGGTACCCTTTCTCAGCTGTTTTAAGCAGGACAGACTTGGCCGCTTCTGACGTGGCACATTTAGGGGCTGATGATCCATTGTCCTTTGCTTTGGGTGCCACCATGTTGGTTACATCCCCCAAGGCACAGTGCCTACTGTTGGCTGTTACTGGTAGCTTTGGCTTTGAAGAAACCTCATTATCATTAGGAGATGGGCAGGAGACCTCACCAGGTTGAGGTTGTTGTTGAACTCCACTGAAATCATCACTTTCTAAACTAACCGCGTTAACCATGGAGGAACCTTCTCTTGTAGCACACCACCCAGACCTGACATTTTTCCTCTGGTTCAGAGAGTTGAACCTCAGGACTGACTGCCGTACGGGTGTTCGTTGGAACTTCAAAGGAGATCGAGATCGGGCTTTGGGCGAATTGATTGTCAGCATGTTGAACCGCTGGACATGGTCAGCCACTCTCACTTTACATGGTTCCATGGGTCCAAGTTTGGCTCCATGCTGACTTGAAGACTCGGAACACTTTTCCAAAAACAATGGCTCTTTGAACTTCACAGACCGCAACGTATTCCGTTCCTCAGTTTTCTCTCTTCCTGAAAATGGTGTAGACTGAACTGTGATTGAGCTGTTGGGCCTGAAGGCCACAGGGCTTTGGAGGTCTAGAGCGTCAATCAGCTGGCTGCAGTCTGCAGAAGCTGCAGAGATGTCTTGAAACTGCGAGCTGCACTCATTGTCAGCACTCACAGACACTTGGTGGGTATCTTTGACTAAATCTGAACTCTCTGCAGCTTCAAACATAGTGCTGTCTATATGCAGAGGAGACAAGGGAACAAACTCAATTTGTTCAACAGTGATATTATGACTATCATCCTTCAAAACCTTCTGTGGCGTTTCAGCAGGTTTCTTCAGTTCACCTGAAGCTTGCAAAATGAAAGAGGAACATGAAGGTTCCTCTGTTTTTTCTTTGGGTTCCTCTCTATCAGCAGAATGACTCTTACTGTCAGATTCAGCAAAAGCTCCACTGACTCGCTGAAGATTAGGAGCTGCCCGAGAGTCATCCTCTTGGAAAGACTCTGAACTAGCTAAGCTCTCACCACTAGCAGCACAGCAGAGGCTCTTCGGAATGGTGCTGACTATAGCCGGTTTCCTGATGACTATGGTTGGTTCTGAGCGGTAGCTGAGGTATGCTTTCATTGGCGTATCAGAGAAAGTGTGTTCTGTGATTCCATCTAGAGTCTCCCTACTCCAGGACGTCCCGGGCTCTTCTGCCTCATGAGGGGTCAGCAGGTTATCTTCAGATTTACTGATGTATTTCGTTCCTGTGAAGCAGATTTGGCAACAGCACTGTATTGCTTTCTTTCATACAACAGCCAAATACAAAAATGAATAACTGTGCAAGCTAGACCATTAACATAGCTCATTATGAAGTCATGTGACCAAATGCTGCACCACATTAACATCCTAAATATAAATAATATAAATTTCTAAGCAATATAAATTGAAGTTGTTCCCCAAACCTTTTCAAAATTGGACCAAATTTTCAGATAAGCAAACAAAATCTTATTTAATAACAGTGGCTCTTACTCATCAGTTATGTACAGACAAATCTAAAACCAGTGAATAATAATAATAACAATAATAATAATAATAATAATAAATAATAAATGTATAATTGATTATCAGAAATGTACATTAGCCTCTTAACTAAGAGTTCCCTTGAATAGGCTCCAGGCTCCCCCATGACCCTGTGTAATATAAGTGGTATGGAGAATGGATGGATAATACAAACACCATGTGTGATGACATCCAGGACTCTTTCAGTATCCTGTCTGTGCAAAATTTCCCCATCTGAGTCAGAGCGCTATGGTGTCCCTTAAAAGATGTCATCACACATGGTATTTGATTTATCCATCCATTCTCCATACCACTTATCTTACACAGGGTCATGAGGGAGCCTGGAGCCTAACCAAAGGGAACTTGGGGCACAAGTCGGGGGACACCCTGGGCAGGGTCAATGGGGTTCTCACACACACACACACACACACACACACACACACACACACACTACAGACAATTTGGAAATGCCAATCAGCCTACAATACACGTCTTTGAACTGGGGGAGGAAACCGGATTACCTAAAGGAAAGTCAGCGGAGCAGGGGGAGAACATGCAAACCGCGCGCACACAGGACATATGCGGGATTCAAACCCCCAACTGGAGGTCTGAGGCAACCGTGTTAACCACTCTGGCTGTCTGCTTTTCAGTGTCTCTTAATTATGTTCAGAATAGAAACTTGGCTCAATAATATTTATTTTTTAAAAACTGATTTCAGAATTGCCTAATTTAGAATCAACTTCTAATATGGCTCTAAAACTATATGAATGTTAAAATTCTGCCTGATCTTGGTGCACACATGAAAACAGCACACTTATAAAATGTCCACATTCACCTACGATACTATTAATTTCAGTGAAAGCAAGGACTGCAAAAGACAAACGCATTGATGCATTGTACCAAGCTTTCCTCTGTCGAAATTGTTAATCTTTGATTTTATTGATTTTTTTACTAAAATTTTATTGAATTTTTGAAGATACCAAAAAGAATATCTTTGCAGCAAACTCTAACACAAGCACCTCTACCTTAGCATCACTGAAATGCTTTATTTCCCACTCTACATTTACTTCTTTACTCAGATCTTGGATAACTAATCTGCTGGATGACTGAATCTGCTCTGCCTTTATTGGTTCATGCTCATACCAGCTTTCATCCTGATGCCACATGACAGTTTTCTGAAGCACACACAAATCAGTTTGTATTAGTTTATGCACGCAAGTCAACGCTTATTTCTACACAACTTTGATGAATAAGGGCCAAAATTCTAAATTCAGCTTATGTGTAGGGCTGAAACTAAATAATTTTTGATAATCCATGAATCTGTCGATTGTTTCTTCAGGTCAATTGGATTAAAATGGCAATTTTCATTTTCTGTAATGGGGTTATAACATGTAATTGAATAGAAATGTAAGAAGTGTCATACACATAAGTAACACTACTGTGTTCAAATGAGTGAATGTGTGTGTTACAGCAGAACATAAAAAAAATATTAAAATAATATTGAAAACAACAACAAAAAAAACTGACTGACCAAAAGCTATTTAAACTATATTAAAAATGCTAATAATAAAAAAAAGCACAAACTAAGTGTTAACTGGTAAGAGGTTGGATGTTCTGCAGTAACACACACACACTCACTCATCTGAACACAGTAACGTTTCTTTATTCCGTAAATTTATGACACTTCTTACATTTATATACGTGTTAAAACCCCAGTACAGTTACTGCTCTCATAAAAACACAATTACTTTTGTTTCTAAATATAGATAAATATAGCAAAGCATATTTGATCAAATTAATATTTTAGTCAGTTACTGCGCTTCCTTGTGGAAGTGGAAATGATTTTGTTTGTGGTGAGTGAATGTGAGACTAACAGGAGGTTGGTTTTTTTTTTTTTTTTTTTAGAATTCAGTCAATGTTAATATGAATTAATAACATTCAATAAGTTCAGAAATCTCACTGTAATCTTCAGAATTGAGTTCATGTGTTAATGTTAATTAGAGTAATGTGTTTTCTGTTTATGAGACCAGTTACTGTGAAACAACTTGTTGAAATGGAGAGAATAAAGTTTTTATTTGAATTTCCTTCAGAATTGTGGAAATTATTATTAATTTAAAAGAAGGCATAAAAGACAGAACTATCGGTTATTGGCCGATATCACTCTGAATAATCGGTTATCAAATCGACTGAGAAATTTATGTTTCGTGCATCACTAATATAAACTATTATATATATATATATATATATATAAAAACAAACAGTATTCACACATTACTTTTTATGGATGCACAAAAAGCACTGAATTAAACTACAGTCCTAAATTAATAATAAAAACTCCCTTTCACTGCACCTTATGGTTTCTGTTACTAACTGATTTTAGGCATATTATTTTATTTTTGATCATAGTGTTTTAATTAGACATTATAGATCTTACTTGTGCTCCCACTGCGAGTGAGGAGCAACGCGGCCTCGTTACGAACAAATCACTTCAGTTATAATAAACGACAGAACTTACACTGCAAATGAGCAAATACAGCATATAATGACAATAAACTAAATTAAACTAAACCTTTTAAGCAACTTGTACCAGATTCCCCAACCCCTTGCACACAAGTGGAGCATTTTGGATCCAAAAATAAGTTTGTGCTCATGCATCACTGTCGTGCTTCAGGGCTACACAAACTCCACTTTATAAAAGTTTGATCTTTTTCAGGGTGTTTAATATAAAATGCGCCCCTGCCTTAGAGGACTTGGAGGTGGCTCACTTTCTTCCTCAGTCACTTGACGATTACGCTTCCGTTTCATGGTGACTGAGGTCGTGTTGGGAATAAAGGGTAATGTTGACCAACAATAAACTGAAGAAAGTCATTGTCGGTGACTCTGGGTATCTGCTAAATCTAGCGGCAACACATTACGTGCGCATGACATCATGTGCCACTGACTAGGATGCTGCTTATACTTCCGGTTAGTAAAAAACTAATGTGTTCCATTTGAGATGATACTTTACTAAAATTCATGCACTAGACCAGTGGTTCTCAACTTTTTGTGACCCCTAGTATATTTCGAACAATCCATAAGGACCCCCTCACTCCACAACAATTATAGGCTATATATTTAACAGTCATTTTTATACATGTTACTTTATTTTATTATTAATTATATTAACATTGGTCATTCAAAATTGAAGAAAAAAATTATTTTATTGTTGTGACATTTAAGTTGACTCTCTGAATCATCTTTTGTTTGTTTTATCCATCAATGCGACACTTGTCTACCACTTTTTTTTTGCAAATTAGCATTTCATTTCATTATATTATTTATATAATTATATATATACACATATATACATATACACACACACACACATACACACACATATACATATATATATATATATATATATATACACATATATATATATATATATACACACATACATATATATATATATATATATATATATATATATATATATATATATATATATATATTCCTACGGGCCCCCTGCAATTACACCACTGACCTCTAGAGGTCCGCGGACCCCTGGTTGAGAAACACTGCTCTAGACGGTAGAGTACACACTACATAGTGTAAATGAACAGTACGTCATTTAGGATACAACTTTAGTATTTACTCTCTGAAGCCTGTTTTCAGAACAGAAGTAACGTAGTGAGTAAATGTACTGCGTGCAGACCAACTATTCGATAATGAGATTCGTTGCCAGTGATTTTGATAATCGTTTATCATCAATTAGTTGTTACAGCTCTACTTAATATAAAACAAACACTCATGTTTTGGACAATCTGGATCGTGCACTTTTCCTGAAGCAGCTCACTCGGTGATCTCGACTGTTTTTCAGATGCATTTTATTCATAGAAATGTGTTTTTCACCGTCATGAAGTGACATCACTGACCAGTGTTATCCACAGTGATGACAGACCCAACTAATCGATAATTAAATTTGTTGTCGATTATTTTAATTATCGATTAGTCGTTGCAGCCCTACTTAAGTACATAATGAAAATAGTGTTCTTAAAATTGCTGATGTAGTTACTTCATTACTTATACCTGTCTGAAACCAAATTGGAGAAAAAAAACAAACAAACAACTCTGCTTGGAGGGTCCTTTTCCCTGCCTGGTTTGCAGGAGTTCAAATAACTAGACACTGCATATGTAAAAGTGTCTGCCACTTGGTCAGATTTGGATGGTTTCAACCAGGTTAAAACTAAAAAGCTAAGGGGTCCTTAACAAATTTGAAGTGCCCCTGTAATTAACTAGCTATTACATGCATCTACAAAAGGCACAAACAGACAATCTTTTTCAAAGAGTGCAGTAAAATACAGTAAAAACACAAAGACTGACCTTGTGAAGTGTTGTTTGTCAGTATAGCTGGACTAAATGCAGCGTCTTTGAAGTGAAAACCGGTGACGCTCTCTTGTGTCGCTAGGCGCCAGCCAATGACCTCTGACCCCTTTGGCACCGGTAGAGAATTTGAAATGACACTCTGTTGGAATAAAGGCACCTTCTTTTTAAATCCTGACTATATACAAGACCCATGTGTCTGCTCTTTGAAGTGCTGTGACATATTACATAGATGCAAAACTATGATAATATAAGAAATAATAATCATTTAAAAAACAATAATGATCAAGTGGCCAATGAGTGCAAGTATTAAGATATAGTTTTTATTTTGGAGCAAATAGACATCTCAGTATAATGTGTCAAGATATCAAGTATAGAGACAAAGCCAAAAGCCGGCCATCTGTCAGAAAAGCTTTCTATTAAAAAGCTTTGAATTAAACAGGTAAAAGGTTAACCATTAGTGTCTTTCATTCTTAAAATATATTTATTTTTAGTAGTCACAGTTATAGTTTAGACAGAACTAATAAACAATCATCTCTTCTCTTAATAAGACATAAATGTGCAAAGTTAGCCACCGCCACAGAAAACATAACATGTAGATACAAGTCACAAAGACATCACAAATTGGCTGTTAAAATAAACACACTTATTGCTCATCTTTCCCAAGTCCAGATGGTAATTATAAAAATTAAGGCACCTGATTTAAAAAAAAAAAACAACAAAAAAAAAACCCCAACCACACCCGTCCTTACCAACATGTCTTAATTCCCCGTCTAAAATGTAGCATTCAGTAACCATTTAATTTTCATATCAAGTGCTGTGAATGGCATTTAAACAGGTGCTACAGCTCAATGTGTTGTGTCCTTATTTCCAATGAGGTCACACCTTCAGAAGACAACAGCCTGTTCACTTAAACAGGGACTGAAATGTAGTGTTTACTGCGAAAAGTACACATTTACAGTACATGAACAGCTGGATAATAATAGATGTAGCAGGCAATTCAGGATTTCAGATTTCCAGATACTGCACCCTTTGAAAGCAATTAACTATTCCTCTGCACAGAGGGCTTAAGCTTTCTGAATCAGGACGATATCCAATGCCTGATTATTATCCACCTGCTTTCTCCACCACTGATCGATTCTGGCTGTTAAACAGTTTAGACCCTCCAGTTACTATATTATTTTATTGCCAAAAAGAAAAACAAAAACAAATTATTTGTTAACAAAACAGCAGTAATTCAAAGGCAAATGTAAAAATCAAAGAAGTTGACAAACAGACACAAGGGTCACAAAATATCCCAAACCGCATAATATTAATGATTGTATTACAGCCTTTTAAACAATCTATTAACGGCAAGTAAATTACCGACATGCCCAATTCTACATGCACATTAAAACAAACATGCAAATTTGTATAGCACTGTTGAACAAGGAGACTGAGGAGGTTGATTAAAGTTGAATTGTGCAGTTTCTTGAGGAGGCAGACAGAGATGATGGACTTACACAATCTCGGCCGGTTTTCCCGAAGCTGAAGCGCAGACGCAGGGACTTTCTCGTCTCTTTTTTGGCTACTCTTGGGGAAAAGCAGCCAGCCTTTCCTGATTCAACTCTGAAACATTTCAATTTACAAATTATTTGCAACTGATTTAGATCAGAGTTCATATTTGTTCTTATATATGCAAAGCAATTCATGGACTTGAATGTAATAAGGTGATCTACAAAACATATCCACAAGAGGGAACTATTAACACTCAATTAATCCTTCTTGGGCACAAAGTGGAAACTGGTTTGAAGCACTCAAGGTATTTTACTATACATTTCCTATGAGGCTATTCACATGAAATTCTCACCAGACATCAGTATTAACTCAAGAAATCCAGATATACAAAGAATTCAGAACATTAAAGTCCATAAATAAAGTTATCTGTAATAAAGTGGAATGACACAGGAAAAAAGTATTAAACATGCTAACTGAAATTTATTTAATACTTAGTGCCTTTGTTTGTAATGACAGGTGATGTTGCTTCCACTTGCGGATAATGGCCCCAGTGGTGCTTACTGGAGGATTCAGAAGTTTTGAAATATGTCTGTATACAAGTCCATTAATATGTTTCACAACAAAAAGGTTGGAAAGGTTGGGAGAGCTCTTTGCTTTTACCCATCATGAGATGTTTCTTGTGTGACACCTTTGTAACGAAAAGCCTTTTTATAGACCAACAATTTACTAAACCAGCTGACATTAATTTGCACAGATAGGGGGTAAAATTACTTATGAATTTCAGCTGGTTCCTTGCCTTACCTCGCTTTGGAGAACTGATTTTTCTTAGCATGTTCAATACTTGTTTCCTGCGTTATTCCACTTTATTACACACAACTTTATTTATGGACTTTAATGTTGTGAATTCTTTATATTTCAGATTTCTTGAGTTAATACTGATGTCTGGTGAAAATTTCATTTGAATAGCCTCATAGGAAATATATTTACTGAATAAATAAATAATTGCTGACGAATCCAATACTTATTTCCCCCACTGTATTTCCCAAATTAACACATTTAATGGTGGACATATGATTTTATCAATGCTAATGAGTAACATGATCCAACAACCTCTATACAATCCATTAAATCCTTGACATGCATAAAAACACATGAGGAAATTTAATACCAGAGCCAGACCAGTCGATATCATGGTACTATAAAAGTATGAGTATTAGCAAAGTCATGTGGATAAGACACAGATTATGTATTGTTCTTTAAACCTGATATTTATGAACATTATGCCACTATAGCAACCGAAAATTAATGGCTAACTTTGTACAAGACCACCATAGGGAGCTGCTTTGTTTGTTTTTTTTTGCCTGCCTCCACCACCTAATCTCCCCTCTTTGAGGGACCATTGAGACTTTATTTTACTTTACTCATTTTTCTAGACATGTTGTATATTGTATTAAAAGGGTAGGTTGGGTGAGTGGTGGGTGTAGGACCTAACAGATGGGACAGTTGACGAGACACAACAGACAACACAAGTTGATGTGACATGGACATTATTGAGAGGATGTGCAAAGAGTAAATGTCAGAATGTCGGTTGAGTTAATTAACATGTAAAACACCAATTTTGGTTTCTGTGTATGTTGTGTGTATGTGTGTGTAATTTAGTTTCGTGTGCTTGAGAGTATTATGCTTGAGCTGTGTGCTATGGCTTTGGTTATGTGGTTTGTCTGTAGGGAATGTATTACGAAGCAATCCCCTGTTGGATGCAGGTGATGGGTGGTGTCCAAATAGAGTTCAATTTGGCAGTTTTATTTTTGATTGAGGCAGAGAATTGTGTGTGATAATGTTGTTATTTGATTTCCAGTTTGTTAGTACGACTGTTGTAGTGAGTTCTACGGATTATTTAATTTTTATTATATAAAAGGTGTTGTTTTAACATGTGTTTAAGGTGAGTGATGCCTTTTACTACCCAAGTGGGGATGTTTGTTATCTTCACTTTGTTTGAGAAGTCAGGGCAGTCATATGAGGGCATGTTCAGTTAGTTGATTTTATCAAATTTCCACAAGGCTGTTAAGAGTCACTGCAATCATTGGGCTAGGGAGCTGTGCGTTAAGCTGAAGCAAGTATGCTAACCAGTCTTAATTGAAGCATGAGACACATAAGCATGGCATATAAAGATTTGAATGCACACCAGATTTATCTGGATGAAATTAGTTTCACTGAACAGTGTCTTTAAGTAACATGAATTAAATTTATGTGAAAGGGATAAGTTTGGCAGTTTGTTTTGGCTATGAACCTGGATGATTGTCATACAGTCATATTACCTTGTGTGTGTGTGTGTGAGAGAGAGAGAGATATTATTATTATTATATATATATAGATATATATATATATATAGATATATATATATATATATATATATATATATATATATATATATATATATATATATATATATATATATATATATATATACACACACACACACACACACACACACACACACACCATCTAAAAATATGTTTATTAATTTGGCAGCCCCTAGCATGAAATGATTAGAGGGTTGTATGTTTCAGCAAAGCCAGACAACACACAGCAGCTTAATAAAGCTGAAGAATATGTAAAGGACATTAGACACTGGATGTTTATTAACTTCCTGTTACTTAATTCTGATAAGACAGAAGTACTTGTATTAGGACCACGTGTAGCTAGAAGTAAGCTTTTTGATTACATAGTTACTCTGGATGGTCATCCGTGTCGTTATGTGCAGCAGTAAAAGCCCTTGGTGTGATTACTGACTCCAGTCTTTCATTTGATGCTCATGTAGATAATATTACTAGGATAGCCTTCTTTCCTCCCAGAAATATTGTTAAGATAATAAATATAATGTCACTTCATGATGCATAAATATTAGTTCATGCTTTCGTCACCTCTAGGTTAGTTTATTGTAATGCCTTCCTGTCTGGATGTTCCAGTAGGTACAGAAACAAACTCCAGTTAGTCCAGAATACAGCTGCAAGAGTCCTTACTAGAACCAGAAAATATGACCATATCACCCCGATCTTATCCACACTGCACTGGTTCCCAGTGAAATTTCGCACTGATTATAAAATAGTACTATAAACCTATAAAGCACTAAACGGTCATAGTACTTAAGCGAACGTTTGGTCTTGTATGATCTGCCATACCTACTTAAGATCAAAAGGTGCAGGCTATTTGTTGGTACCTCGAATAGTGAAGGCTACAGCAGGGGGAAGAGCTTTCTCTTACAAAGCCCCACAGTTATGGAACAGCCTTCCAATTAGTGTTCAGGACTCAGACACAGCCTCTGTGTTAAAGTCTAGGCTGAAAATGTATATGTTTAATCAAGTTTACCATGAATAGACTTTCTTTTATGCAAAGTACACAGTCTTATCCATCACAGGATATTAAGCATACCTAATGATTTCTCCCTCTCTTTACCTCCCTCTCCCTTTCTCCTTCTGTCGAGCCACACATGATTTTATGGAGATGCCAGTGATCCTGACCCGTTATGCACTCCGGACCTGCCTGATCCATCCTGATGCTCTACCTCTGGATGGGGTGCTCATCAACTGGGGGCTATAGCCTGGAGATTGCTTAGGATGGTACCGCTGGAAGTACCATGAAATGGTTTTAGACCTCAATTCCACATGGACATTCTCACTGTGTTGCTGGAACTATGGTTGCTACTATGACCTTGGGACTGCAATTACCACATACAATTTTACACTTGACTTTACTACTGACTAGTTCAACAAAGACATCATGTAAAAACCATAATGAACTTTATTTTACTTTCACACTATCTGTTGTTACCCAGATGAGGATGGGTTCCCGTCTGAGTCTGGTTACTCTCAAGGTTTCTTCCTCATATAATCTTAGGGAGTTTTTCCTTGCCACTGGCTTGCTCATCAGGGATAAATTCACACACTTAAAATCTGAATCCTGTGTTTATATGTTTCTGGCAAGCTGCTTTGAGAATGTCCATTGTAAAAAGCGTTATACAAATAAAACCGAATTGAACTGAATAAACAGCTGTTTATTCATTTATCTCTAGAAAGCTATGCATGATATCAGGGTACTTTATGTGAATATAAAGTGGATTTATACTTGTAGCTGATATGTGAGAATCATTTTTAATCAGCCTACAGGATCATGCTCTTCTGATTGTTTTTATTCCTTGTCTTGCTAACGGGCTCCCCCACGCAGTCGCTATGGAGACAACCCACACCAAGTAAGCTGCAAAGAGATTTGTCCAAAACATTCAATCTTTTTTTTTAATTTAGAAAATGAATACATCCCATAGCAGACTAAATAGGATGAGAATAAATGTTCAAAAGGCTTTCTTCCTCTAACAGAAAAGATCAAAAAACATCTGCCAGAAAAATCGCAGCGGCGTCTGTCTGAAGAGGACATTATCGGACGACCACATAATTTAATCTGTGATTTTCTCAGGGCAGGAAGGAGAAAAACTCTGACACAAACAAGATGCACCTAAACACAAAGGAATTACTCCAGAACCCAATGTAAATCTAATCCTATCCGAAAAGAAGAAAACAATTAATAATTGTGTATTTATTTCTGATAAAACAGCAAATTTAATTTAAAACAGACAAAATCGCTGTTGCAACGCAATGAAATGCAAAATTCTTCCCTGTTCAGTCAGAAGGTAACATACCTGTTTACTTTTCTGTGGCTCAGTCTTTTGCTCTTTCTTCTTGCTGAGCTGACAGTCAGACGGCTACTTTTACCAATTGAGGGCGAGCCACATGAATCCAGGGCTCCTGAGGCACTGTGGACTAAGAGAACCAACAATGTAGATGTAATCTGTTCATGTTACAATAATGTGCCAATTTCTATTACAATGAGAATAAGAATAATATTATGCAATGATATACAATAATATACAATGAGAATAAGAATAATAGAGAATTATAAATTCAATAAGAATTATTTTAAACAGTCCCTACAGTATTTTGAGATTTTCCGATCACAGAAGGTAACGCAAAATCAACTCGGCAATATTCGGAGTTTGCAAATTCTCAAAACTACAGCAGATTTGGGCCAAGACGCATCATGTGACATCACAGCACACATTCAACCAAGGCCCTCAATTTATGTGCATCGAACAAGTACAGCTAAAAAGGCTTATTTACCAGCAAACAGTACTGCGAAAGACTGTGCAAAACAACTTCATGCAGTTGCAATTGAACACCAGTTCATTAGTTTTCTGCAAAAAAACACGCTTGCAAGTTGCATCACAAATTTTGAAAAGAGCCGCAGCAAAATCAAGCATTTCTGGCCGAAACAATCACAAAAAAAAAACCTCTGAAATCCTGTACGGACAGATTGAAGATGATACAATGTTAACACAATGTTACTAAAACTAAGACACAAGGAGTTTAATTCTGAGAAACATCCATTTCTAACGACTGTAAAAGAAATATTTATTCATTAATAGAACTACAGAATGTTAACACATTAACTTGTTATTAAAAAAAAAAAAGTTTGGTGTGACCAGCCATCTTAACTGGCGGTAGATAGCATCTGATGTTGATGTTGATTGAGACCGTGTCCATGTTTAAATAATCTGTACCTGATCCAGGTGTGGAGATTCCTCCAAAAAAGGCATTCGGTAGAAGGTCCAGCCCGAGGTTCTTGATAGACCTCCGCTTCTTGTTGGAGAGTCCATAACTGTGTCCTGACTCCAGAGGCAGTTTGCGCTTAGGCGTTCCAACAACAGGGGTCCCAGCGGAAATGACTAGGCATTAAGATTTGATTCAGTTAACATAATTTAAAATGTAATTTAAAAGTTAGCTTTAATGATGAACATGAGTAGAAGCATGTTTGCCTAAGCAGCTACTAAGCAAGTCAGCATTTCTCAACTACATCACCCATGGCACATGTTTGTCTCTTCTCACAGACACACAGTATGGCTTTTAGTAGCCTACAGATATGCTTGTTGTAAAAGAATACGATTTGTTTCAGCAATCTCCTGGTTATTCTTGTTTAGACCTAATTTCAATAGTCGGTCTACTCGATGCCATTAATACAACGCAATAACACTGATCGGCCATAACATTAAAACAACCGACAGGTGAAGTGAATAACATTGATTATCTCGTTACAATGGCACCTGTCAAGGGGTGGGATATATTAGACAGCAAGTGAACAATCAGTTTTCAAAGTTAATGTGTTGGAAGCAGGAAAAATGGGCAAGCATAAGGATCTGTGCGACTTGGACAAGGGCCAAATTGTGACGAGTTGATCAGAGCATGTCCAAAACGGCAGGTCTTGTGGGGTGTTCCCTGTATGCAGTGGTTAGTACCCATCAAAAGTGGTCCAAGGAAGGACAACTGGTGAACTGGCAACAGGGTCATGGGTGCCCAAGGCTCACTGATGTGCTTGGGGAGCGAAGGCTAGTTCTTCTGGACTGCCCGGATAAGAGATTGCACCAGGATGCACTATGGGAAGAAGGCAAGCCGGCAGAGGCTGTGTGATGATCTGGGCAATGATCTGCTGGGAAACCTTGGGTCCTGGCATTCATTTGGATGTTACTTTGAAATGTACCACCTACCTAAACATTGTTTAGGAATGGTTTGAGGAAAATGACCGAGTTCAGGGTATTGACTTGGCCTCCAAATTCCCCACATCTCAATCCAATAGAGCATCTGTGAGATGTGCTGAACAAAACAAGTCCAATCTCTGGAGACCCTGCCTCGCAACTTACAGAACTTAAAAGGACCTGCTACTAACATCTTGGTGCCAGATACCAGAGAACACCTTGAGAGGTCTTGTGGAGTCCATGCCTCGATGGGTCAGAGCTGTTTTGGCAGCACAAAGGGGACCTGCACAATATCAGGCAGGTGGTTTTAATGTTATGGCTGATCAGTGTATACCGAGTATAGACCTTTTTGTTCCTAATAACAACCGCATGTGTAATGGACGGGTAATTGAGAAACACAAAACACAGTGGCTGTTAGAAAGGCACTGGATAAACTGAATACAAACAATTAAGGAAAATCTTTAAAATGTTTGGAAAAATCATACAGCAAAAGAAGGCAAGGAATAAGCAAGGCACATTCAGACAAGAGGCATCTGAAGGAAATCCATCTTTATTTAATAAAAGATGCTATGCATTCTCAGTCTTTAAGACAGTTCCCAAGCAAGACCAAGCAGGCAAGCTAAGAACTAGCCCTTTATTTTATGTAGCAGAGCAAGCATGTCTACACCAGAAATAAAGACTGAAAATCTTTAACAAAACTTCCAACCCAAGTAATTATGTACAGCAAAAGTTGTGTTTTGCATTTTTTTTTTTAAAAGCCGCAGCAAGCAGATTATAAGAAACACTTTACTAAATCCAAATCATTGTTTCCCAGCCTATTCCTCAGAGCCCCACAAGCTGCACTTTGCTTTATTCCACTCCCAACACAGCTGAATGAAGCAACGCAATACACTCAATCACTCAAAATCCTGTTTATTAAATGCTGGGAAAGAAAAAAGAAAAAAAAATTGGACAGTGTAAGGGTATTCAACTAAAATTTGTGAAGGTCCTGTTTCATAAAATTCTTTCCTAACAAACATCTGGATAAATGTCACTGAAAAGTAACAACACTTAACTTCCAATGTTTAACCATTTGTTCATGGCTATAAATAAGACTAAAATGAGAAGTGGTCCTGGTGTTTCACATCACCAGTATGAACAGATGAGATCAGTTTTGGACTTGAAGCAGGAAAGATAAACTCATACTTCTTTGTCCATTTGTCTGTTTTTGTACAAGTCTGCTCTTCCTTATTTAGACCAGAGGGTTTAAAGTCAATTAAAAAAAATACAAAAATCTGTGTAAACTCTCCCTTTTCTGGCCTCTAGCCATGAAGCTGGTCTCTAGGCTTACAAGCTGCTTTCAGCTAATTTACACAAATGCAAGTGATTGGATAACACAGCAGAGGATGTGCTACAGAAATTGTGCTGGTTTAGAATTAGAAATTTGTGGGTGCCGTTGAACCGTAGCCATTTCACCATTCCAAATGCTGTCAACATCTACACTGTGGTCCACTAGGGACTAGGTTGAGAAACATTTGCCCTGAACACATGTGTTGTAGCTTAGCTACTGAGGTAAAATAACATTTATGCATTCAACGGACATGCAGCAAAGCCTAACCCGAGCATACTGCATACCCACCTGTTCCATCAGGCTGAGGTGTATCTGAAGGAGTTCTACTACTTTTTAACCTAGTCAGAGCTCCATTTACCATATCTGGAATGCAAGACAAAATCACTCATCTGTGAAGGCCTATGTTTAAAACACCTAGCTAAGACAGGCCTCTGTTCCATTGTATGTCATGTTACAAACTCACAAGCAGTAGTTTACATTCAAACAGTGGGGTTATGGGAACTATGACCACTGTTCTTTCACACATCAAGCTCTTACCTCCAATACTGCGCCTGCATCTCTTTACACCCGATGGTGTGATTCCCTCCTCCGCAGCATCTGAAGGGGAAAACACTCCAGATCCACAACCTAGCATGGCTGGAACTTTGGCCATAAGGAACTCTGGTACCACACCTTAAAAAAAAAAAACAAAAAAAACAAAAAAAAAAAAAAAGAGCACAAACTCATTCAGAACACAATTGAACTTTATATAATTTAGGACTGAACTGTGGATTTAAGCTATACTGTAGATAATAAAACAGTAGATTCCTTTTGCTAAAGATTCTTCTTCATCTTAATTAGTAGTAATGAATTAAATACCTAGATCCTGAGAGTTATCAATGAGGCACTGCACCACAGCAGCTTGAAGCTTTAGTCTTTTCTCTGTGCTGGCGTTCACTTTCTCTGTTCCGTCCCCCCAGTGAAAGAGGTTTGGGGCGAAAATGACCGAAAGATTGCTGCTGTCCATCTTGTTTTCAGCAGATCTGTGACAAAGGAGAGACTGATTGCAGTCCTTATTCTCTATACATACCATAGTCAGGTGAATTGTTCCTTTCACTTAATTATGCAAAAAAAATTTTTAATTAAACTTAGCTGAAGAACTGCAAATAAAATTCTTAGTAAAAGTAGAGGTTCAGGTCATTTTGCGTGATCAATAAAAGATGGCGGTTTGTGAGATCGGCAAGTTGAAGCAGATGATGTACAGTGTTACTCTTGTCATCATAATGGCTTCTTTGCAGTATTTGCACACTTGTTCGTTTAACTGTGCTGATGAAAATCAGTGTAAAAGTAACTGTTGCTCATTTTGGACTTCCTGAAGTTTTTATTCCGATTGTATTATACTACTCCGAACAGGCGACTCGCCCCGATGAGCCTAAATATTTATTCACAGTCGCACAAAGTACTTTTCAGTCGCAAATGCGAGTGAAATGGTCGCACTGTAGAGCCCTGTCCTCTGTGGAACATAATTTTAATTAGGACTCTAATGTTTAAAAATAAATATTTTATGCTTGTTTATTTATCAATTAACCAACAGTTTTTGTCATTGCTATTATTTTAATTCATTAACAGTGACCAAGAGCAGAGAGTTTACATTTAACTGTTCATGATAGACCTCCTGATTAAAGCTTAAACAAAAGAAGATTGGTATCTGGATCGGTTTCAGTCGATCAACATGACAAGAAATCGGTATTGGCTGTAAAAATCCTGATCGGAGCATCAGTAAAGAACACCATTAAACTGAAGCGCTTTGCGTCTGGCAGGGGAATGAATTCACCCAATCACATCCTATATGAGATTATTCAGATATATACAGAATATACACAGAGCGGTTTGAGAATTGGGAAAATGTCTAATAGTGTAGCTTTAAATATATTTAAGAGGAGCAGACTTCAAAAACTGAACATTGAGGTTTTTTGTATTTGTTTACAAGGTAGAACATGTTAACGATTTTTTTTTTGCATACAGTCTGTAAAATTAACTGAAAATATTACATTTAGTTTATCAGAAGGTAAATTCATTTGTCATGGCTCACACTATGTTCCTAAATTGTCATAATTGACAAGCTCAAGTTTTCTCATGCTTACTCGTGCATTATATTGTGGTACGTTAATGTTACGATCGCTAAAAAATTTAGGAGTACGGTTGAAATTTAGGTTTTTGACTGTGCATATAAATTTGTGTAATTAGGAGTGCTCCTAAAAATGATTGCTCCTAAAAACAAGGAATGCTGAAAATGGGGTTTTAAAAATCTCTCTTAGCTAAACACCAATTAAATGGCAATCTATAACACAGCTACTGCCCAAACTCCTCTTCCCTCATCAACATGCATGAGCCATGAAGAAATTAATCTCCACACACGTGTTGTAACTAGACATGATAAATCAGAGCCCTAGACATGGGCACTAAATCATGACATCTTTAAATCACACAAGAATAATGACAATGAGTGGTGAAGTCATACAGACATTTTTAGCTCACCTCTGAGAAACCATTTTCAGGAAGCTGCAGAAGTAGCGTAGAATGCTTAAATTCTCATGTGCCAGCACACAGGACAGCAGGAGGGTTGCTGAGGTCCTCTCCTCCGAAGTTGGCAGCTCCTGGGCTTTTAGAAAGCTGCTCTGTAGGTCTGTGGCTACAAGAGGCTCAGGCAGTTCCCTGAAGAACTGCTTCAGGAGTCCGGCTATATCCGATGGCAGCGCAGTGGACAGGCACTCTTCTGCCTTATCCAACTTCACCTACAGAGTCAGAACAACGCAGGCACTGTTTAACACGAAATCGCAGTCAAGGCCTCTGAATGGGAAATCAAAAAAAGTCAAGACAGGTCACCCACCCTAAGCGCCTTCACTCGAACAATAGAACCTGATTTTCTAAACAGGCCCTCTGTGTCCAAATGGCCCAGAAGGAATGTACAGGCATCCACTAGGAAGCTGAATGAGGAGACAGATGTTAGCACTGTTGTATAAAACACTATTATTTTGCACATGTGGTACTTTTACTACAGACTTTAATATAGTTCTAAACCTCTGATTGATTTTAAAAATTAAAAGCAAACTGGTTAACTGGGTTGCAACTGCAAATCTGGAAACGATCAATGGTCAGAAAACTTAAAGTAAACCAAGTACAACGATTTTAAACAAAATAAACCATCTTACCAGGGTAGATCTCCATAGTCTAGCACATGACAATGTGATAGACTTTCTAAAGCCACTCCAAAGACCTTTGTCTGGAAAGAAATAATTTAGCATGCCATCAGTTTATTGAAACGATCTGCAAATGTGATTATAATTTATTTTCACCAGGTTACAAATCCTACATTCATTTTTTTAAAGGAGCACCTGTAATACTTCTGACTCTCATTACTACAAGCCTACACAAGAGAAAAATGTCAAGATGGCCGTTGATGAGAGACATTACATAGCTGTGGGGCACAACCCTGTTTCTAATCTAACTGAACAGATCTCAAAGGTCTGCCAAATGAATGAATGTTTCAAGGTTGTGTATATGACAACCAAAACTCAGTCATATACACCTGGTATTTTGAATGCACCTC
Organism: Ictalurus furcatus; assembly: GCF_023375685.1. Taxonomy (NCBI): domain Eukaryota; kingdom Metazoa; phylum Chordata; class Actinopteri; order Siluriformes; family Ictaluridae; genus Ictalurus; species Ictalurus furcatus. The sequence goes on along the minus strand of NC_071263.1, from coordinate 8,315,941 downwards.
CAGTATTTAATTGTGATCAGATTGTATACATCTTTTCTGCTGGAGGAAAGCTGTCGCACACATTTATTACATCAGACTTCCTCTGCATATGTTTTCAGGCAGAAATGTCTGAAAAGTTTCAAGCGCGGGGTCTGCTAATGAAATGTATAAATGAATGGGAGATTAGACGTCAAAGGAAGTTATGCAAAGCAGCTACTTTAAACTCTGCTGTTGTAATGATGACATATTTTCCAGCCAGGGCAGTCATTTGTTGCTGTGTGGCATGCTTTTGCATTCACACTACAAATGTGATGTGGCCATATGCATCCCAGACCACATTTAAAAGTGTTTTGAGTGATCAGATCACAATGTTTCTCTGAGACACACTAGACCGCGTTCACACCTGTACTTAGTGCTGTCCACTTATCAGATCATCCAGGACGCACATTAAAAGCCAGGTGTGAACACCACTCTGTGTGATGACTGAGTTTTCTGTGCAAATATGAACACGAGAAACTCCTCTAAAACAGTCCACAAGCAAACGGTACTCAGATCACCTCTAGAGATGGCCTCTGTATGGTTCGGTATGTGGTCCACTGGATTTGCATCTTAAGAAAACAAAGTGGTTCGTTTCATGCTTTAAAAGGTGTTGTCACACTTGGTCCTTTTCAGGGGTCTGAGTACGATTTGCCTGGATTTTTGGCATAAGATTTTTGGCCCTTTTAAAGCTTACAGTACCACTTTCAGCTTACAGTATAGTTCACTAAAACATGCACTGCGATCACAAATTACTCCAGGCTCACTTACCCGCACCGCTTTACAGTGCCTGATTAAATTGAAAAAAAATTACAGCAGAAATATATGGTCACAAGATAATCTGAGATCTAGAGGACAGTCAGCTGATGTCAAGTCAGCCTCTCTATGATTTGTTAGACAGAATTCTTGGTACAAGCCCCTGTGCAAACCCAATGGATGTCGTAGAGGGAGGACATCAGAGAGGATGATAATGGTACATTTGTTGCAAAATTGCTTTACCTATTTAGAACTGATATAGAACGGTTATGCCATTATTTTCATGATAAAGTTGGCTTAATGACATTTTTGTCATTTGCATGTCTGGTTTCCAAAAATCACAGGGCAGAATATTTTACATGTGGCAGGTTTTTACAAAGCCATTCCTTTTTATACTTCTAGAAACTACGAAACTGGCAGTTTAGTCCGAAACAGAGCACGGTTTGCATGAAAAAAATGGTAAAGCGAAAGCTGTCATGCGAACCGGGAAACACACCACGGTCCCAAACCCAAGACTACCTGTAGGAGGTGGTCTAAGTTCGGCTGCAACGGAACTGAGCAGTGATTCCAATGAATGTGAACACAGCTCGTACTCGCTTCCACACTTATTCAGGAAGTAAAGTAACCTCCACACATCTTTTAGCCGATGACGACATCGTTTGTCACGTGCCCAGTGTGAAAAACCACCTTAATGACATTTTTATAATTTGCGCATCTAGTTCTTGACCACAGGGTATACAGAATATTTTATATATGGCAGGTTTTTACAGAGCCAACAATTTTTATACTTCTACAAACTACAATAAATAAACAAGCAAGAGGTCGAGGAGGAAAAAAAAAGCAACAGTATGAACACAAAGAGGTCCTAGAACTCATTACTGGTTAAGTGTGAACGTAAAGATAACTGGGTCCTTTTCCACTTGGGTCAGCTCTTGGTCCACTTCAATGGTTCCAAGTTCGGTTCTTTTAAAGATGACTCAAATGTAAAAACACCCTAACAAAACAGGTGAAACACACGAACGGCTGCCCATGGAGTTGTGTGGTCCAGCGACAAAGCAAGCAGTAATTGCTAGCAACAGGACACATAGACTAATAGGCTAGTAGAGACATTGTGGTATTAAGTAATTGTACCGGTGCTTGCCAAGCACTTAAAGGGACAGTTTACCAAAAAATGTTAATTCCGTCATCAATTACTCACCCTCATGCCGTTCCAAACCCTAATACTTTCGTTCATCTTCCGAACACAACTGAAGACATTTTTAATGAAACTCAGGAGATTTCTGTCCCTCCATTTACAGTCCATGTAACCAAAACTTTCAAGCTCTAAAAAGTTCATAAAGGCATCATAAAAGTAATCCATGTGACTCTAGTGGTTTAATCCCAAGTCTATGAAGCGATACAAATGCTTTGTGTGCACAAAAAAAAGAGTCTCTATTCACAAAATATTTTCACATAGATCTCCCACACACGTTCACAAGAGAACCAGGGGGAGTGCGTGTTGTGTTGACGTGAGATCGGACAAAAGAAATGCAAATCCTCCTCTATGTTAAAATCGGCAGACATCTTTGTCACAAAGATTGTAACGGGACTCATTTTTGTGCACAACATCCCTCTTCCTCTGCTGTAAACAGCGCAGCGCTTCCGGGACCCGTTGTATCGCGTTTTATGTCCGATCTCTCTTCAACACAACACGCATGCATCATGGTTCTCTCGTGAACGTGTGTCTGAGATCTATGCGGAAATGAAGATATTTTGTGAATAAAGACTTAATTTTGTTTGTTTTGTTTTTGCACGCACAAAGCATTCGTATCGCTTCATAGAATTGGGATTAAACCACTAGTCACATGGATTACCTTTACGATGCCTTTATGAACTTTTTAGAGCTTGAAAGTTTCGGTTACATGGACTGTAAATGGAGGGACAGAAATCTCGCCGGTTTCATTAAAAAAAAAAGCCTTAATTTGTGTTCCGAAGATGAACGAAAGTTATGGGTTTGGAACGACATGAGGGCGAATAATTGATGACATAATTAACATTTTCGGGTGAACTATTTACATTTATCCAAAGCGACTTACAAATGAGAAAATACAAGCAAAGCGATATCAAGCAGAGAACAATACCAGTAGTGCTACCATACAAGATCCGTTAATTGAGTTCCAGAAGAAGCAAAGTGCACAGAGTAGAGGTGTAAGTGCCAGAGTAAAGTTTTTTTTTTTTTTATGGGTTGGTTAGGTGTTCACAGAAGAGGTGGGTCTTTAGCTGTTTTTTTTTTGAAGATGGTGAGAGATTCTGCAGTCTGGATTGAGGTTGGAAGTTCATTCCACCACTGAGGAACTATCCCTTTAGCAGAGTCACAAGTAGGTCTAAGGCAGTGGTTTTCAATGTGGGGGCCACCAGGGGGCCTCAACAATTTGGTGTGAAAAATAAATAAATACATGATTTTCTCTTTCTCACTCTCAGACAACCACACACACACACACACACACACACAATCAATTCCTAATCTAATGTAATGTAAAGATGCAAGATGTAATTATTAATAATAAAAAGGGGGATATATTCAGAAGTCTGTATTTTTAATGTGTTTTAAAGACATCTTGCAAAAGGGGGGCCTCGGTCAAATGTTAATGCCATTTGGGGGGCCTCGCCCTGGAAAAGTTTGGGAACCCCTGGTCTAAGGCATAAAGCATGAGTTGTTTTGGTGGTTGTGCAACATAATTCCTTCTCCTTGTTGTTCACAAGCTACACCTTGAAATAGGCTCTAAGTAATCTCCTACATAAAGTGCACTATGTGCATAATTACACTTTTGCATAAAAGAAACTCTTCTCCAGCATTGTTTAGTGCAAAAATGTGTCAGAAAAGTGTATAATTGTTCTGCATTTCACTAGAAAAACGAATTCTTCCGGTTGCAGTGTGCAGCCACTGAAACTGAGGTGTTCATTTGCTTCACTCTCGTACATGAAAACCTAAGCAGGAAATTGGGCAACTTTTCCCTGTAGTGACTTGCTAAAATAAATCACATATGATGAAGTGTGAGTGAAAACCTTCTGTAAATCTTCAAAAAAACAAAACAAAACAGAGTCAAACGCGCAGCTGAAACTGTTAAATTTTAAGTAAAGAAATCAAAAGGTACACAATGTTACACAGCTGAGGTTTTGCACAGACTGGCTGTTTTTACTCACCGCACTGCCTGATGGGGACTTGTTGCTTTTGCATTTGTTCCAGTTCTTCGTCTTGATGGCGAAAGTTGCCCGAAGGTGCTGCACAACTGCAAGACGCACCACATTTCTCTCTGCGGTCTTCATACTTCTTTTATTTGTTTATTTATTTATTTATTTAACCCCCACACACTAAGCTTTTCAGTTAAGCTAGATAGCCAGGAGCGCTTTCAGCAAACAACGTACTGGAGAAGTTTGACTAGTCTGCGGTTCTAGCTGTTCTTACTCCATTCCCACAGAGCAGAAGACTGTCAAACAAAACCAGTAACTCCAAACGCTAAGGAAAAGTGCGTCTTATCAGTCGAAACTGTTCGTCTTTAACCGCATAAACACAACCTAGCCAATCACCTGGAAAAGTGCTGCTATTTACAGTAGGCTATACAATCAACATGCGCGCTGTTGGCTAACTAGCCACCGTACCTGTTCAACATTTTGTCGCGTTTAACATTCCTCCGCCTGCATTTGCACATAATACGAATTATAACCGTCCTCTATATTAAACAACAGTAAATTGTCCCGTCCTAACGCACCCGTTAGCTAACTTTTAGCTTTCTAACTACTTCCTTTGTGGACGTGTTTCAAACGGCAGCGCCGCCCCACAAACACAACGCCATTGGCTACACAACAATGTTCAAATTTCGTAGCCCTACATTACTGCTGTCTGATTGGTCAATCTCCAGTCACGTGCTTTTTACTCAGCAGCGCTAGCCTGTGGCAAAAATGCCGTTAAGTAAAGAGCTAAACACCAAACAACTACTAGACGGCCAGTTTTGTCAGCATAACTTATTCACTGTACTGTAAGAGCCGAAAATAATTAGAAACAGCTTTTTCGGTGCGATAACCAGTGAAAACCTTAACTTTATTCAAGTTTATTATCCTTCCATCAATGTCTTCATCAAAAAACAAATGAGCTGTGTGTATGCGGCAGCTCCGTATAAAATGTGTACAAGTAGGTTGAAGTACCGTAGTACAAGCATGGTAGTGTCACATTTACCATAAAGTAGCAGAGTAAAACCATGGTAATGTCGTAATTACCATAAAGTACAACAGTGAAAGCTTGGGTAGTATCATAGGTACTATACAATATATATCTAAAACTATGGTGGCATCACAGTTACCACAAAGTACCATAGTAAAACCATGCTATGGTTAACATAGTCAATTTTCCTAAGGGTGTACTGTATATGGCTGTGAATGCTCCACCACTGGAGCTGGTTTCTTTCCATTGATGGTGTACAGAGGGGCTGAAAAATTGCAGATGGACGCGCTATGAGGGTCACGTGACTCTCTGACTCGCTAGAACGCTGAACATCGATCTACGAACATAATTTTGGAATTCGAACCCGGCTGTGACGTGCTATTGACGCATATTTAAAAGCACGCAGACAAGCAAGGTGCATCATATTTACAGCTGAGTTCTTGCTACAGAGCAACAGGATGAAACATGGCGGATAAGTTATATTATTTTCTGCCGTCATTCCTTAAAAACTGGCTAAAATACCCAGACAGTGAGGAACAGGGTGAAGTTGCAGCCGGAGGAACAGAAAGAGAAGTTTGGGAAGAAGCAACAGAAAGGGAAGAAGTTTTGGAAGAAGCAATAGACATGGAAGAAGTTTGGGAAGAAGCAACAGAAAGGGAAGAAGTCGTGGATGATGCAACAGAAAGAGAAGTTTGGGAAGAAGCAACAGAAAGAGAAGAAGATTGGGAAGAAGCAACAGAAAGGGAAGAAGTCACGGATGAAGCAACAGAAAGGGAAGAAGTTGTGGAAGAGGCAACAAAATGTCAGGGTGTGACCACAGAACCTGTCCATAAAATAGGACATCTCATCTGCAGAAGAGTTACAAATGAGAATGGGACTAAAACCAGAATGGACCAGAGAGCATGGAAGCCTTTTAATGCAGTTCTACGAGGCATGGTTCTTCGTTTACGCAAAGACACCTTTGACTTGTGCAAGACAGACCATGCCATTGAACTGCATCATGCCGTAGCATACCCTATAGAGTGCAAAAAGAGGCCCCATGTGCTGAGCCTCAGGACCGCAGACTCCAGACACTTCTACTTCCAAGCCAAGAGTGAAGAAGAGCAGATATCATGGGTTGTGACCATTAACTACGTCGCCGCTCGTTTCTCTGCTCCTCCAATCACTCCTGTTTCGCGCGACATTAATACGCATTGCCCTCAGATCCTTCCTTCATTCCCCACCTATCTGTCTCTAGAGCAGCAGTTACAGTGCTACAAGGAGCAGGTACAGAAGGTTTTGGGACATTTACATTACTATCAGTCATTGCCTATTAGGGATGGTCCTTTAACTTTAGCTTATGTGATACAGGAGGTAAAGCGATATATAATATATGTCAGAGTGTTAAAGGTGCTAGTTGCAAAAAAAGACGCTGCAGCGACTCTAACTAAAGGATAAATGGTATCACTGTCTTCCACAAACAAGATAACAACAATTTGCGTAAAAATTAGAGATGCACCGATACTAAATTTCTCAGCCGATACCAATAGCCGATTATTCAGAGTGACATCGGCTGATACCAATACAGATAGTTTGGTGGTTCTGCCTTTTATACCTTCTTTTTAATTCTTTAATTATACCTTCTTCTAATTAATTCCACAATTCTTAAGGAAATGCAAATAAAACTTTATTCTCTCTATGTCAAGAAGTTGTTTCAGAGTTGTTTCTTAACTTATTGCATGGTATTAATTCATATTAACATTGACTGAATTCTAAAAAACCTTCTGTTAGTCTCACATTCACTCACCACAAACAAAAGCATTTCTACTTCATCATTGAACATCAAACTGGTAATATATAATATATATTTTTATATATTAACATTAACTGGATATGAAATATACTACTCTACAAATATATTTTTCTCTGCAATATATACTCTTCATGCTGTGCTCATATTCTTCATGCTCATTTTGCAAGACACAGGAAATATGGGAAGAGAACATGTGTAGAGTGCCTCTCAAAAGTATTCAACCCCATTTTAAAAGTCATCAGATTCATCTGGATTTCAAACCGATGTGCTCTTATGCCAAGTTAATTTTTCAAGGTCAAAATTCATTATTTGTCAGCGGATCTTTAAATCATTACAAACTAAAAAATACAGCCTGCATAAGTATTCACTCTCTTCAGGATGGTACTTGGTAGAACCACATTTTGCTGAAATAATAAAAGCATTATGTCTGTTGGGGTAAGTTCCTAGTGATTTTTGCCCATTCTTCCTGGCAGATTTGCTCCCCTGCTTCTTCAGGTTGTTTGGATGTTACGCAGCTAAAATGTACCTATGTATCTGCATATACTTTTAGGTTTATTTAGTGTGACCCTCAAGGGAACCATGGTGCTATCCATGTTTGTGCACACAAAAGCAAGCACATCTCTTGGAAAATAAGGTGTCCAGTGAAATTTCTTCTTCAGCTTAATTTGTTTGCACAAAGTCTACAAAATGGCACTTTTTGGAACATTTGGCTCGGCCAGCAAACAGTCCAGATCTCAATTCGATTGAAAATTTATGGCGGAAATGTAAAAAATTGGTCCATGACAACACTCCATTCTGCAAACTGATCTGTCAACTGCTATTCGAGAAAGTTGGAATCAGTTTGATGGAGAATAGTGTTTCATTAGTGAAGTCCATGCCTCAAAGAAAAAAAGCCAGAGGAGGAGCAACAAAGTACTAATTGATCTGTAAATAAATATGCCATTAATTAAAACTATTTTATTTCATTTGTTTGAGTTCGAAGCCAGAATCTTCAGTTATTAAATAATAATTGTTTCGTGTCATATCTGTGATTTGTTTATTTCCTATGTAGTAAAAAATAATCTAGGTGAGCATCCTCTAAGTGTGATGATTCCATCATTATGCCAGGGGTTGTAAAACACCATCTTCCTGCTGGAGCCATTTGGGATTCGTCACGAAAGACAGGGTGTCATTGTATTTTATGCTTGGATGGCATTTGCACTACATTTAAATGAACAGTAGGTGGCAGTATGACTCTGAGTAGACAACGATCTCTGAGATTCACGTCCAGACAGTTGTCTGATTTGAAGAGCCCTTACCAGGTTATGGTGCTCTTTACATTGTGCTGAAATAGTGGCAACATTGCTGTATTAGTTTGTATTTTCAAGCTCAGTTCCATTCTCATTGACAACACAAGGGAAAATCCATGCTCAGAGTTTGGGGTCCCATTACTGGAGTTGGAAACCATTGGAATTAAGCCTGTAACCCCTAGCTTTAACATCATACTGTAGTCATGTTTCATTATTTGAAGGTCAATGCTTCATTTAATTATATTTTCCTCAAATTATCTTCATCCAAAAATGGCAAATCTGGTTTAAAGTGAATTTCCAATTTAGCATAGATGCACCCCATTTCTTGTTTTTTATTATAATTTTGTTTTTAATCCTCTCCAATGGCTGAGAGGCTCAAATGAGTTTTCCTCCAACTGTTAGTCATAAAACCTAAACAACTCTTGTCTAAACTTGAAGCAGGGAGGAAAGTGAAGTTACAGAAGTGGGGCAGAAATCACTTTCTCTCCGAACCATTAGTCAAACTTAAATAAATAAATATGCATATTATATAAATAATAAAATGAGTAAATGCAGGGCCAATATATTGTGAAATCTTTAAATCAATCAGTCAGTTAATCAATAATACTGAATTAATTATCATGAAATATTAATTATTAGATGTTAATAATCATACTCATTTTCACAAAAGCATCGTCACATTGTTTATTTTTTATTTTTATTCCACAGTAACAGATTTTCATATTCATGGTTCCAGCTTAAATATCAATGACACAACTGTGGTATTACTATGGTACCTTTCTTAATATATTACCTCCAAAACAGAGTTTTTAGACTGATGGTATCCTTAGTCCATGACCCAGTGAACCAGTATCAGGATGTATGTATTAATAGAGATAAATCAGTTCTGTAAGTCGCTCTGTATAAGGGCATCTGCCAAATGCCATGAATGTAAATGGAAATACCTTCATGGAAACTATGAATTGAAACTATGAAACCATGGTTTTTATGGTGGTGCTTTATGGCAACTACAACACTTCAATGGTATTATTATGTTACTACATAGTAACTATGAATTTAATGGTTTTACTATGGTACATTATGGAAACTGTGATACTACCATAGTTTTACTATTGTGCTTTATGGTCACTATGATACCATGGTTTTACCTTTACTATAGGGTTTTAGGTGGGAGGTCGGGAGTACAAGCCCCAGCACTGCCAAGATGCCAAGGGCCCTTGAGGCCCTTAACCCTGTCTGTATGATGCCATATCATGGCTGACCCTGCACTCAACTTTCACCCCAACTTTCTAACAAGCTGGGATATATGAAGAAAAGAATTTCGCTGTACTGTAATGGATATTTGGCAAATAAAAGCTAATTTTACTTTTTCACCAGTGAATTATTACTACAGTACCAATACTTTTGCCCAGGTCAATATGTTTTGTAATCTTTCCACCACTGATCAGAGAATGTCTCTCTAGACCAGTGCATATGGTTTTTGTACCACCAAACTCATATTTGCATTCTTTTTTGAATGCGATGTTTACGAACTGCAAACCTACTATAAAATCCCTCTCCATATATTCCATAGATCTAAATGTAGATGTCATTTTGAACCCCCACAAAGCCGGCGGACCAGATGGCATCCCAAGCCGTGTACTCAAGGAATGTGCCCACTAACTAGCAGATGTTTTTACAGACATCTTCAACATGTCCCTTGAGCAGACGGTCTTCCATGTGTGCTTTAAATCTACCTCCATCACCCCGCTGCCTAAGAAATCTTAGACAATCAGTGTCATGCCTCAATGATTACCGCACTGTCACACTCATCCCTATTGATCATGAAGTGTTTTGAAAGACTGGTCATGGCTCACCTCAAAGCACTCATCCCACCCACACTGGACCCTCAACAATATGCATACAGACATAATCACTCCTTAGATGATGCAATCGCATTCACAATTCACCTGGCCTTCTCACACTTGGAAAACAAAGATTCATATGTTAGAATGCTGTTCACTGACTTCAGCTCAGCATTCAATACAATCATCCTACAGACTCTTAATGAAAAACTGTCAGCACCTTGACTAAGCACACCAATGTGCAATTGGATACTTGACTTCCTGAGCAACAAACCACAGGTTGTCAAAATCAACACACAGACCTCCCAACCCATCACACTAATCACCGGTGCACCACAGGGCTGTTTACTGTTATACACCCTGCTGAATCGTGATTGTATTGCCAAACACCAAAGCAATAGCATCATAAAGTTTGCAGATGACACCACAGTTGTGGGGCTCATCAGCAACGATGATGAGACAGCATACAGGGATGAGGGGAACCAACTCATAGACTCAAAACCTCAAAACTCATAGACAACAATCTCTCCCTGAATGTCAACAAGAGAAAAGAGATGATTGTTGACTTCAGATGCACCAAAGCATCTGATCCATCAGCCAGTACTAATCAACGGCACAGAAGTTGAAACAATGCAGACCTTCAAATTCCTGGGCCTACACATCTCCAACAACCTGACATTGTCACTGAACACCTCCTCCTTAGTAAAGAAGGCCCAATAACGCCTGTATTTTCTAAGGAGGTTGAAGATAGCTGGCATGTCCCCCTCTATCCTGACTGGCTTCTACAGCTGTGTCATTGAGAGTGTACTCTCCAGTTAAATTACCATCTGGTATGGAAACTGCTCAGCATCTGACAGACAGAGAGCCCTGCAGCGGGTAGTGAAGATGGCACAGTGCATCACTGGTACCAACCTTCCTGGCGTTAAGGAAATTTACAACACAAAGAGTGTGAGGAAGGCAACCTCCACCAGGAAGGATCCTCCTCACCCATCCTACAACTGGTTTAAACCCCTCCCGAATAAGAAGTATTCAGGCCAGAATGTCTATACTGGTGTGGTCGGTGTGGGTGCAGGGTGGGTGGCCGGTGTGGGTGCAGGTGGAATCAGGTGTGGCTTCTGCTTGGTTGGAATGAAAACCTGCACCCACACCGGCCCTTTCCGGATAATATTGCCCACCCCTGGTCTAGACTCAGGAACATTTTTTTTTCTGTCTTCTGAACTTCTGAACAGCCATGTCTAACTGTGAAAACCCCCCTCCATATGCCCCCCACCCTATTCCCCGCCACCCCCAGCCCCCAAAGGAATGTGATCATAACCCCCAACTGCACTACAATACAATACAATACAAAGAATAGTATGACTCTACCCCATGAAACAAGTGCAATATTATTCTAGGCACATTTCTAGGTGCAACAACTGTATAAATATTTATCCACTTAGTACTGATACATTACTGTATTTTTTTTCTTTTTTTTTTTTTTTTTTTTACTCTATGTATTGCCTCCCCACCGTCGGCATTTTATACACCACACACACACACACACACACACACACACACATATATATATATATATATATATATATATATATATATATATATATATATATATATATATATATTTCATATATTCCCTATTTAGCTTGGTCCAAATTCGATGTCAACATTTTTATACATGCCACAGTCCAGGGAAAGATATTCACTTCTTAATTGTATAATGCAATATACCTGTCTGAAAGCGTTTGCAGTCATTATGTTTCTCTACTTATTTATTCAGGGTTCTTTTATTCAATCATTTTTCCCCTTTTGTATATAATCTTTATACACAGGCATATTTTTACTATGTTTATCTTTAATTATATATTTACCACATTTCTCTATAGCCTTTATAGTAAAATATTTGTCATAATATGACTTTGAAGCATATAACTCCCTAACAAATCTATAGTTCAATCTAGTACCTATCAATGTAGTGAATCTGTCACAGACACTTTGTATTTATCAGGACAGTTTCAACTATTATCATGCTAGTTAAGGTTTAAGAGCTTAGGAATAAAACTGTTGCTAGTTAGCCTTAGCTAATGTTCTCTCCCTTCCTTGTTTTCTTGGTTACTTGGTGAAAGAGGCACCAATTTACATATTTAGAATCAGGGTATGATTTGAAGTAGACATCTTTTTCTTTTGTGATTCTTGCTTGTACTTTTCCTTGATATGTTAAATAAACTTAAGAGTGTGTACTTTTAATGTTTCTTTACTTGTATTTAAGTAAAGAATTTGAGTACCTCTGACTATAGAGTCACTTTGTGAATGGTTACCTTATTTTCAGTTATGAATCTTGTGTTTTTGCTGGCCAGACATTCTGAAACTCAAAAATGGCCATTTCTTGTAAACTGCATCTTAGTGCCATCCAGCTGTGGACATTATGTACATTTTGGTAGGAAGAGAAGCTGAGTTTAGTGACTCATCCAGAAAGAGCAACACTGTGTTGCTCTGAATTTAATGTCATTTTAACAGTTTCACAAAGACTTTGTAGAATATGGTTAAACTGATTTAATAGTCTATGATGCGCGAGATCAATTAAATGAAAATACTTTTTAGGTTGGCATACTTGATGTAGTCCAACTGCATTGTACATGAACATGTTGTATTAGGCAACCTATAAGGGCATCAAAAGTTTAACTTATTATTTCAGAATGATAGATTTTTAAATACTCCAGATTTATATGTAAATGTATATGTACATTTGTAGTATTACTGTATGTCCAATGACAGATTAATTTTGAAATATAAGAGCAATAAGTGGAGACAAAACACTGTCATACTGATCCACATTTATTACAACATAACATGTATATACAGTAAAAGAGACAGTACAAATGGAAGGGGTGCTGGTTTAGAAGCACTTCCTGTGGACAATGGAGGGGCCGGCCTCATCGTACTCCTGCTTGGTGATCCACATCTGCTGGAAGGTGGACAGGGAAGCCAGGATGGAGCCACCAATCCAGACAGAGTACTTACGCTCAGGGGGAGCAATGATCTGGAGAAAAAGAAGATTTGTTGATTTTAGCCTGATGTTAAAGTACATTTTATCATTAAACTCCACTGCCAGTAAAGTATTAGAGCTTGACTTACTATTCACAAATGCTAGTGAGGAACAGGTATCGCAAATCTTATTCTATTCATGAAGCTGCCTGGTCACTAATCCCTTTCATGCTAATAATTGTTAGAAACAACATTTTTGGCTTAAGACTTTCCTTATTAACGAAAACTTATTTGGCAACATGTAGTAAGTGTTATATCCTCTAATGTCAATGTCCTCTTACCTTAATTTTCATGGTGCTGGGGGCCAGAGCAGTGATTTCCTTCTGCATACGGTCAGCAATACCGGGGTACATGGTGGTACCACCAGACAGGACATTGTTGGCATACAGGTCCTTGCGGATGTCAATATCGCACTTCATGATGCTGTTGTAAGCGGTCTCATGGATACCAGCAGACTCCATACCTGTGGTTTAATAACATTTCAGTTGGCAAATAAGCAAAGGTACAGGGTATGTGAATAGAATTGACGAATTAATAACTGGCCATTTTGTCATTTTACTCTAAAATGGAAAAAATCATTACCATCTTCATATAGAAGTGGAACTCACCAATGAAAGAAGGCTGGAAGAGAGTCTCAGGGCAACGGAAACGCTCGTTACCAATGGTGATGACTTGACCATCGGGAAGCTCATAGCTCTTCTCCAGGGAGGAGGAGGAAGCAGCGGTAGCCATCTCGTTTTCAAAGTCCAGAGCCACATAGCACAGCTTCTCCTTGATGTCACGCACGATCTCACGCTCAGCTAAGAGGGGCAAGTTTCAGAAAAATGATGAGTGAACCAAATGTACAACCTTCACAAAATCCTACCCTTTGAACAAAAAGCAAAACAAAACAGTATATCCTTAGAAAAAAATGGTTCCTCAAGGATTCTTGGAGTCCTTAAGGGCTAAAGTTGCCATTATATCCAAAAACACTTTTAGGTTTGAGTTTTTTAGAGACTTTCTAAAAAGCATAATAAATGTGAAACATATTTGGTTTGGTACCACAACTTACCAGTTGTGACAAAAGAGTAGCCTCTCTCAGTCAGGATCTTCATCAGGTAGTCAGTCAAGTCACGACCGGCCAGATCCAGACGCATGATGGCATGGGGGAGAGCGTAACCCTCATAGATGGGCACGTTGTGGGTGACACCATCACCAGAGTCCAGCACAATACCTGCAGGGGCAGATTTCAGCCACACATGCCTTCTGTCACACCAAAGTCCCTCAGAGAATGTGGCACATCATAAATGAGCCATGCTGCTGACATCAGTGACCACAGGTGCAGCTTTCATTCCAGGACAGGGGTTATTGCTAATTCTATAGAATGTACTGCTCAATTGTCATGCTGTCTGTTAAATAAGCTGCAGTGCATGTTTAATTGTTCTATGTATCAAAGAAAATGTTTTCAATGACAGCAGGACAATGAGAACTTATACAGAGCTCTCACTAATAACATTATTAATTACTCAGTAATAACTCTAGATTTTGTCTCTATAGAGTCATAAGAATGTTGTCTATGGTTACATAATGATTAATTATTTAAGACTAAATTCTGTTATCATGAGCCAGTTACATATATGCCTTGACCTGACTAGATAACATTTTGTTTGACTTTAGCATGATTAATTTTAGCATTCAGTAACCTTAGCATATTTATATATACATTCATACAGTAGTGTAGATTGAAACTGCATTACTGCTAATACTGACCGGTGGTACGGCCAGAGGCGTACAGGGACAGGACAGCCTGGATGGCTACATACATGGCTGGGACATTGAAGGTCTCAAACATGATCTAGAAATGCAGATTAGAAATGTGTTAATGTCAGCACACCTAAATGAAACAAAGTGAAGCGTGGTCATGGAGTACCTGGGTCATCTTCTCCCTGTTGGCCTTGGGGTTGAGGGGAGCCTCAGTGAGAAGGGTGGGGTGCTCCTCAGGAGCCACACGGAGCTCATTGTAGAAGGTGTGGTGCCAGATCTGAAGGGAATTAACAAACATGGTTCCACTCTATGCAATCAAACATGTGATATTACTTTGTAGGATACCCTAAGTTGACAGATAAGTTACATGGGGAAGCTTAAAGGTTGCTCTCTCTCTCCACCCACCTTCTCCATATCGTCCCAGTTGGTAATGATGCCATGCTCGATGGGGTACTTGAGGGTCAGGATACCCCTCTTGCTCTGGGCCTCATCACCAACGTAGCTGTCCTTCTGACCCATACCTACCATCACACCCTGTGGGAGGAAAATAATTCACTTTGAAGGTAACCATGTATATTTACAAGTGTATTTAACAGTCCAGCTGAAGATATGTGGTAGATTTTGTTGAAGGAAGGTGGTGTACCTGGTGGCGGGGTCTTCCAACAATGGAAGGGAAGACAGCACGAGGAGCGTCATCACCGGCAAATCCAGCCTTGACCAAGCCAGAGCCGTTGTCGCACACGAGGGCGGTAGTCTCGTCGTCGTCGCACATGGTTGGTTTCTGAGATGGTCTGTGGAAGGAAGAGATGACATATTTATGACAGGGACAAATGCTTTCCAAGTGAACATAATATCACTTTACTAGGGGGCCAGGAGTGGAGCATGAAGTTCAATAAAGCCTAACTAAAGCAAAAAAAAAAAAACCCTCACCAGTTTGTCTTGATGAGATGAAGCAAGTAGAGCAGTATTGATATTGGAAATGTTTACATGTTATCTATTTAATACTTAAAGCAGTATATAAGAAAGACAAGTTATACTATGTTTAACTAAGATTTGGATTTGAGTCATTCTTTGTTGGTTTTACATCAAACTGTGGATGCATAAAATAACAGTACGACTTATTTGATATAATTGTCTCATCAAACTATATAGTACTGACAAAAAGACAAGAATAAATAGTGAACTAATGAACTTGTTGACCCTCATTTTCTCCGTCCCCTGTTGGATCTTCACCCCCCATTTTCCTGAAAGGTTAATGAAACTGTATCTCCATAGCCAAGTGGTTCAAGATTTTCAGTCTGTCAATGTAAAGCCAAAAAAGGGACCAGGCTGAAGCCTAGATGTCTATTTTAAGGCCTATGCCTCTTGCTGTGTTAGGCCTGTAGTGTTTCTTCTCTCATGCTGCTTCCTATCTGAGGTTGGTGCCTGTTCAGCAGCTGTCATCACATTTTAACACCTTGGTTTATGTCACGGCCTCTGTCCCCTCAATTCCGAATGGCTTCATTCATGACATGCTGTGCTGTTCTAAGAAAATGTATCATGACAGCTCAATTTATCAAAATCCTGTATTTTGTATAGTAAATAAATAAGTATAAACTCTTAACAGCTTTGTAATTGTCATCCTCAGCCAGGATCTCAGGCTTGTGATCTAACTTTGTTTTAAATGCAATATATGTCTTAGTTAGAACTAAATGAATAAAACTTTACTAATTGCTGACATTTGTGCCTACTCCATTGCACCTTTGAGCCATCTAGTCATTATTAAAACATTCCTATTATCACCAATTCTTAAAAGGATTCAACAGCCTGTGAATATATTTATGCACTCCTTACTAAACCAACATCATCAAGCACTTACCAAGTTGTGTCGCGGGACTGATGCTTCCACTGGGACAAAGTGATCGGTGAGACAGCTCCCTTTAAATAAGACTCAGGCAAAGGGGTCTGGGGTGGAGCGTTGAGTTCGCAGAAGCCCAAATAAGAGCTTTTGAAAAAAGAGAGGCGAGCCCTCCCCATCACTCCATGTATCTATCTTGATCAGATGAAGCAACTGGATCCTTCCCAAATGGAGCAGCATTTCCTTGGAAATAGCAGCTCTGCCAGACATAAAACTAAGATGGATGATAGATGTCAAATGCTTTAATTGCAAATGCGTTAGTGTTTGTTCTATGGGCCAATCTTTTGCTCTACAGAATATGTTTTGGAAGTGGAATTTTGTCTAATTATAGTTTAAGAATTATAAGTGTAATATATTTGTAATTGTAATTATAGCGTGAGAATCCTACTATTACTTCTAATCTGAAATCTCAGTGTACTAAACTGAATTATCATATTATGCATATGTTATGAAACATATTATATTAAATTCCAAAAAATAAAGTTTTTTTTTCTCAATCATTCATTTAATAATGAAGTACTTCATTAAGTTTCAGGGTAACTGAAACAGTTGACCTCTCGGCCTCCCACCAAGACGGGAAACTGTATATGTCAGTAAGTCGGCTGACTGGTATGTAGTCTGGAACCCCAAACGTGGATAACAGCTGGAGGGGGGTAAATCCTTTTGGCTTTCTCCTGCTTACATGCTTCCTGATTGGCTTGGCTGTATGGTAGCAAAACTCTGATTGGTTGAAATCTCTCCTTTTAGGGTTATGGTGGGAAGCAGGTGTTGTAAGGGAGATACTGTAGAAGTGAGAGTGAGAGCAGGGCTCCTTATTTGTGTTGACCTTTACAGCTCCAATTAGCATATGTTTCTTTGCTGATACGCCTTATAAATGCACAAGTTTGACATCTACATCTGCATATCAAAATCTTTCCTATAATGAGATTCTGGTTAAAAAAAAAAAATAGGCAAGCTGGTGTTCAAATAATGGAAGATCTTCATTTGTCCCTCTGTTTGGTGCACATATATGAAGTGTACTGCATTATTATTATCTTATTATTAAACCATACAGTTCAGTACTAAAGCTAGATTACCTTCTAAATCGAATTGATCAAATTCAGTTCACAACTTTTTATTATAATGAGACTTTTTGTGTATAAACCAAGCAGAACTCTCAGGTCATCAGCTGCCAGGTCATTTTTGTCATTCCCCAAATTAAAACTAAAATAGGTAAAAGTGCTTTTAGTCATTAGAGTCTTACTTTGAGGCACACACTGCCTGATGACTGTGTCCTTTTTAGAAATATGCTTAAGAGCTTCCTTTTAATGCAATACTTTGACTCTATGTGACTCATAATATGTTGTTTTCCAAAATATCTCATTTGCTATTTTTTATTTACATTTTTATTAACTTTCTTTTTTTATGATCACCAATCAGTATTACACAATGCTTTTCTTTAAAGTAAGTTTGTGTTTTACTATTTCTTAGCATATTTTGTGTTTTATGACATGAGATGGGAATACACCCTGGATGGGACACCAGTTCATCACAGGGCACGGTGCAGACACTCATTCACACATTCATTCACAACTAGGGTCAATTTATCTTAGCCAGTACACAAATTGGCATATTTTTTGGTGCTGGGAAGAAACCAGAGACCAGAAGGAAACCCAGACAGACACGGGGAGAACTTGAACTCAACAAATAGCGGACTGATATCTACAGCATGTCACAGACCTCTGCAAGGGAATAACAGATGGTATTAAATAAATAAATAAATAAATATCATGCATGGCAAGGACAGACATACTACACTGTAGGTTTAATCCATAACAGATCTACAACTGAGATATTTATATGTGGAAAAATTAACCCTAATGTAGCCTGAGTAGTAATACATACTTGTGTGGCAACTATTCGCTAAATTATAGTCAAATAAGGTGTTAGTTACTTGACCCTTTTTCTTTGCTTAGCTACTTTGCTTATGACTGGTCATAAAATCAGGGCATTGTCAACTGGAATAAAGTTGATTTGATGTTGAACCTTCAATATATATATATATATATATATAATTTCATTAATAGGACATCTATTTTTTGAAGAAAACCATTCAATCCAGTACAGGTCATTTTGACCCCCTTTAAGCATTCTTGAAGGTTTTTTGCTTCATGCATTGTAGGGTTAAATATCAGAAATCTAAAAGGTGTGCATTATACCTGACACCTAGATGAACACTGTACAGTTGGTTAAATGACTGTAAGTCATTCCCTTCAAATGCTATTGAGCTTTAAAAAATTGTATATTTTGTGTATGGGCCCATTCTGTAGTGAAATACATTTCAATATTTATATATGATTATTAGCTTATTTTGATAAATATCAAAAATCTAAGAGGTGTGCATTATACCTGACACCCAGATGTACACTGTACAGTTGGTTATATGACTGTAAGTCATTCCCTTCAAATGCTATTGAAGTTAGAAACGTGTTTAACAATGTCGTATGTAACTTTAGAGACGGTCCCTTAATTTCCGCATATCCGCGAATATCGAACGTCCAACATCAAACCAACTTTATTCCAGTGCATCGCCAGTGTCAGTGACTAATACATTGGATTTCACAATTACGTATAAATGATCTATTAATACAACCAAAAAACTCCTCTTGTTATAAACCATTTCACAGTTCACACCTCGTGTTATTTTATACTGGTTAAATGTTGTCAAATGAAGTCAATTTAGACCAAAGTGTTTGATAGAGTTGTCTGCAGGGTTGCCAGGTTTTCCATAAAACCTGCCTACTTGGATATTTAAGAGTCCTTTAATATTTTGTGAATCAGTATTAAGACTGAGTGAATCAGTATTACGACTAAGACAGAAAAGCTGTTAGTCACAGCTCTGTTTGTGCGCAATGTACGCGTGGATAATTATATTCAGTAAAACATGTATGAAACATGTTTAAAAAAAACCTGGAAACGCCATCACCAGTACACCAACACGTCTCATCTACTGCCTCAGAATTGGTCAAGAGAATCTCCTCGTTCTGTGCTGCCATTGGTTAATAATTCAGGCTCCCACAAGAATAACCATTTTTTAGGCAGCATTCTATTGGCGGACTGTGTGTGAGTATGAACTAATAGCCAATCATGGCTCAGAAGGCGGGATTTGTCTGAGAAAAAGATGCGGAAATAAATAACGTTCAGCGTGTTACGTCAGTCCTGCGACGGTAAAGACCTGACGACTTCCACGCGCCAGCGTGCAATGTATGTTTTTACTGCGCGACGTTTCCTTCTATGATTAATTGAAGTTTATAGCCGCTATGTTTTTGACGTTCGCGTATTTTGCTGTCTTCGTTGAGGAAAAACGGTTAATATGTTAGCGTGAAAAGTTTGTTTCCGCCACTTTGTTTTGAAAGGGACGTGAGCGAGATATGTGTTCAGTGTCACAGAATAATGAGCGGTTCTCCTCTTAACTCTGCGGATGGAAATGAAGACTATGTAGTGCAGCAGGAAAATGAGCTGGAAGCCCTCGCGTCTATATTCGGAGATGACTTTCGGGACATCCGGACTGAACATCCGTGGAAGGTGCAGCAAAGTTGATGACGTAGTCATACAACTAAGTAGATTGAAGTAGCAGGAAGAAATTCCAGTTTGCTTAGATCTTTCAGACCCACAATCATACAAATATGTGTTAAGACAAAGGTTCTCAGTTCTCCCTGGTTCTGGATTACACCATGTCCTGCACGTTTAAGTGTTTTCCCTGCTCTGACACACCCACTTTAGCTCAGGAAGGGCTGCTTAGTGAAGGAAACTCAGGGAAGACACTCAAATGTGCAGGATCTTGGTGGAAACCAGTGTCTTTTAACTGTCTGGATCTAAGTTCTGGCTTAGACCAGTTAGTCTTCCTCTGCAGTTGCCAGATGCAGTCGGTTGATGATTTCCAACAAGTACATTGTAGAGGTCGACCAATTCTGGTGTACATGTACAAGCTTTTACAATAAATAAAGCTTTGAAAAGTGCATAACTGGTCCGTAAGGTCTGATTATTTACCTTTTAAATAATTTTTTAAAAATGTGCTCTATATTCACAATCCCAGGTGAAAGCTACCAGGAGAAGTAAGGTTTAGTACCTTTATTGAGGTGTTCAGAAAGTAACATATGTACCATAAACGTACCACTATATATTTTGACACACTTTTTTATTCCCAAATTCAGATTAAGCGTCCTCCAGAAGTGTACCTGTACCTGCGCCCCAAAGGTCTGAGCCATGGCCAGGAGTGTTACGTGACTGTGGACTTGCATGTCAGATGTCCACCAACGTATCCTGATGCGTAAGTTTGCATGCACCCACCTCCGCCACTGCTTCTCATAGAAGTCCCATCTTCACAGTTAAACTCTTCTTTACACTACTGTTTTCGGCCTCGTTTTATTGTCACAGACAACACAACGTAAAATAATACACTGTAAAATAATTCTGCAAATTGATATTGGTCCTCTTAAAATGCATAATAATTTAGTGTCATTGTGACCAAACACACCTGACGACGAAATTCTGGCAGTGTCAGAAATATGTGTGCTATATTCTTCTTACTTCAAGCACACTTTAAAGAATGTTGTCGGGCCACAAATAGCGCTGAAGTTATCTTTTTCACATTTTAAAATGTACAGTGGTGCTTGAAAGTTTGTGAACCCTTAAGGATGTTGTACTTTTCTGCATAAATATGACCTAAACACATGGTGTTGTGCTGTTCTTTAAATAAAACAGGGCGCTCATTCACGCCTGATTAGGGCTGCAACAACTAATCGAAATAATTGATAATTCATTGTTGATTATTTTAATTTCATTATTGATTAGTTGGGTTTGTGATATCACTTCACAATGGTGAAAAATACGTTTCTATGAATAAAACACATCTGGAAAGTGGAGATCACATAGTGAGCTGCTGCGGGAAAAGTGCACGATCCAGGTCGTCTAAAACAGGTAAATGTTTTATATTAAGCCCGTCATACAAACTCGTAAGTGTATTAACGTGGCTTGTTGTGTCAGACGCTGCGATAGATGCGTGTGCTGTTTTAATGTGTTCCATAAATGTTTTCTTCAGTGCAGAAATGATATTTTTACCTTTATATACTTATCTGTAAATGTTAGAAATTCATGCCAGTATTTCCATTTTACATAAATGCTCGTCCTGCCAGCAAGTGAGTCTCCATTAAACTGTTTAAATTAATAAAATTAAGGGCACCTTGCACCTCCAGGTTTGGGGGTTCGATTCCTGCCTCCGCCCTGTATACATGGCGTTTGCATGTTCTCCCCATGCTGCGGGGGTTTCTCCGGGTACTCTGGTTTTCTTCCCCAATCCAAAGACGTGTTGTAGGCTGATTGGCATTTCCAAATTGTACGTAGTGTGTGAATATGTGTGTGTGATTGTGCCCTGGGATAGGCTCCAGTCTCCCCTGCGACCCTGTATAGGATGAGTGGTACAGAAAATTGGATGTTCACATAAGTTTTCTGATGTAGATACAGTTGCGTCCAATGTGAATTCTATGTAAGAGCAAATTGAGCAACAGTGAGTGGCTCACAGTACATCAGTACGTCATCTGCATATCTGTATTTCTCAGTTTCTGGAAGTTTCTTATTATAACCCCAGCAGTCGCACACTGGTTTGTTCTGTACTTGGAAAACTCTATTTTAATGCAGCACGCACCAACCACTGTGCATTTTGTTAGTTTGACGGTGCGATCACACATATACAGCAGTTTTATCGCTGCAAGTCACCAGTCGATGTACTATGAAATCGTCAGTAGGTGTTTGTACTACTGATTGCCATAGTAACATTTATCAGCACAACCAGCGTTCCACTTTTGACAATAAACCAGTTTTTTTGCTGCTAAAAAAATTATACGTTCTGGAGGGAGAGTTTATGTATATAAAATTCACCAGTGTATACATGCGGCCATCTATCTATGGACAAAGCACAAGCACCGGACTGTCTAGGTCCATGAAACAATTTGAACTTGCAGGCAGCGTGGCGGATCTCGGATGACGTGTGCTCTACTGTCTTCACTCCCATTGGTAGTCGCTGCACCAAGTCTCTCCAAATTTGCATAAAGTTGTTATTTTCTTAACTTTGTCATGTCGCTGTATACGCACCACGTCTAGTCAACAGTGGTCGCTGTTGCTCATGTTTTTTGAATGGTCTCTGGTAGGGCTGCATGATTATGGCCAAAATGATAATCCCGATTATTTTGATCAATATTGAGATCGCGATTATTTATCACGATTATGAAGTGAATTAGAGTTAGTGAAGGAGAGCGGCAGTGTACTGTATGTTTACAGACCAAACAGTTGCTGATTGGTGAGGAATTTTTTAATAAAGAAGTTTGAATTAAACCCACCTTGTAGCGTTAGCATTATTATTACTCTACGTGAAGCCGCTGTGTCTACACGAGCAGGTGTAAGTTCAGGTCATTTTGCGTGATCAATAAAAGATGGTGGTTTGTGAAATCAGGAATTTGAAGATGATGATGTTCAGTGTTACTCGTCATCATAATGGCTTCTCTGCAGTATTTACACACGTGTTCGGTTGACTGAGGTGATGAAAAGCAGTGTGACAGTAACTGTTGCTCGGTGTAGATGTATTTTGGACTTCCTGTAGTTTTTATTCCGATTGTATTATACAACTCCGAACAGGTCACTCGCACTAGTGTTAATAAATATTTATTCACAGTCGCACAAAATACTTTCAGTCACAAATGCAAGTGAAATGGTTGCTCTGTAGAGCCCTGAGTTTACCTGTGAATTTTTTTCCTCTTCGGCGTGATGTTTAATGTCCCCGAGAACCTCTGTAGTGCCATTTAGCATAATGTCATGATTTCTCCTCGCGCAAAGCGCTGGAGCTCGAAGCGAAGCTGGCAGCTCCAGCGCTAAAATGCTAATGCCATTTCAGGGTTTTGGCACTACAAAATGACGTCATCCCTGCACCGCTCTATGGTGATAGGCTGTAAGTGTAGGAAGCGCTTGACTTGATCTGCAGCAGAGTTTTAGCGGAGGACGAACTTTAAATGCTAATATCTCTGTCGATCATGTTCATTTAATCGTGGGCAGTCAAAATCGCAATCGATATTCGATTAATTGTGCAGCCCTAGTTACTGGTCACTTCGTCACTGTATGTGTGAACATACCTTAAATATCTCTTTCTCTTGTGCGCCAGGCCTCCAGAACTTGAACTGAAGCATGCCAAAGGTCTCTCGAATGACAACCTCCAAAACCTGCAAAGTGACCTGGCCAAGCTGGCCTTGGACCGATGTGGAGAGGTGAGTCAGTTAACAAGGCAAGACCTTGAGAGGAAAACTGTGGGGAAATTATCACAAGAATTTGTGTGTGAACAGCGCTAAAACCAAGAAACAGGACTATGTCTTGATGGGTCTTTTGATATAATCATGAGTGATAAGTGAAAGCTTCAGTGTATTTGCCAAGGCACATTTTCTGGTTGGCTGGACACATAATTGATTAGATTAAAAAGTGGTAGCAAAAGTAATGTAATAATGTATGGTGAGCTAGTTAGCTAGTGAAGTGCATTAATACAGACTAGGGATATTACTGACATTTGTTACCACTTGTTTTTCGTTTTGTGTTTTCGAAAATACCTGCATGTATGCAAAAAATACAAAAACAATTTGTAAGTGCTCACATGAGCACACCAGCCCAGTGGTAGTATGTCTCGAACTGTTATGTTAAAAACATCAAGAATAACTTAAGCATGTGCATTGAGGAGATGGCATGAAGGCAACATGCCAGAAAAAAAACAACCTCGCCAAAAGTTTCCAAACAGAAATTGACACAAACGATGATTTATTTGCTTTCTTAAACGTAAACCTGTCCACACAAAAACAATGGAAACAGAGTTTTACAAATTTTTGGAAAGCTTTGTTTTCAGTGACCTAAAATGCTGTTTTTGTGTAGACTGGGCCTTCGGGAAATGAATTCCCAGGAGGGGATGACTGTGTAGCCGTAGTCCTTCTGTTCTTCTGATAACGTTTTATGATGTAGCACATTATGCTTGTGCTGTTGATTAAAAGTCAAGAAGTCATTGGTGAACATTTCACCTGTGAGCTGTGGTGTTTTCCACTTCTGATTACATGTTTAAACACAAAGTTATATGACAGTTTTGTGTTGTGCTTGATTTTGCTTGGTTTCGTCTGTTTACACCTACCTGTGTGTTCCTGATCCAGATGAAAAGACTGTCTCCCATGTTCGTAATTAATTTGCCTAGTAAATACTGTTCTATCATCAGCCAGATTGCCTCAGCCAATGTATATAGTGCAGGAGGTGGTGGGAAAAAGTAGCATGCGCTATAGTTACACCATTGAGATGCGTCATACCATCATGAAGCACATTTTGTTTAAATGGAACAAATTTTCCTTGCCTGGTTGAACCTAGTTGTTCATCAGGCTACTATGACTAAAAAATCAAGTAGTTTGGATATGATCTGTATCTGCATATCCTGGGTGCCCCTAGACACCCCTCTTTCCTGTTTGTAATGGGACTTTGCATTTTTTAATCCCAGGGGAAAAAAGTTTAAAGGCTGCAGGTTTGAATGACATAAAGCCTGAACATACCAGTAAAGGGATGCTGATTATCCCAGGTTTTAAATGTGACTATTATGTAGCTTATGTCTATCACATCCAACACCAGGTGCACACGACTGTTCAGTGTTTAATGTGTGAAAAGGCAATACATTTTTCTGCTTGTACTGCCAATCGGCCTTGACTTTGATTTGTTTTTGTAAGTGTGTGAGAGAATGTGTGTGTGTGTAGAGGCTCCTGCTTATCAGCCTGGAGTGTTTATTAGCAGACTGAAGGGGACCTAGTGAGCTGTACTCTGGGAGAGGGTCCTTGGGTGCTCGTTACTAAGAGCTAATGTGGTAGTAGAAAATTGGGTTGTTTCAAACTTGCCTTTTTTCCAGATCCATTTGACCTGAGAGTTAGACATGTTTGGTGAAGTGCAAAAGCTGTTTTAGAGCCCAGGGGCAGTCCAGAGAACCAATTTTTCTTGAAAACGTTGGTATTGGGGCTCTTTTCCACTGAAGAGTGCAATCTATCCACTCTCCGCACTGCATGACAAGGAACGTGATTGGTTCAACTCGTACTATTTCTTCCTGTTTAATGTTTTGTGATGGCAGGGAAAGTGTTGTTATGGACAGTGAATGAGACAGAACTCCTTATCCATATATATTTTCTGGTTAAACAGCAGAGCTCCTTTAGTAGAAGACTCCTTCAGCCCCACTGTAGAAAGAAGCGGTACAGGAGGTCGTTTGTACCAGCAGTGATCACACTATACAGCAGCTCATCACTGTGCTGGGACACTATTTTGCCCTGAACCAGTCTTAGGATCAGCTCATTGGACAATAGTTGCACTTGAACTACTAACATCCACTATTCATATCCAGATCCAGTGTCTCTTTACTTCCATTCAGTTTTTTGTTTTCACATTGTTTACAATGTTTGCACTGCCACTTTAATTCCACCTAAGTGTGCTGCTTGTATCTACAACGTTTACACCCTACTGCCCTACCACATCGCACTCTTACGCTGTATTCATTTCTTTTCTTATTTTCTTTCATTTATAATATGAAATATACTACGAACTCTCTGTACTGCTGATGTATAAATCAATCAATCTATATATCTATCTACTAATCAGACTTTCAGAAGGCTGGAGCACTGTAATTAGCTCACCTTTGTGGCGAGAGTACTTGCACCTCTCATGCTTGACTGTTGATACCAAAGGATAACTGAGTGCCTACCATTTTGCAAGTCTACATACACAAAAGTTACTTATGGAATTGTGCTGTCAATCCATGGTTCAGAAGGAATTCTTCTGTGTGAAAAGAAATCTGATTAATGAGCCCAGGACCAGCCCTGGGTGTGGTGTCGGATATTCGGACCAAGCTTGAAAATGTCCTTAGTTGGCAGGGAGTTGAGGGTGTTTTTTTTTTTTATTATTATTATTATTATTATTATTATTATTTTCTTAAATAAATAAATCTTTAAATAAAATAACTTTTTCAAGTTTTGTTTCACTCCTGGATTAGAAATAAAAATCTACTGCCTGAGGTTGACTCCTTCATTTATTCTTACACCAAAACCAAAAAGGTTTCTGCTGCTAAGGATGGCCTGACATGCAAAGCCTAAAGATCACCATGAGATAACTGTGGATAGGACCACATAGAAACCGTTAAGATGACTGTGGATGTTCTTCCTTGGATAGCCGTAGGACTGCAACTGTTCAGAACAGTTTTGCACTGTGTAGTCATTAAGCAGTTAATAACTTCAGTTTGAGCCAATAAACTTCAAGCTAAAACTATAATGATTTCAGAAATGACTCTGATGCTCATACTCATAGGTTCCTGTTAACACAATTGTACTTTTTGACTATATAATGTACACTTATAAAAGAGTCTGGTTCCTTTCAAGGTTTCTTCCTCGTGTTGTTTCAGGGAGTTTTCCCTTGCCACCGTCACCTCTGGCTTTCTCATCAGGGATAAATATATAAATATCAAATTAATATCCGAAATGTATGTTTCTGTAGAGCTGCTTTGTGAAAATATGCTATACAAATAAAATTGAATTGAATCATTTTTCAGTATTCTGTGCAAGCAGTTTTAATATGCTTTTAAAGCTTCTACACCACAGCTTGAACTTGTTTCTGGTGAAAACCTCCATCACTGTCAAAATTTATCACTGATTCTTTGGGACATTCGTGTGGTGGTCATGGAAAACTCATCCGATATTGCTGTGTAAACAGAAAAATAAATGTCCAAAAGGTATCTGGTTTGGGAGAAAACCGTTTTTTCTGCCTATATCATAATATTTTACCAAAACAATATGCAAATTTTTTTTTTTTTTTTTTTTAAATTTTCATTTGCCTAGGCTGTTTTTATAAAGATCACATTAGATCTTAGTGTTAAAAAACAGACAGTCTGCCTAAACATGTGTGCTTTTTAGACCGTGAATGTCAGCATTTGGTCAAGTTGTCGAATAAATGCGTGCCGGACATAAGCCTAATCTATTCTATCTTTCTCGGTCTCTCTCCACTTCCCCTCTGCAGGTGATGATCTATGAGCTAGCAGACTTTGTGCAGGGCTTCCTTACAGAACACAATGTTCCACCTTCTCGCTCCTTTCATGAGGAGATGCTGAAGAATCATCGGCGGCAGCAGGAACGCCTGGCCCTTGAGGAGCAGCAGAGGATTGATCAGCGTCGGAGGCAGGAAGAACAGATGGTACGTCACTTCCACAGTTACATAACCACTTAGTAAATTTTAACGATGCCTTACTGTATGTATCATGGTTTTTAATTACTGACAAAGTAAATGCCATTTGCAGTCATGTACTACTCTGTTTTCTTGTTGTACAGTAGCTTTGTAACAGAGATGTTAGCCAAGCTCTGATCATGCTAGTCTCCATACATATATCACAAACAGGAATGTGCTTTTGGTTAGAAATCTCCTACGTTCCTCTGTGTGCTAACTGTTTTATAATATCTCAACAGCAAAATGAAATACTTGCTGAAATTCAGAGACGAGAAGAGGAGAAGCGAGAGGAGAAGAGGAAGAAAGAGTTGGCCAAGTTGGTAAGATTTTATTCTGCACATAAGTTATTCAGCATTTCAGTGTTCGTAACTAGACTACTGCAGGGCCTTGGCAAGGGATGCTCAGCACACTTGTGATTCCCTTGTCATACACTCATCCACACACATGCTCATTCATACAAATGATCCAATCAGCCATTTATGTTGCAGCAGTGCAGTGCATAAAATCATGCAGATCCAGGTCAAGAGCTTTCAGTTAATGTTCAACATTGGGTAAATGTGATCTCAGTGACTTATTAGTTATATGAGTTAGTTACCATAGCCTTTCTGTTAGTTTTTCAGTCTAATCATTCTTCCCTGACCTCTTTTGTCAACAAATTAATAGCCTGGCGTTTAATTAATGGCCGTAGGGATTGTAATGTCCTTTTATGCGATGTTATTAGGAGAACTTTGCCATTTACATAGCTGTACATATTACATATGTACTCATGCAATGTGGAAAGCTAAGAATCTTGTGATTTGATTGATATAAACTGTATAAAAATACAATCACAACAGCAGCTACAATCACCATCTTTGTCAAACAACCAGCAAACAAACAAACCGTAACACCAAACGGAGCCAACTCACCTTTGAAGCCAGATAGCAGTCCACTGATGGATAACATCCCGACAAAAACAGTCTTGTTACACTGTCAAAGGTCCAAGCAATCAAATTATGTAAAAATATTTAGTCCAAAACACATTTTAGATCAATAAATCCACAAGAACTGCTGCTGCGTCGTTCCAAATCATCTCAGAAAACCTAGTTGTTCTCCATATCTCCCCAGCGTGCGAGTGAACACACCTAAACTCTAGAGCTCAAAATGGCCTCCGGGCTCAGACCTATAGAGTGACACCTCATTTGAACCAATAGGAGCTTCCATGTCCTGTCTATAGGCTTCAAAATTGAATGATAATCTGTGCTTCAGCAAGCTCCTAATAAAGAAGCTGATGATTGTAAGTGATTGATGTTTGACAAATGAAGAACCCTACCTTGTTAAACAAATATACACCGATTAGCCATAATATTAAAACCACCTGTCCTAATATTGTGTAGGTCCCCCTTTTACATCCACAACAGCTCTGTCCCATCAAGGGATGGACTCCACAAGACCTCTGAAGGTGTGCAGTGCTATCTGGTCCCAAGACGTTAGCCGCAGATCCTTTAAGTCCTGTAAGTTGCGAGGCGGGGCCTCTATGGATCGGACTTGTTTGTTCAGCATGGCCCACAGATGCTCGATCGGATTGAAATCTGGGGAATTTGGTGGCCAAATCAACACCTTGAACTCCTGGTCATTTTCCTCAAACCGTTCCTGTACAATTTTTGCAGTGTGGCAGGGCGCATTATCCTGCTGAAAGAGGCCACTGATACTATGAAAATACCATTGCCGTGAAGCAGTGTAGTTGATCTGCAACAATGTTTAGGTAGGCGATACGTGTCAAAGTAACATCCACTTGAATGCCAGGTTTCCCAGCAGAACATTGGCCAGAGCATCACACTCCATTCGCCGGTTTACCTTCTTCCCATGGTGCATCTTGGTGCCATCTCTTTCCCAGGTAAGCGATGCACACACACCTGGCCATCCACACGATGTAAAAGAAAACATGATTCATCAGACCAGGCTGTGGTCCAGTTCTGATGCCCGCGTGCCCATTGTAGGCTCTTTCGGCAGTGGACAGGGGTCAGCATGGGCACTCTGACCGGTCTGCGGTATACGCAGCAAGCTGCGATGCACTGTGTGTTCTGATACATTTCTATCATAGCCAGCATGAACGTTTCAGCAATTTGTGCTACAGTAGCTTATCGGTGGGATCGAACCAGACGGGCTAGTCTTCGCTCCCCTAAATGTCTTGGGTGCCGTTGACCCCTTTGCCGGTTCACCAGTTTGACCCGTGTCAGTCACTCAGATCCTGACGGTTGCCCATTGCACTGCTTCCAACGCATCAACTTCGAGAACTGATTGTTCACTTGCTGTCTTATATATCCCACCCCTCGACAGTGACATTGTAACGAGATAATCAGTTATTGACTTCACCTGTCAGTGGTTTTAATGTTATGGCCGATCGGTGTATATTTATTTAGCTGTAGACCTCAATGGCTGCATGATCTTAGATATGAATACAGGGGTGCACAAATAATAAATTCATTAGCCAGAGCACTGTGCAGTGTAATGTCCCATGATTTGTACATTCAGAAACCCAAATGACTGGCCTGAAAAGTGGTAGCTAACATGTTCTAATGTATGGCATGATGGTTAGCACAGACTAAGAGAAATGAGAATATAAGGGGGGCGACTGTAGGCATAGTGTTTATCCTCTCCTAAAAAAAATTATTCATGTAGCATGTTGAGTTCATGACAAAACGTCACCCAGTCTTAGAGGCAAACTTTTCTGCTAGAAGGTGTGGTGTTCTGCTCCTGCATTGCACATGAATTATAATTTGAGTATTTTCTCTTGAAGTGTTTAAACCCTGACATGACTGTTAAATTGCAACATGCATACCTAAGGAAAACTTTTGTTTGGCAAAAGTCTGTAAGAAGTAGGCTTTGTTTTATTTCTCTGGTTGTTTTTCCTCTACACGTCTGCCAAGTAACTATGAATGAAAAACCATATAAACATTAAAACTAGGGCTGGGTATTGTGACCAATTTGGTGATTCGATTCTTATTTATGTGTTTTCAATTTGATTAAAAATTGATTAGTTCTCAATATTTCATTTCAAATGTTAGTTTTGCAGACATGGAATCCATGTTTTAATATAAATGCTGGTAACTGAAACCCTCCTACTTGGCTATATTACTGAAATACACATTCACATAACAATAGGGCCCACACAATTATGTTTAATTACTTTTTACTTTTACTTTAAGTAACAAAGATTGTAATAAGAAATCATAAATGTGCATCAGTGCACACAAGGTAAGCACAAACTGCACACTGCACATTACTGTAAAAAAATTAAATAAAAACATTGTAAATGTGCAACAGTAAAATTCATTAACAACTTGAAACATGTTTAAAAAATAAAACAGTTTTCAAAATTCAAAATATTTATAGCTGGCGACATTTTCAGGACGAGAGGCGAACTACAGATAATAATCACACCCTCTCAAGTAAAGCACGCTCATTAAGAATCGATTTGGGGATTTCCCGAATCCATATCAATTAATTAAATTGAAAATCGCTTAAAATCGGAGAATCTAATTTTTTTATTTTATTTATTTTTTTTTCCACATTTTTTAACCAGCCCTAATTAAAACCTCCTTGTCTGGGCTACTGGTTTGTCCACCTCTGTAATATGATGCTGACAACTCAAGTTGTTCCTCATGTAGGAGCGTTTGGAGAGTGTGGCTCAGCCGACTGCCGGAAGCCCAACGTCAGGCAGTGCCGGTTCCCCTGTACCTCCTACTGAGACAATGGAGAACAGAAAAGGAGTTTCAAACAGACGTCGCACCACTTCCAGCAGCAGACACAGGTGTGGGCAGGTTGCCTTCATTTGTTTTACAATAACTCCGACCAATATGAAAATGTGATCAAAAACATTGACCATTTTTAAGGAGCTAGGAGAACAGTTAAGGAGAACATTCTAATAAGCACTAATCATCTGTTACTTCAATTGGGAATTACTGACTGGTGAACCTGATCAATTGATCTCTGAATACATTGTATGGATTTCCACTGATAAGGCGAGACACGTACAGTGAAGACAATCCAAGTCCTCATGAAGTCCTGCACTTCAGCAATAGTGCCATGGGCGAGATCCTGGTTCACAGAGGAAAATGTATAGGTAAGTTTTCTCAGTGTCTTATTGATTTCTTCTTTGCTAAATCAGTGAATCTCAACTTGATCCCATTTTAAGGGCGCAAAATTCTCATACACAAGTTCCCATAAATAGGAGCCAGCAAATGTTTTGGTTTGTTGGCTGTGAACGCAGAGCACATTTTAAACCAAAAAGCACAGTGGCCTGTGCACGTCGTGACTTGGAGCATTCATTTCTGTGCTTTTGTTCTGGTTTAGTAACTATAAGATGCAAATACCTGTAAATATTGTGGCAGTTTGAACTTTCATGAAGTTTGGAGTGGATACTGCTGCACTAGGTTACAGACTGAAATGTGAGTTATTTTCTGTTTGGATAATGATTAACGTGGCAGCAATATGCACACAGCGCCACTGGGTTTAACTCCAAATTAAAGGAAGGTTTTATTATTATTATTATCACATAAATCAAGTTTATGAGCATAGAACTACATTATAAATAATCTTTGGTAAAAATATTCTGTGACCCCACCTACCACATCTCAGGTGACCCCAAAGTTAAGAACCTATGTGCTAAATCATTATGGACATGAAGCGTATATCAGCCATGCTTTGTAAGTTTATACGTGTGTTTGTGTGTGTAAAAGGCGAGAGTAAGAGGCTGGGCCGGAGTGTGTATTATGCCCTCAATGCCACCTCGGGAGAGTTTGCTGTTGTGTATGAATGGATCCTTTGCTGGAACAAGAAGATCGGGAAATTCTTCACCAGCCAGGAGAAGGAAAAGATCGAGAAATGTAAAAAACAGGTAGGGACTGTTTATTTTTTATTTATTTACTGGTAAATATTCGTATCATAGTTTTGTTACATTATTATTGTGACATTAGAATATGATGTAGCCATATATCCAGATTCCTTATTGCTGCTTTAAACATTTTCCATAAAATATATTACTACAGAAATGTAGGCATTTGGTTTTATTCAGTCACTGTGTCCAAGTTCTCCAGAGTGAAGCATTCCATAATTCCTATAATGCTTTTCCACTTTAATAAAAGTGGAAGTGGTGCTTGGATACTAGATGTCTTCTATATTTTTGTTTTCTGATGATCGGTTCGCCATTTATCATAGCAATAGTGCAGTATTGTATTGAATTACTGTGAAGTCCAAAAATCTGAGACTGCATTGAAAACTCTGGGATTTTCTTTTTCACTTAAAATTGGAAAGAAGGTTTTAGAATTTTCAAATATTTAAAACAAACAAAATCAATGTTCAATATCTTGAATACTTAATATTCAAGATTCAGGTTCCCTAAATTAAATGTAAGCAAATGTGTGATATTGACCATGTTAACTGCTTTGTACAAAGGTCAGATTTTCCTCATGCCTAATCTCTTCTACTGAAGCATGAGTTCAGACAACACACTGGTGGATTTGATCTAAAAAGGATCAAATGTTTTTACACAAACTTGAGTCTAGAGTCCATGCCCGCTCGAGTCCACACCGTCATTAAAGCCAAAAGGGGACATACCAATCACTAAAACTCTGAAATTCATGGAAATATTTAAAACATTCAAACTTTTCACTCATTGTTGTCTATAATATAGTTTGTAATGTGAACGGTTGTGTTAAATAAAAAAAAGACCGCAAAATAGAAACCTTTTCTGTAGTGGTCTTAGACCTGAACACCACTGTATATTTTATTATAATATTCTTATTTTACAGTACTGAATACAGTGAATTTTTGTTAGTAAAATTCTAGTTCAAATAGTAATTTAGTTTAATTTAATTTGTATAATGTTATCAGTAGACAATGTCAGTAGACATATCAGCTTTACAGAAATCCAGATGTAGATTTTGATTTATAATGAGCAAGCCAGAATTGACAGTGGCAAAGGAAAGTCTGAGAGAGAAACCTTGAGAGGAGCCAGATTCAAAACAGAACCCATCCTCTTCTGGGTGACATCAGATAGTAAGATTGTGAATCGTTCCAGTATACAACTGTAGAAGAGATTTTTGGTATCGTGACCTCCCTAGTCAGAATTCTTAGTCACTCGGAATATGCAAGAAAGGCATACCGAGTGCTGAGGTACTGTAGCTTGTAACCTCCAGGGCTCAGCATACATCACTAAGTGACTTTGTTGGTATATTCTGTCAACCTATCTGGCTGGCGCTGCGATAATCCAATAGTGTTACACTGCTTCTGGCGGTCATCCGGAATTCACAGAACCACAGTAACACGTGTAACTAGTGTTTTATATCATATGAACAGGATAAATATATGTATAAAAAAAACAGTATGAATAAACATTTTATATATATATATATATATATATATATATATATATATATATATATATATATATATAATATAACAGTATATAATGTTCAAGAGCTTAACCAACATGCTGATCATAACATATCACTAATATTCTCTGTGTTATTTCTCATTTAAGAACCTCATTCACCTACTTGCTCTTTTTTTGGTCACTGAAGATCCATGGAGCAGAAAGTGAGCTGAACTCACTGATGAAGCTGGACCACCCCAACCTGGTGCACTACCAGGCGTTGAGCTACAGCGAGCGTGAGGACTGCCTGGTGGTG
Organism: Ictalurus furcatus; assembly: GCF_023375685.1. Lineage (NCBI taxonomy): Eukaryota > Metazoa > Chordata > Actinopteri > Siluriformes > Ictaluridae > Ictalurus > Ictalurus furcatus. The sequence continues at coordinate 8,281,405 of NC_071263.1, read as the reverse complement.
GACCTCCTGGCTGAGCACGTGCCCGGTAGCAGCCTGGCTCAGAGCCTCTCTGCAGGAACGCCGATGCCCCCTGATCAGTTGAGGCACCACGCCGCACAGCTGCTGTCTGCACTCGACTACCTCCACACCAACTCGGTGGTGCACAAGCAGCTGGCAGCCTCCTCTGTACTTCTAGATGCCCAGGGTAATGTGAGATTGGCTGACTACAGCCTGGCTAAACGGTTAGGGGACGTGTGCAAGGAGGACATATTCGAGCAGGTTCATGTGCGCTTCAGCGAGGACACACTGCCCACACGCACCGGCAAGAAAGGGGACATTTGGTGCCTTGGGCTTCTTCTCATGGCACTCACTCAGGGACGCGAGGTCAAGGAGTACCCTGTGACTGTTCCCTCAAGCCTGCCTGCTGATCTTCAGGACTTCCTCAAGAAGTAAGTTTACAATAAACATTCAGAAATGCCACGCATCCATCCGAAAGCTTCTGGGTTTGTGGTAGAACTTTGGTAAGGAAGATTAATAGCTGCAGTTTAGATCTGTGATGTGCTATAGACATTTCTTTCTTTTGGTGAATAGAAGACTTCATATTTGACTCCTCAATTTTATTGTACTCGATTAACATTTTATTTTTAATAAGTTTGGAACACCCCCAGAGGTGGACAAAAGATAAATTACTTAGTAGTATTACTTACCTAGTGTGCGGCCCAGTCTCAGGCTTCCCTTGCCTGTAAACCTAACTGTCAAGGGTATCTAACATACTAAAATAACATTGTGAACTAGTTAGCTTTTAAGTGCTTTCATGCAGACTAAGGAAAAAGAATGACTGATGTGCTAACGCTGCACATCGTGTTTGCGTCCTCGACAAAAAGTCAACGAGTCATTGCATTTCATTGCATTTCAGCTACAAGCTTGTGGTGTCCTGTCCTCTCATCAAACATAAATGAGATTATTGAAGTCTGACTAGTGTGTTTTTTCTCTCAATATGTTTGCTCAACTGTGAGGTGACTGTTACTTATTATATATTAATATTATATGGTGGTCTTTTTTTTTTTTTTTTTTTTTTTTGCCAGAAATGCCAATAACCGTAATTGATCAATAACCGTTAACTCTAAGAATAAAATGATCGTAGGCAACCACTGTGTGGTTCTTTTTATGTCTGAGATTCTGGCTACATCAGCGTTAGCTTTGCCAGTAAATGGCATGGAGATGCTGAGTAGCAAAGTGTGTGTCTGTGTGTTTGCCCATGTGATGCTTGGTCCCCCAGTGAGAGTTGTCGTGCAGGTGTGTTTACTTTAGTGATGCTGACTGGGGTGCTTTTGATGTGGTTGTTTATCCTGCTCTGGCCTGCTTCCAGAGGCACACTAAAGGCAAAGTCAAACATGCATTTGAAAAATATATACTAAATAGTGGTTAAAAAAAGTACAGTTGCTTGTTCTTGAGTGAATTTGTGAAGTGTTTGTGTTGCTACACTGGCAAACAAGTTGGGACCTTAATGAAAAAAAGAGCATGTTGTGATTAGTTTCTTAAACTAGAGAGCGGTTAGAGCGAGGGCATGTTTTCTTGAGCAAGAAGCTTATATTAAAAGCATATTTATATGTTTACTAAGTATTTATATCAGAACTGTAATTGATTGCTGTTCTGTGTAAATAAATATTTGCAGTAGGTTTGTTTGTTTGAATATTCAGTGCATGCATTAATATTTCTAATGAGCAGGCCAGGGCAAGTAAAAGTTCCAATCACCAAGCTTGTCCACCATCATCATCATCATTATCCTATTCTAAAATGTTTCTAATGTAGGACTGTCCTCACATCATATCTAAAATATTATTTGAATCTGACTAACGTCTTTATTTTGGGGACTGTTACTCATAGCAAGAGTTCTATGACTGCTTTGCGCTGCACTTTATTCTGATCAGTGTTTCTACATATCTGCATGTTTCTGATTCTGTCGTCCATGTACACTAATTTACCATCTAGTGAAAAACTTTGTACTGACAGCCAGATCTGCAGCTGATGTCTACATGCGCTAATATTATCAAGCATCTAGCTGTCGCACTATGAAGTACACCTGTCTTAAACATGCACTACAATTAATGAGTAATTTCTAATTGGTATTGGGGATGTCACGATACCAAAAATCTAGTAATCAGTACCGATACCACCAAAAGTACACAATACTCGATACCAAAGTCGATACCACGGTGTGGTTTTAAAATTTAAAAACTCCTGGAGGACATCCTCCTCTGGCTAATAAGTGCTAAGGTGCACTCCTGCAAGCACGCGTGCTTGCGTGCACGCGCGCTTGCGTGCACGCGCGCACACGCACCTTATACTCTGAATGCAAGCATTAGTTTAAATTCACTGATATGGTGGCAGGCCAGAAAGATTTATTAAAAGCATGAACATTTGAATAATTATTAGTGACATTATTCTACATTTTGCTGCCAGGACATGGGCTGAATGGCGATGCATGGTGGCCCATTAGGAGGTAGTTTATAACATTCCAATGTGTTGGCATCTTTAAAAATAACTGGCTATCGCAAACATTACATGGAGCATAACGTTAGCTGGTTTCATGGCAACAATGCCAGCTGCCTCAAACAAATATAATATAGGACCGTCTTTCAGGTGCTTCGCCAAATTCCAGGTGTTTCCTCGCTCTGTTTGAAATGAACGGTCGCATCGGTTGCACACCGGAAACCGATACTAGCTTTCCTCTCTTTTCCTCTTAACGAGTCGGGGCGGAGCTAAACTTCTGTAGTTTTTCCTGTGTGCTTATTGGCGTTTTTCTTCTTCTTCACCACTTGTGGACAGACTAAAACACTTGCGCGTATTTGCTGCCCCCTTCAGTTCCGGAAGAATTGCAACCTCGGTATCTTCATTAATAAGACTACCCACGCTACTGCAGAAAAACAAGTACCGTCAAGTTTTAAGTATGTTTGTACCAACGTATCGGTTCTCGTGACATCCCTAATTAGTATTGAGTCATATAAAAGCTCCCCAAATTCTGATTCTCGCACCTGGAATATGCCTGTTTTAATTGGAACTGTGTTGCATGTAAACACCTTATTCAGAAAACCACTGAAAGGAGATATATGCACATGCTCAGTCCGTAAGGAATTGTGGAAATGACAACTGGAATGACAACTCGGGCATACTTGCAACAAGTATATATACAGGAATATTCTGATGCTTGTATGCATATAAGCATTGTATTCGGAATATGGCTGCAACCCAAATATAGCCCTTAAACGAAATTTTATGTGCATGTAAATGTAGTCACTGCTATGTACCAAATGAAACGTGTTGTTTGGTGAAAGTCAGTTAGGAGTAGGTTTCTGGTTGTTGAACGTACTTGTCCACAAGGGAGCTATGAATTTAAAAAAAATAAATAAATAAAGCCTGGACACAATCTGCTTGTCCTTGTCGAGGGTACTGATTTGTCCACGTGTACTCGAACCTCCTGTAAATCACTGTAAATCCCAAGCTGTCCATTTATATGCCTGTAACTTGTAGTACCAAATTAACTGAACTTCTAAGATGAGAATTTTCTTGGTTTCTAAATGCTCTACTGGAAACCTTTTATGTAAGGGTAATCCTTGTTGTATGGTTCTGCATGGAAGACCCCAGAGAGACAGAGAACCTTTTCAGGAGCTTGGTGGAGCCATATAAGTGTGTATGCATGTCTGCAGGTGTGTGAGACGTTACTTTTGTTTTGCAGGTGTGTGTGTCTTAACGATGCTGACCGCTGGAACACTCAGCAGCTGCTAGAGCACTCCTTCCTGCGGCCGCCTTCACCAAAGAGCCTTCCTCCATGCCCTGAGCCCAGTCCAGAAGGTATGTTACCAAATGTTATTTTTGGAGAGCAGTGGCTTTCTCCTTGCAACCCTGCCATCTCCTGATGGTGGACTCATAAACATTAACATTAGCCAATGTGAGAGAGGCCTATAGTTACCCTGGCTCCTTTGTGACCTCGTGGACTATTACACGTCTTGCTCTTAGAGTGATCTTTATTGGTCGACCACTCCTGGGGAGGGTTACAATGGATTTGAATTTCCTCCATCTGTACACAGTATGTCTGACTGTGGATTGGTGGAGTCCAAATGCTTTAGAGATGACTTTGTAACCTTTTCCAGCCTGATGAGCATCAACAACTCTTTTTCTGAGGTCCTCAGAAATCTCCTTTGTTCGTGCCACAGTATACTTCCACAAACGTGTGAAGTGAAGATCAGACTCTGATAGATCCCTGTTCTTTAAACAAAACAGGGTGCTCACTCACACCTGACTGTTATCCCATTGATTGAAAACACCTGACTCTAATTTCCCCTTCAAACTAAACTGCTAATCTTAGTGGTTTACATACTTTTGCCACTCACAAATATTAAATATTGGATCATTTTCTTCAATAAACAAATTACCAAGTATGATATTTTTGTCTGATTTGTTTAATTGGGTTCTCTTTGTCTACTTTTAGGACTTGTGTGAAAATCTGATGGTGTTTTAGGTCACATTTATGCAGAAATAAAGAAAATTCTAAAGGGTTCACAAATTTTCAAGCACCTTGATGACCTTAAATAAATACAATCTTTGTTTTGTGAAACACGTTAATTTTCAGACATAGATGTGGATTTTGCATCTACGGTTATCCCGCGGAGTCACCTTCTCAGCGCCCCTTTTAGTACAGTGGTGCAGAAACAGTTCTCCCGTTACTTCACTGAGTTTGAGGAGCTCCAGCTGCTTGGGAAAGGTGCTTTTGGAGCAGTAATCAAGGTGATTAATTCATCTGTGTTGAGAAATCATTTCTTTTTCAGAGAAACCTTTTTCTTCATTGAGATATTGGCTCTTATGATGTTTTTTTTTTCTTTCTGTATTCATTTCTCTGTGGTTGTGTGTTCGTGGACTTCTGCATACCTGTAGGTCCAAAACAAGTTGGACGGCTGCTACTATGCCGTTAAACGGATCCAGGTGAACCCGGCCAGCAAGCAGTTCCGCCGTATTAAGGGAGAGGTGACCCTCCTCTCACGCCTGAACCATGAGAACATTGTGCGCTACTATAATGCGTGGATTGAGAGACACGAGGCCCCGTCTACAGGGGTGGAGAGCAGTGATACCTCCGAGCCAGCCAGCACCCCTGAGCGGCCTTCACGACCTGCTGCTTCGCCCCGTCTCAATGAGCTCGGACTCCTCGACAATGTGGAAGACGATGCACCCCCGCCTGCACTGGCCAGTTCGGTGGAGTGGAGCACATCTCTGGAGAGGTCATCCAGTGCCAAGTGCAACCCCACTGACTCCAGTGATGAGGATGATGAAGATGAGGCAGATGTGTTCTGTCCTTCTTTCCTGTAAGTTCCTACACTGAGGTCAGGAATTACATGCACACGTAACTGAGCTGCTCCAAATATATATGTATTTTTTAAAGATTTACATACTACACGGCCTTGCATAAGTATTCGCACCCTCCACGGAACTTTTCCACAATTTGGGATTTTTACTATTTAATTGACACTATACAGTGGATATAAAAAATGTATACACTGCTATTAAAATGGCAGGTTTTTGATAGGTAAAAAAAATTAAACCAAGCTAAATCATGTCAGAACCTTTTCTACCTTTACTGTAAAATTTTAACCTATTAATTAAAGTGAAAAACAATAATCATTTTAAGGGAAATAAATGGGGGAAAAATGTACAATAACCTGGTTGCATAAGTGTGCACACCCCTAAACTAATTCTTAGTTCCTTTTACTTTACACTCTTACTTTTGGGTAAGAGTGAATCAGTTTGGCAGATCTTGACTTCCTTGCAAAAGCATTGTCAAATTGGCTGGTCATTTCCTATGTACAGCCCTCTTCAGGTCACCCCACAGATGTTTGATTTGATTTAGGTCATGGTATATCCAATACCTTGGAGATTTTTTTTGTAACCTGCTACTGATTGATATTTTTCAACAATGAGATCCCGTACCTGCTTTGTAAGCTCTTGTGGCCCATGTGTTTTCCAGATGGATATTACCAAGAAGATTTCAGGAAAACCCTATAGGAACAGCTGCACTTTATTTAGGGGTAATCAATCACTTTAATTGATGGCAGGTGTATACTCAATAGTATTTAACATTAATTTGAATGTGATTGGTTGATTTTGAACACTGCCACATTCCCACTTATAAAAGAGAATGCACACTTATACAAGCTGGGTATTGGAAGTTCTTTTTTTCCCCAAAAAAACATTTCTGGGTGTTTTTCACCTTTATTATGAAATTGCAACATGTAAATATCAAGTGACAAAGGTTCTGATATGATTTATTTTTTTTCAAGTTTTTTCACAAAAACCTGTCATTGTAATAGGGGTGTGTAGATGTATCTAAAAGTTAAATTTCAGAATATTTGTTATTGTTGCACAAAATGAAGCAAAACAGCAGACATGTCATGGTTGCATATGTATAAAGGCATAGTTGCAGTTGTGCCATTTTCTTTGAATTTTTTAATAACGGCTTTATCTGGGGGACTTTTTTTTCATAATCAAATCATGTTTTTATGCCGAGGTTATGTGATACAATAATTGCACACAGTTGGACTTATTTTAATTAATTTAGTCACTTCTGATGGCAACTGGTTACGTCTTTATTAATGAATACTTTGCAATCGCAGCTTTTTCTTTTTTCATTTGTAAATAGTTTCCAAGCGACCCTGCTTTACCCCATACTTCAACATTATAGACTACACTCCCAGAAAAAAAGCATACTGAACTTTACATTACCTTGTCGCCAGGGTGGTACCCTCACGTGTATACTTTTTGTACCTTTTCAGTAAGTATCTTTTACATAGAAATGTGCATGTATTGCACTTTTAAAGCTTTATTAATTAGTCTACTTATCTACCTTCAAACATTTTTTACTATACAATATATCCACTTTACCAGGTGAAAGACATATCAAAGGTACAAAAGATGTACTCTTGCACGTACCACTCAAAAAACTTATGCAAGGCACTGTAAGTAATGTTTTCAAAAATACTTTTTTTATTAATATTTTGAAAAATACCATTTAAAACTGACAATAATTGTCTGTTTATTTTGTTGTTAAAGAAAGCTTAAAGCTTGTATGATTTTGTAGTTAAAATGACGTCCAGTAGGTGGCAGGGTTGTTCTAGGTTAGGTGTACTGGTGATCAGGGGTGGACACAACAGGTACTAGCTTTTAGAAGCGACACATATTGAAATAGTTTGTTAGTGATGTATAGGTTTAGGTTATTACTCGACAGGTCAGATTTATACTAGTAGATTAATTGCATATATAACGTTTTTTCCCCATCATTGATGATTCTTTATATAACACAACACATTTCTACAAAATTAAATTTATAAGAGTACAGAGTTGTTGTGCAGTCTAAATATTCCCCATCCTGCATAAAAATAAGCATTGTAACACCAAAAAATAGATGGCAGTCTGTCACTAGACCTTTTTATACCACAGCACTGGTGAATTATCAAGTCTGATTAGTCAGAAGGTGTTGAGCAATTTTCTACAACAGCAGCTTTGCCAGTAAGTCAGACTGCAAGGCAAAGCACAGGTTTATATTAATGTTTGTTCTAATATGTTCTAATTTCTGTAGTAACAGCTTGCATAGGAACTTGATCAGTGAACGTTCCACATAATCTAAATAGTTGTAAAAAGTGCTTAATTTTTTTTTAATATACATATTGTTGATATGGTGATGCTTTCTGCAAGGAGAGATTTATTTAAAATTCATGGAACGAGTCTCCAGTGTCACCACTTTGTAACAGTCAAAGTTTTCCACCATAAGAGAGAGTTCAGGACGGAGGACTTTGCACTTTCTGGTATCTCAGTAATATGAAAAGCTGTGTTATTTGTCTCTTATTAACTTCGAGAGAGAGAAAAAAAGAGAGGCTGTTAATATTGCTGTTATGAGGAGAGTATGACGAAAGATATAACAGGAACTTATTCCACAATGTTAAATGTAACTATAAACAGTGAAAAAGTAAGTGTTGTTCATTAATATATAAAGTGAATAACCTTTGCTTTGGTATATGTGGACTGTTATCATTTTAAATAAAGCAGGGTTGGGATAATGAGTGGGAGATTTCACATCCCTGGTCAGGTAGAACTCTAAACAAATGACTCATATTGCTAGTTCACCTGTATAAAGTCTGATCCTTGCTTGTCTTTTGGCACTAAAATCTGTTCAGGACTGCAGACTTGTCAGAATTATGTCCTGCTTTGAGTTTGATCTGATTCTCCAAATTTTTGACAGTCCATCCAACAGCGACTCCGAAAGTGACATCATCTTTGACAACGGTGACACGAGCAGAGACAGTATTGTGCAGGTCAGTAACATGCTCTGAAGCTAACAGTAACATGTTTATAACATTCACCATATTTGTCATTGTTTGATTAACGTGGTCATTACCTCTGTATCCGATTCAGGAAGAATTGAGTAAAAGGCAAGGAGTGGACACGGCGGAGAGCTCAATATCCGAAAGGCCTCCTCTTATTGCACATTATCTCTACATACAGGTGAGCGCATGCAGGCAGTGCACTTAAGCCGTGTTTACACAGTGTGTTGCTGTTTATCAAAGAGAAGCGTGGAATTGTTGATGGAAGATTTCTGTTAGGAGACGTTTATGTAACATTTAAGGAAGGAGTCTCGTGTGTCGGAGCGTTTTCAGGACAGAGTAGTTTGCACTTTCCGGTTTCTCAGCAACATGACAAGCTGCATTTTTTTGACTGGATCCTACTGGAATCAGATCCGAAGCATGAAATACTTGACCTTAATGAGGGCTTAATTAACAGTGTGCATAATTTAGATAATGCAGAGTATGTCATTTGGTCTTAGTATATGAAAAATAGGATACAGCTTTTACACACACATTAGTTTCACCATAACCTAGAATTTTCACTTAATAGAAATACAAACTGTTTGTGTGTGTGTGTGTGTATATATACACTATTTGGCAAAAAGAATGTGGACACCTGACCATAACACCCATATGAGGGTCTTCCCCAAACTGTTGCCACAAAGAAAGCACAAGTTATCTAGGATGTCTTTCTGTGCTATAGTATTAAGATTTCTTTTCACTGGAACTAACGGGCCAAAACCTGTACTAGCATGACAGTGCGCCTGTGCACGAAGTGAGGCCCATTGATACAAGGATTTACCAAGGTAGATATAAAAGAAATCGGTTAGCCTGCATAGAGTCCAGACCTCAACCCCACTGAACATGTTTGTGAGGAATTGGAATGCAGACTGCACTCAAGACCTCCTCGTCCAATTCCAGTTCTAGTTTCTTCGATTCCAGTTCTAGTTTCTTCATTTCCTGAACGTCCTACCTTCATGAAGCGCATGCTGGTGACTAAGCAAACCGTAAATGATGCCACAAACAGGATTTGGTAGGATGAGGGTGGAGTGAGTGACCATTGCCATTTTAAAGCAGTACAAGAAACTGGAAGGCTCGTTAGATTTGTTTACTGCTTCTCAACCCGTTTCTAAAACTTAAGAATCCAAACTTAAAAGACTATGGAGGGTGCAATGAAGTGCGTGAAGTTCCTGTTTTTTTCTTCAACTTTATCTTCTGGTTGTGTGGCCTGGCTCTCATCATAGTGGGTGTTGTGGCGAAGACGGCAATCACCAAGATTCCTGCAATTCAGGAGCTGACCAGCAGCGGATCCCCCATTGTGATCGTGGTAGGAGCCGTGATCTTCTTAATCGCCTTCTTCGGCTGCTGTGGAGCGTGGAAAGATAACTACTGCATGGTCACTACGTTTGTCATCCTGCTCTCAATCATCATCATCATCATCATCATTTAAATTGGAATAGCCGTTGGTGCTTATGTCTTGAAAGGAAATCTGGAGGATCTGCCGGAGAAGATTGTGCAGGAAATGATGAAAAATTACATAACAAATCCAGATGTTCGGAAGGGACTGGACGAATTACAGGAAGAGCTGAAATGCTGTGGAGCAGTGAACTCTTCTGACTGGGTGTTCTTCAAGCCTGACAAGAACTCCATTCCTGACTCCTGCTGCAAGAACGTCTCAACCAACTGTGGAGCTGGAGCCCTGAAAGACGCCAACAAAATCTACATAGAGGGCTGTGGCGCTGCTTTGGAAACTGCTGTCAAGAAAAACCTTCTCTGGGTTGGCGTAGCAGCTCTTGTCATTGCCTTCATAGACATCTTGGGTGTTGTGTTTGCCTGCACGCTGATGAGAGGGATCCGCAAAGGCTACGAGGTCATGTGATCCCATCGTTGAACTTCAGTAAAAATCACTTTCTCACTCTAGTCGAACACTTCAGATTTGTAAATGCCTTCTTGCAGAGTCTAAAATTCTAGACAAAAAATGTGCCTATATGCAGGTAGAGAACACCTGAATCTTGCTTTTTAATCATAGATGCTAAAGAAAAGGTGAATTACTGTCTATCATTTGTCTCGTTATGTCTCATAAATTTGTACTTTAGTATTCTTTATGGACTTCTTTTAGGGAGAGATTGTGCTTTTATACTCTCACATTTCATGTATTATCAACTTTTCAATGTTGAAATGCTTAACGATTTTGGAATGGCATAAACAATAAACTTTTACAGTGCCCCCCCCCCCCCCCCCCCCCCAAAATAAAAAAGACCTCCTCGCCTGACATGACTGCCCAACCTGTTGTGCTCTTGTGGCTGAATGAGCAAATCCCCAATGCCACAGTCCAAAATCTAGCGGAAATCCTTCTCAGAAGAATGGAGGCTAATATAGCAGTAAAAGGGGGAATAACTCTATAGTTTTGAAATGCGACGTTTAACGGTCGGGTGTCCACATACCTTTGGACATAAAGCCTAGATGAATTGCATTTTTAGGCCTAGGTTTCTCTGGAGATTTTCTTTATCTGTGTGTTTCTCTCTCTCTCTCTCTCTCTCTCTCTCTCTCTCTCTCTCTCTCTCTCCAGATGGAGTACTGTGAAAAAAGTACTTTGAGGGACACAATAGACCAAGGCCTTTACCAGGACTGCAGTCGACTCTGGAGACTCTTCAGGGAGATCCTGGATGGCATCGCGTACATTCATGAACAGGTAACCTGTATCTGAAGCCACAGCCACATCCAAACAGAAGGACACCGCATAGTTTTTGATAATAGTGCTTTTGATGCTTTTGATACAGTCATAAATTGTTACAGTGAAACATGACCAGAAGGAGGCTGATGGTCGAACTGACTCATTTCAACTGAAATGTCATGTTGTTTTTGGGGTAGCCAACCTGTTATTTTGGGTTTAGCTGTGGGCTATCATGGACTGCATGAACTTGTTCTGCCTGTATCCTTAGGGAATGATACATAGAGATTTGAAGCCTGTCAATATTTTCCTGGACTCTCGTGACCATGTCAAGATCGGAGACTTTGGCTTGGCTACTGACCATCCAGCCAGCACGGTAAAAAGCTATACAGGATTTTTATTCACAGTATACTCATACTGAACATCCTTTCAACACTTAAAAATATGCACTGATGACACTGAGAGTCATTTGTACTGTAATTAAATAAAGTGAATTATTATAAGTTGTGTATGGATTAGTTGCTTTTCTATACAAAGAGCTACTGTATAAAGTGATGCAATGTGAAGGAATTAAGGAATCACCATGACTGTCCTATAAAAAAATCATAATGGGACCATCTTGCATGCTTAAATTGCAATGTAATGTAACTTAATTAGTTTAGTGTTAATGTCATGTATCACTGTCATATGAATTGGAACGTTTCACCGCATACACGTCTCTTATAGGCTTCTGGCATACTGGAAGTAGAGGACAACTGCTCGGGTCTCGTCCTAAAATCAGATCCAACAGGTGAAGCAGCAAAGAAGAATTTTTATCTTTACTGTTTACACCACATTTAATTAATGGTTTTGTTTTTTTAAATAGTGTATGTATTCTAAAACACACAATGCTTTCTAATTCATTTTCGATCTAGGTAACATGACTGGTATGGTTGGCACAGCCCTGTATGTCAGCCCAGAGGTCCAAGGAAACACAAAAGCAACTTACAACCAGGTACAATTAACATTTAAAACCTTTTGTCATGGTATACATATTGATCTGTTCAGTATTTCTTTAAATCCTATATTTTTTTGTCTTTAGAAAGTGGATCTGTTCAGTTTGGGCATCATCTTGTTTGAGATGTCCTACAGACCAATGACAACGGCTTCGGAACGCATCACCGTCCTCAGCCAGCTCAGAAAAGTAAGTGTGTACCAGGTATATAGATGTGCACTGATCTGCCATAACGTTAAAACCACTGACGGGTAAAGTATAGAACACTGATTATCTCATTACATTGGCACCTGTCAAAGGGGTGGGATATATTAGGCAGCAAGTGAACAGACAGTTCTCGAAGATGATGTGTTGGAAGTAAGAAAAATGGGCAAGTGTAAGGATCTGATCGACTTTAACAATGGCCAACTTGTGATGGCTAGACCTCTTGGTGCAGCGCCAAATCAGCAGATCTTGTGGGGTGTTCTCAGTATGCACTGGTTAGTTCCCATCAAAAGTGGGCCAAGGAAGGACAACCGGTCAACCGACGACAGGGTCATGGGTGCCCAAGGCTTGTTGGTGCACATGGAGAGTGAAGGCTAGCCTGTCTGGTCCGATCCCACAGAAGAGCAATTGTAGCACAAATTGCTGACAACGTTAATGCTGGTTATGATAGAAAGGTGTCCGAACACACAGTCCATCGCAGGTGCCATTGTAATGAGATGATCAATCTTATCCACTTCACCTGTGAGTTGTTTTAATGTTATGGCAGATCGATGTAAAGATACAGTTCTCTCCGCTAATATTGACACCCTTGGTAAATAAGAAGGCTGTTAAAAAATTGTCATTGTTGTTTAACCTTTTGATCTTTTGTTAAAGAAATTCACAAAAATACTCCACTCTCATGATATCAAACAATTGCGCAAACAACATGAATTGCAAACAAAAAAATTGTTAAATGTAGGTGTGCAACAATTATTGGCACCCTAGTCAATACTTTGTACTACCTCCCTTTGCCAAGATAACAGCTCTGAGTCTTCTCCTATAATTCCTGGTGAGGTTGGAGAATACATGGCAAGGGATCTGAGGCCATTCCTCCAAACAGAATCTCTCCAGAAATTTGAGTTCCATGCTGTTGGACTCTCCTCTTCAGTTCACCCCACAGGTGTTCTATGGGTTTCAAGTCAGGGGACTGGGATGGCCATGACAGGACCTTGATTTTGTGGTCAGTAAACCAGTGTTGATTTTGATGTATGTTTTGGATCACTCTCCTGCTGAAAGATCCAACCACGGCCCATTTTAATCTTTCTGGCAGAGACAGTCAGGTTTTCATTTAATATCTGTTGATATTTGATAGTCTATGATGCCATGTAGCCTAAGAAAATGTGCAGGTCCTTTGGCAGAAAAACAGCCCCAAAACATTATAGCCACCACCATATTTAATCGTGGGCATGAGGTACATTTCCATTTGGCTACCTCTCTGTGTGCCAAAACCACCTCTGGTGTTTATTGACAAAAAGCTCTATTTTAGTTTCATCTGACCGTAGAACCCGATCCCATTTGAAGTTCCAATAGTGTCTGGCAAACTGAAGACCCTTGAGTTTGTTTTTGGGTGAAAGTAGAGGCTTTTTTCTTGAAACTGTTCCAAACAACTTGTGGTGATGTAGGTGACTTCAGATTGTAGTTTTGGAGACTTTCTGACCCCAAGACGCAACTAACTTCTGCAGTTCTCCAGCTGTGATCCTTGGAGATATTTTGGCCACTCTAACCATCCTCTTCACAGTGCGCTAAGACAATATAGACACACGTCCATTTCCAGTTGACTGGAACTTCTTAATTATTGCCCTGATGGTGTAAATTGGTATTTTCAATGCTTGTGCTATTTTCTTATAGCCACTTCCCATGTTGTGAAGCTCAACAACTTTTGCCGCACATCACAGCTATATTCCTTGGTCTTACCCATTGTTATGAATAATTAAGGGAGTTTGGCCTATGTGTTCCCTCATATTTATACCCCTGTGAAACAGGAAGTCATGGCTGAACAATTTCCTGTTCCTAGTTCCTAGTTCCTTCAAATATATTTTCATTTCATATGAATTCATAGGGGTGCCAATAATTGTTGCACACCTATATTTAACAAAGATTTTTTTTTTTTTGATAAACCGGTGTTGTTTGCTATTGTTTTGATATCTATGAGTATTTTTGTGAATTTGTTGAACAAAAGATCAAAAGTTTAAACAATAAAGACAATTTTTCACAGCCGCCTTTGCTCATATTTACCAAGGGTGCCAATATTAGTGGAGGGCACTGTATATGGGTTGACTGAACAGATCAAGTTAATGTCAAAGGTTTTATCCACAATCATAACATCGCGACAATCAAAAATCAGTTGAAAAGGTGTAGAAACATCTGGCATGTAAAAAATTATTTATATCATACATCTCGTATAAATAATTTAACAGGCTAGTGAGGTGATTTGCCCGGCGTTCTGATAACTTTAATAGCCCTTCTCCATATCATCATCAGTCATGAATTTACAGAAGGTCTACTCTAGTTTCTGAACAAAGTTGGTGATGTATTGACCAGAGGCTACTAAATCGCATCGTATCATGGCAGATTCAGCTGCATCATCAAATATCGAATTGTTCATTTTCTAAAGAATAAAAAGCAAATCGTATCATGAGGAAACGTGAGGTTACACCCAGGGGCGATGTTACAGGTGGTGCAGAGTATGCCAGGCATATGGGCCCAGGACACTAGGGGGCCCCAGATCACGACTTTGGATTATTTTATTTATTTATTTTTGGTGATTGATTTTTTTTTCTTACATACATGAACACGTTAACTAATAATATTATAGTAAAATAAAATTAAAATTTGTGAATTATAGAAAGTAAGAACTGAACATGAGCACGCTCTTATCACTTCAAAATACAGGGCATGAAGTTAACCTCACATAAAAAAAAGAATATGATGGATGGAAAGAAGCACCTGTCAGGAGCACAAAAGCGAAAATGTAAAAGAAAAAAAAAGGAATGAAAACGTTAAAAGGATGAACATTTCCCTTATGAATTCGGTCCTTACAAATCAGAATAAACAAAATATTGGAGATGATTGTAGTGACAGACTTGGAGATGCTATTTGTTATGGCCTCAGTGTGGATACTAGCAGCGAAACAGGACAGCAGATTAGCAATAAACAAGCAACAATTTGCAGAGACTAAACAGTAGGAAAGGACAGTATTCAAGTCAGCAGCAGCACCAGCGATGACGACCTCACAGAGACAGGACTACAGGTTAGTGAGAGTAAGGCCGCAATATTTCAGATTGATGGCGCCAATAATACAAGCTATACCAACTGTCGGTGAAAGTGAAGCATCACACCCCACCGGTAGACCGAGCACGCCCAGTGTCACTGATGATAGCATGGAACAGCTAAGTAAAGCAGACAATGTAAATATCCATTTGCGATCATGATCCAGATCCCTCAAACTGGCCTTGCCCAGATAAAGTCAGTGATTCATTCCGTATGATGCTGACCACGATTCTCAGAAATTCCCAGATGGTCCATTCCGTAGATCACAAGACAGTAACAGATGTTCTAAAGCCTACTGCTATAGACAATTAACAAATGGAGAATGAGTGGAACGGGACTGGTTGATGTTTTTCCATAAAGCAAACTAAGTATACTACTTTGTGTGCAAAGTTTTCAGGTTTTAATTGTTACTGCCAAGATTGTAATCTCTCACTGAGAATATGTAGGAAAACTCTTAAAAAAAAAAATAATTGGAAAAATTATTTTTGTAATGTATAACTAAAATTTTAACTAAAATTAGACTCTTAAACATTTTCTTTACTTAAATATATGTTTAAGTTTATAAAATGTTTAAATGTTACTTGAAATAATATAAATGTTCACTAATAAATTATTTATGTTACTTATTAAATGTCAAAAGAAAAAACACATGTGGAAGAAGGGGGCCTAATACTGTTTTGCATACCCCCCCTTAAAACTCTTCATGGCGCCCCTGTTTACACCCTAATAGCGAACAGTGATCAGTTGAGTCAAGTGATTATGATGAGGTTCCTGTTTAGTAAACTGCCATGACTGACATTTACCTTTTGAGATTAGACTAAAGAAGCTGTTCTAGATGATTTCGTATGATCAAAGTGATTGCTTGTTTTCCATTTTAAAGTTCTATGTTAAAATTTAAGGTTGAAAATTGCCTACGAGCTCTGGAGGTAGGTTGCTTACAATAGCCTGGCATCTCAATGTAATAATCAGGTAATGACATGAGAGTAGAGTAATTGAGGTCCCTATACCTACTTTTTTTAATGTAAATATAATGAGTTGTAATAAACTATAACCTACAGTGAGGGAAAAAAGTATTTGATCCCCTGCTGATTTTGTATGTTTACCCACTGACAAAGAAATGATCAGTCTATAACTTTAATGGTAGATTTATTTGAACAGTGAGAGACAGAATAACAACAAAAAAATCCAGAAAAACGCACATCAAAAATGTTATAAATTGATTTGCATTTTAATGAGGGAAATAAGTATTTGACCCCTCTGCAAAACATGACTTAGTACTTGGTTTAAAAACCCTTGTTGGCAATCACAGAGGTCAGACGTTTCTTGTAGTTGGCCACCAGGTTTGCACACATCTCAGGAGGGATTTTGTCCCACTCGTCTTTGCAGATCTTCTCCAAATCATTAAGGTTTCGAGGCTGACGTTTGGCAACTCGAACCTTCAGCTCTCTCCACAGATTTTCTATGGGATTAAGGTCTGGAGACTGCCTAGGTCACTCCAGGACCTTAATGTGCTTCTTCCCGAGCCACTCCTTTGTTGCCTTGGCCATGTGTTTTGGGTCATTGTCATGCTGGAATATCCATCCACGACCCATTTTCAATGCCCTGGCTGAGGGAAGGAGGTTTTCACCCAAGATTTGACGGTACATGGCCCCGTCCATCGTCCCTTTGATGCGGTGAAGTTGTCCTGTCCCCTTAGCAGAAAAAAAACCCCAAAGCATAATGTTTCCACCTCCATGTTTGACGGTGGGGATGGTGTTCCAGGGGTCATAGGCAGCATTCCTCCTCCTCCAAACACGGCGAGTTGAGTTGATGCCAAAGAGCTCCATTTTGGTCTCATCTGACCTCAACGCTTTCACCCAGTTGTCCTCAGAATCATTCAGATGTTCATTGGCAAACTTCAGACGGGCATGTATATGTGTTTTCTTGAGCAGCGGACCTTGCGCGCGCTGCAGGATTTCAGTCCTTCACGGCGTAGTGTGTTACCAATTGTTTTCTTGGTGACTATGGTCCCAGCTGCCTTGAGATCATTGACAAGATCCTCCCGTGTAGTTCTGGGCTGATTCCTCACTGTTCTCATGATCAATGCAACTCCACGAGGTGAGATCTTGCATGGAGCCCCAGGCCGAGGGAGATTGACAGTTCTTTTGTGCTTCTTCCATTTGCGAATAATCGCACCAACTGTTGTCCCCTTCTCACCAGTATGCTTGGCAATGGTCTTGTAGCCCATTCCAGACTTGTGTAGGTCTACAGTCTTGTCCCTGACATCCTTGGAGAGCTCTTTGGTCTTGGCCATGGTGGAGAGTTTGGAATATGACTGATTGATTGCTTCTGTGGACAGGTGTCTTTTATACAGGTAACAAACTGATATTAGGAGCACTCCTTTTAAGAGTGTGCTCCTAATCTCAGCTCATTACCTGTATAAAAGACACCTGGGAGCCAGAAATCTTTCTGATTGAGAGGGGGTCAAATACTTTTTTCCCTCATTAAAATGCAAATTAATTTATAAAATTTTTGACATGCGTTTTTCTGGATTTTTTTGTTGTTATTCTGTCTCTCACTGTTCAAATACAACTACCATTAAAATTATAGACTGATCATTTCTTTGTCAGTGGGCAAACGTACAAAATCAGCAGGGGATCAAATACTTTTTTCCCTCACTGTATTTCCCTTATTTGTGTATTCAACATAGAATGACTGTTGGACAGGTGGGACATCTGTGGGTTATGTATAAAGTCTGGTATAAAGATGGTCAGGTGTCCACGTACTTTTGGCCATATAGCGTATGTGCAAAGGATAAACCAGTTTCATTTAGGAAAATGTCATTTTTAAAAATTTTTTTAGAAAAAGCTCAGCTTTATTATCAGCTTCATTTGTTGGCATCTGTGTAAGGCATGAAACTCAAATGCAACTGAAGCATTTTAAATTTATATTATATTTAATGGCTTCACTTAAATCACTGCTGGTTTTGATGTCATGAGATGATTTCATGAGTCACATGCAGATCTGCTCCTACAGCATTCCTTAAGCTCACATCTGTGCTTCTTTCTACACAACTTTGATGCATAAGAGTGAGTGAATTTTAAATAAAGACTTCTTGAGATCATATTTAGTTTCTAAAGTGACTTTAGTCTGTATTGATAATGCTAGTATTCATATTGGTCTGGCCTTAATACTAGTCACAAATCAGAGAAACTTCACCATAGTGCGCAATATTAGCATCAGGGAGCAGAGAACTTGTCCCAGCACATGCCTTTAGATCTGAGTCTGTTCTGTATTCACTTTGCAGGAGTCCATTGACTTCCCTGAAGATTTTTTTGAATATGAGAACAAAACACAGGTGAGCTTTTGAAGCCAGTTGTTCTTTTTTTTAATGTATTTATTTTATTATTATTAAATTTCAGTTTAAGACCAGTGTCACATCCCTGATCTTGTCTGGATATAGAGACAGCTGATTTGTTGGCTGCTGAGCCATGACCCAGCCTTGCGGCCCACAGCGGTGGAGCTTTTGAAGAGTGAACTTCTCCCTCCTCCTCAAATGGAGGAATCGGAGCTACACGAGGTGCTGCAGCACACCATGGCTAATGTCAATGGCAAGGCCTACCGCACCATGGTGAACCAACTGTTCTCCCAGAACAACTCTCCAGTGATGGACTACACATATGATATTGACATTTATAAGGTAACATGGCCATATACAGTGGTGCTTGAAAGTCTGTTAGAATTTTCTACATTTCTGCATAAATATGGCCTAAAACATAATAGGATTTTCACCCAAGTCCTAAAAGTAGATAAAGGGATCCCAGTTAAACAAACGAGACAAATATTATATTTGGTCATTTATTTATTGCAGAAAATGATCCAGTATTACATATCTGTGAGTAGCAAAAGTACGTGAACCTTTGCTCTCAGTATCTGGTGTGACCCCCTTGTGCAGCAGTAACTGCACCTAAACATTTCTGGTAACTGTTGATCAGTCCTGTACATCGGCTTAGAGGAATTTTACCCCATTTCTCAGTACAGAACAGCTTTGACTCTGGGATGTTGGTGGGTTTCATCACATGAACTGCTTGCTTCAGGTTCTTACACAACATTTCTGTTGGATTAAGGTCAGGACTTTGACTTGGCCATTCCAAAACATTAACTTTATTCTTCTTTAACCATTATTTGGTAGAACAACTTGTGTGCTTAGTGTTTAGCAACATCTTACTGCATGACCCACTTTCTTTTGAGATTCAGTTCATGGACTGATGTTCAGACATTTTCCTTTAGAATTAGCTGGTATAATTCAGAATTCATTGTTGAAACAATTGTTGAATGATGGCAAGTCGTCCTGGGCCAGATGCAGCAGAACAGGCCCAAACCATGATACTACATGTTTCACAGATGGGATAAGGCTCTTATGCTGGAATGCAGTGTTTTCTTTTCTCCACACATACCGCTTCTAGCGGTCCAGTTCTATTTTGGTCTCATCCATCCACACAACATTTTTCCAATAGCCTTCTGGCTTGTCCATGTGATCTTTAGCAAACTGCAGAGAGGCAGCGATGTTATTTTTGGCGATCATTGTCTTTCTCCTTGCAACCCTGCCATGCACACCATTGTTGTTCAGTGTTCTCCTGATGGACTAATAAACATTAACTTTTGCCAGTGTGAGAGACGCCTTTAGTTGATTTAGATGTTACCCTGGCTCCTTTATGACATTGCAGACTATTACACGTCTTGTTCTTGGAGTGATCGTTCTTGGTTGAGCACTCCTGGGGAGGGGAACAATGGTATTGAATTTCCTCCATTTGTACACAATTTGTCTGAATGTGGATTGGTGGAGCCCAAACTCTTTAGAGATGGTTTTGTGACCTTTTCCAGCCTGATGAGCATCAACAACTCCTTTTTTTTTTTTTTTTTTTTGATGTCCTCATAAATCTCATTTTTCATGACATGATACGCTTTCACAAACATGTGTTGTGAAGATCAGGCTTTGATAGATATTTAAATAAAATAGGGTGCTCACACACACCTGATCATGATCCCATTGATTGAAATCACTCTAATTTCACTTTCAAATTAAACTAATGCTAATACTAGAGGTTCACATACTTTTGCCACTCACAGATATGTAATATTGGATCATTTTTCTCAATAAATAAGTGACCAAGTATAATATTTGTCTCATTTATTAATTGGGATCTCTTGGTCTACTTTCATATATATACTTTTTTATATATACCTCTGTGTGTGTGTGTATATGTGTATATATATATATATACATGTATATATGTGTATGTGTGTATATATATATATATATATATATATATATATATATATATATATATATATATATATATATGTGTGTGTGTATATGTATATATATGTGTATATATATATATGTATGTGTATATATATATGTATATGTGTATATATATATATATATATATACGCTCACAGACTCACAGTTTAGTGCATTATTCCCTCCTCACCCTTAGATGTCAGTATGTACCTGTGCAACTTTTAAACTCCAATACTACCTTCATAAAGCCTCATCATTTGGTTCATATAATACCAGCTATGTTTAAACACTTCACAGCCACCAGTTCTTAACCGACCCCACACTATTTTCTTTGTCCCCAGGGCAGTTTTAATTTCAACAGCGCAAAATTGCAGCAGTACGTGTATGAGACAATCACCAGAGTCTTCAGAAAGCATGGTGAGTGACTCGCACTGAGTTTGAAAGTGTCTTGCACCTTCCGCCTCTGCCTGAGAGCACTTATTTAACTTTTTCAGGATTTGACATTCTTACATCATAATATAATAATGTGATATAATACAATACAATAGAATATAAGATGGGTTGTAAATCTGTTATCTGTAGATGCTTTCATATTTTATGTACTGGTGCAGCCTCACTAAGAAGTAATGTTTCATAATTCCTTTTATGAATATAATGATCATTAATAATAAGCAGCCATGTAAAACAAGGTAAAATATGTCAGTAAGAATGTCGTCTTGCCAACTAAAAAAATTTAGGGCTTAGAATTAATGTTGTCTACATGTGATGTAATCACAGCTGTGAGCTTACATTTTAAGTTTCAGTTTTGTTAATTAATAGTAATAGCAATAATTATAAGTTGCTGTTGTTTAAAAAAACTTGCATTTTGAATTAAACTTTTTATTTAAATGTCAGCAAGCATGTTGTTAGGTGCCGTCAATTCGTTGTTGGCTCATGGCGACTCTATGGATAATTGTCCTAAAAAGCGTCCAGTCTTCCACGGCTGTGGTGTTTTATGTTGATCCACTCCGTAGTAGGCCTTCCTCTTCTACGTTGACCTTCCACTTTGCCCACTATGATGTCCTTTTTCCATTGATTGTTCCTTCCGCATGATGTGACCGTAGTAAGAGTATCGTCAGAGCTTCCAGTAACATCTTTGGTTTTATCTGCTGCAGTACTGATGCATTTGTTTTCCAGGTCGTCCAGGGCAAACACAGGATTCATCATCAGCACCATAGTTCAAAGGCGTCAGTTTTCTTCCTGTCCAGCTCTTGCATCCATATCATGTGACCAAGAAGACCATGGCTTGAACTAGTCTAACTTTTGTGGACAACGTCACATCCCTGCACTTGAGAATTTTGTCCAAGCTCTTCATGGCAGTTTTGTCTAGACTCTAGAGCATTTCGTCGGCTGATTTCTTTCCTGCTTGTCACTTCTTTACTGATCCAGGTAGATTGATGTCATCTGCTATCTTTATTTCTTCTCCATCAAATGTGAAGATTTCCGGTTTGGTAGTTATGAACAGCTCTCGTCTTCACGTTGAGATGCAAGCCCATTTTCAACGTTTCATGGTCTTTGATCTTGGTGAACAGCAAATCGTCTTTGCTTTCAAATTGTATAGTCGTATCATCAGCATAGTAAAGATTGTTGATGAGTTTTCCACCGCTTTTCACGTTCTCATGTTTCTTGTCATATAGCCCTGCTTCCCTGATGACTTTTTCCCCACATATAAATTGAACAGATTCGGAGTGAGTATGCAGCCTTGTCTTACGCCCCTCCTGATCCTAATTCTGAACAATTCTATTTCCCTTGTCTTGTTTGAACTGTTGCTTCTCGGTCAGTTTGTGCATGAGGTTGTTCTGGTATACCCATGCTTTGTAACGTGGTCCAGAGTTTCTGATTCACACAATCAGATGCCTTGCTGTAGTTGATGAAGCACATGCAGATATCCTTTTGAAATGGTTCTTGTTCGTAAGGCATAGTTTGAAACTCCTATTGCTCCGCTTGATCTTCATGGTACAATGACATGTTGTATGCCTTCCATCTGTTCTTGATCTCCTCCACATCATTGAGCATGAGTCCTTGAGCGTCTTTCAGCATTCCAATTTGAGGTTTGAAGTTCTTCTTTAACTCCTAATTTCATGAAAGCTGATCGGGTCCTGTCCCTGATATTTTTGGATTCTATTTTCTTGCACATGCCCTTATAGGACTTTTTTTTTGTCCTTTCTGGTGGCATGCTGAAATCTCTGGTTGAGTTAAATAACATCATCTCTTTGTCCTTTCACTTTAGCCTTCTGTGCAATATTCAAAGTTTCTTCAGTTAATCATTTTGTCCTCCTTTCTTTTCATTGAAGATTCAAAGGTTCTTTTACTTTCTTCAAGTATGTCTTACCATATTTCTTCCTGTGCTCTGTCATCTTTGTCCAATGCAGTGAAACGATTTTGCTTGCATTCTAAACACTGGTGATATTTTATCAAGATTGTTCTTTACAATCTTTGCCTGATTGGCTTGGTCTTCCCCAACTTGAGCTTGAGTTTATATACTAGTAACTAGTGATCTGTACCACAATCAGCTCCTGGCTTTGTTTTCCATCGCCTACATGAGCAAACATAGTCGAACTAATTTCTGTACAATCCAGTGAGTCAGGTCCATGTGTACATTTGCCTTTTGGGTTTTTGAAAGTAAGTGTTTGAAATGAACAGATTGTTAGTCTTGCAGATCAAATGTACTCCTGCTTCGTTCTTGGTGCCAAGTCTGTTTTTCCAACCACTTGGCTGCCTTCATTATTTCTGACCTTTGCATTCCAGTCTCCCATGAACTCTGAGTCGTCTGCCATTAGGCCCGGGCAAAGAGTAGCACATGGGCTTGATTGGGTTGCTCTGTAGCGCCCCCTTTTACACAGTACAAAACCTTGGTGCATATATCGTACATACTTGTACTCTGTACACGTATTGTTCTCATCCACCCGAACAACTTTCACGCTGACAATCATTAGCTCTGCCCAACAGGAAGTATGCCATTTTGGATTTTATTAAAAGTGCATGTGGTGAACTTTTAAATACTCCGAGGGGATTCATGTGATTGTCACCTAACTTGGTCAGCATTATGCCAAGACATTGAAGATGCTAAATTATGAAGGGATTTTTGATATCTCAAATGTTTTCACCATGGTGAGTTAATAAATTTATGGTGAAAAAAGGAAATGTCATGGCTGATGTAAAATTGTTAAAGAATTTTTGATATTTTAATTAGTGCTGCCATGGTAATGCATCAACCATTAATGCTGGTTTCTGGTGTTTTTGAGGCCCTTAGCATGCTTAAAATTTCATAAAGTTGGCATACATCAGTTTCCGGTTGTTAGGAGTTGGCAAAAGCTAAGACATGGGCGTGGAGGGGTTCTCTGTAGCGCCCCCTTTTTCGCCTACAGTCCCCAAACTCGGTACATATATTGTTCTCATCAAGCCGGACAACTTTCAAATTGACAGTCATTAGCTCCGCCCAACAGGAAGTTGGCCATTTTGGATTTAATGTATATTTTTGGAAAATTGCAGTATATGTGTAAAAAAATGCTTTGTATTTTTAAATACTTCTCTTAGGGGATTCATGTGATTGTCACCAAACCTGGACAAAATTATGTCAAGACATTGAAGATGCTAAATTGCCAAGGGATTTTTGATATCTCGAATGGTTTCGCCATTTTAAGTGCCACTTTAAACCGATATTAAACAGTCTTCTTATATCTATCCGAATCGTTTCAAACTTGTTCAGAATGTCAAGACATGACTTATCTAAAATTGTTAATGGATTTTTGATATCTTAAGTAGTGTTGCCATGGTGATGCATCAAACATAAATACTCTTTTCTTTGTATATTTGGGTGTTTTACTCCACAGCACTCGTTCCCCTATAATAGAATAAAGAATACAAGTGACTTTCTTTAGGCCATTGCTCTTTTACTTGATTA
The DNA here is from genome assembly GCF_023375685.1 of Ictalurus furcatus. Lineage (NCBI taxonomy): Eukaryota > Metazoa > Chordata > Actinopteri > Siluriformes > Ictaluridae > Ictalurus > Ictalurus furcatus. The sequence continues at coordinate 8,256,853 of NC_071263.1, read as the reverse complement.
ACTTGACTTATTGGGCAGAGTGTACCTAGACTCTGGTGAGCCAGGGGACAGGAATTCTCAGTCTTCACCAAGCTCCGGTGCTTTCATGTATGACAGTTGCAATATGCACCTATTTCACTGCTCCAAACTCGTGAATAGCTTTTGTTTGTGCACAGTTTATGGTACCTTGTGCTCATTTTTAATGACCAGGCTCATTGATTATGCTCTGCACTCTCAGGTCAGCAAAAGATGACAAACATATGCAGAGCTGTTGTAATATTTTTTTTTTTCATGTTCACATAGCCTGGACTCCTTTTGTTCTGAATGTACTCTATATGTACAGTGCCCTTGGGTTACAAAGCTACGACACATTGCCCTGCCCCCAAGTGTTTAACAAGCATAGCTCAACAGCCACGTTTTGAGAACAATCCATCACATCACAAACAATGATTTGCATGGAAAAATAAATCAGAAAAAGAACTTTAATTTTTTTTAACCTGCCAGTAAACGGACTTTTACTGTTACTGGGGGGCTGTTACCATGGTGACTCAGTTATCTTTCACTGGGGACAGGCCTAGTTCCAAAGCTTCAACTTTAATGCTAATACCACTATCACTGCCATTGTGCTTCAGCATCTCATGGATCACTAGCTAGCTGAACCCAGTCCCTGCCGTAACTTATCGATGAAACCATCGTTGAAATGTTTTCTCCTATTAAAGGCATTGTAACTATGTTTACATTGACCCCCTGTGACACAAGCATGGCACACAACTGCTAACTAATTATAGGAAAAACAGAAATACAGCAAACAACACATTAGCACAGAATCACTAAATGCATATTACAGATATTTCTATATAAACATATTTAACATGTTTCACGATGGATTTTTGTGTTTTTAGAGTTGAGTTTAATGTGTAGCAGATTATCAGTAAATGATGGTCATAGCAAATAAATCATTATTTGGTAGAACACACTTTTCGATTAAGGGTCTTGAATGAGCTTTCAGTCAATGCTGTGTTGATGCATGACACATGAGAAAAAATGTCTGTTTTCAGTTGCCAAGATTCAAATAATTTTGTGGGGTTTTTTCTTTGCTTTTATAATCTCAGTAAAAAGAGCTCTGCTATTGTTCTTCATGGTGAATTATACATGAGTTAATATATATAGGAGTGACGAACGTATGTTTCTGTGTTCTTTTGTGAGATAACATTTAGCTTATGTTTAAGACCATTAGGATTTGATTTCAGGGTGTTTTGTATAGCTGCCAAAGTTTGCAATTTGTGCAGTGTTTGCTTTACATCCATGCTGGGTGGCGTAACTGCATCTTTTAATGTGGGGTTATGGGCCTTTTTTTTCCTCCATCTGTCTTGGATCATAGAAAGATTTTAATGTTGCCTAATATCATGATGACTCACTGCTTGCCCCATTATGTTATGATAGGATACTGCTCTGCACAGAGCAAAAGTGAGGGTTCCAGAAACTCAGCAGAGCTGTTGATCGTTTCCAGTTTATATCTGGGTGTTAGGGGTTCTATTGTCACATTAAGAAAACAGGATCAGAAATTATTGACCAGTAATCCTGCTGGATCAGGACACTGCAATTTGAAAACTTTTTTTTAATTAGTGCAGTTAAAGGCAGATTATACAAAAATCAAAGAAGACCTCAAACTGCACTTCGTTAAAGAGTTGCCACACACAGGCTACAAATGATACTAGCTTCAATGCTTTTTGGGCCACACTGTTAATGAGGAAAATGAATTAAATCAGTGCAATGATAAATCTGTGTATCATATTACATATATCATCATTTTTATTTAAGGATGTACCAATTCTTGAAATGCACTAATGTAGATGGCTTGGGGACATACAAGGCTCAGATTAAATAGTTGATTCTGGAAGTGAGGGTGCGTAGAATGGAAGCTCTTGTCCTCCAACAGAGCCATCCTTATAGCTCAATGACTGGCCTTCCTTGAATGTAGGTTGATGTCTATAGCAGTGTTTGGGAGGTTTTTCCAGGCTAGGACTTAAAACGCCATGTTCCACCTCAGTGGATTCAGGTTTGGTCTCTGTCAGCTTGCAAGCTTCTCTGATAGGCTTTAAACTAGCTGAATGAGACTGGATAGTGACATGCAGCTGTGGCACTGAATAAGCTCTTTCACACAGTTCTGGTCATGATGAAATTCACTATGCCATTGTGCAAGCATTGTATTTAAAGTATATTTAGCATTAGCTAAGAACCAAATTAATGGCAGGAGGATTTCCTTATTCTCTTAAGATCCTATTCCACTTTCCTTCTACTTAAAATTTGTTTCTGTTTTTCTTCCTACTGTATAGACTCTTGGGCTGACTTCAACGCAATCTTATAGTTCACATCACTATAGTAGTCTTGTTTCTCTCTCTCTCTCAGGTGCAGTAAGATTACAGACCCCCCTCCTCCTGCCCAGGATCCGGAAGCTGTATGAAGGCTGTGAGGTGGCTTGCTTTATGGACCACAGTGGCATGCTGGTCACTCTTCCCTATGACCTGAGGGTGAGTTCCCCAGCATCAGCATTCACAACATTTTAGATGTTCATGATGCTGAAACTGACCCCAAATCAAAATGCATCATTCCAGCAAAAGAATTATGTGTAGGAGTGTTTGTGAAATTCCAAAATAACACATAGAATTTTCACGTGTACAGTACCAGTATTTACCTTTTACTGCAGTTTACCATCTACTAACTGTATGCTGTGTTTATGAGGACCATGTCTATGAGATCTTATTTTGTCTGTCCCGCATTTTCTTTTCTCCAGGTCTCATTTGCCAGATTTGTGGCCAGAAATGGCATTTCACACGTCAAAAGGTAGGTTTGAAATAAATAAATAAATAAAATTAAAAAAATATATATATATGTATGTATAGCATTATTTTATTTATTATTTTTTAAACTGTTTTAAAACACTCTGTGAATCACATGACATGGTCATTATTATTAAGTCTTGATGTTGATCAGGTACAGTATCGAGCGTGTGTTCAGGCCACGGAAGTTGGACAGGGCTCATCCCAAAGAGCTGCTCGAGTGTGCTTTCGACATTGTCGTGCCTGTGACGAGCAGCTTACTCCCTGATGCCGAGACCATCTACACCATCTCTGAGGTTATTCAAGAGTTCAGTGCGCTCCAGGTGCCTGATGCAAGCAACATTTGAATTTGACTGAATTTCTAAAAAAGTTACTTTTAATTATGTGTGTGTGTGTCTGTGTGTGTGTCTGTGTGTGTGTCTGTGTGTGTGTCTGTGTGTGTGTCTGTGTGTGTGTCTGTGTGTGTGTGTGTGTGTGTGTGTGTGTTTTTTCTTCTCCCCACTTGTGATGCCAATTCAACAGGAATGTTGCAAAGGCATATCTTCAGCAATCCTTAGTGATAAAGATGACAACTGTGTGACTGCTTAGTGCATTGGTTCTACCAGGAACGATTTTGATATCGTGTATAGAAAATGAGCAGGAATATGTCCTAGGAGAACATCAAAATATGGTTGAGCAATAAGGCCATGTAAAGTAGTACATGTTAATAGTTTTCTGTCTCATGATGCATTGCAGGAAAGGAACTACACTATCTATCTGAACCACACCAGCCTGTTACGAGCCATTCTGCTACACAGTGGTGTGCCAGAAGACAAAGTAAATCAGGCTTCCAGTATACTGTGTGACGCCATGGTAAGCTCAGACATGTGTGCACACACATTGACACCTTGGTGGGCACATTTACAATATACCCAAGCAATATACTTCCACAAATTTGTGCAAAGGCTACCATGTAAGGACTAAAACATAAAAAATAATCAGTGTAGTGATCGGGTGGCGTGATGACCATTATGACCCTGACGTTGATTATTTTCCAGTAACATTACATCTCAAAGTAACACTTTTTAAAAAAAAAAATTTTTATGGAGAGTGAATGGATTCTCCCTCCCTGTGTAAGTTGTTACTATAGAAACAATAAGGTATTAGCTGGCATATACTTTGACAGCTTGCAGCTGACACTACTATCAGAGCTGCTGTTGTAGAACATCTGTCAACACCTTTTGACCAATCATAATCAAGAATTCAACAGCACTTTAATATAATGGAAAATGAATTTGGATTTTTATTGTAATCTTTAATCTTGAAGGTAGCTGACTGTTTCCATTACACATTTGTTATACCATTGCACATATTGTTATTCTGTTATTTGTAAGACCCATGCTGAGATGGAGGTCATTGATCAGTTGCATCATGCTACATATAGCATGCTTTTGCAACACTGTTGCACTCTACACAGTAATCTGCAGCACAGATCATGTTTACATTATAGCTTTTGGAAGATACCCCTAACTTCAGCGACTTACAGGAGTGCGTTGTTCTCAAAAAACATTTCCTCATGTCAGTACAAATAGTCCAGGGACTAATACACAACTTCAGCTCAAGACTACATACCTGAGATTATTAATGTGGAAATTATAATACTGAAGACAACAAAGTTAAACAGATAATACGTTAAAACCAAAAGCCCACCATAGCAAGCAGGGAATATATTCAACCCTGAAAATCAAAATGACACTTTTGTGTGTTTTACTTTTTATCTCACAGTGCACAGAGTTCACGGATTTGCTTATGGTACTAATTTGCTCGCTCTCTTCATGACATAACTTCTCAATTTCAATATCTCTCTTTCTCAACAGAGTGAGAAACTGACAAAACGCGAGGTGGAAGCCAAGTTCTGCAACCTGTCCTTGTCTAATAACAGTGTACGTTACAGGAAATTAACAGCATCTTGGTTCATAGATCTAAACTGTATGTTGAGTATTTTGAGATCTAAGTTGTAGGTCATAGGAAAGTTTTTGAATCCTTTTTATATTGGAAAATTCCACCCTGAAACACTTATGCTTGTGTGACATGCGTGTATTTTAAAAATATATGCGATGTGTTTAGTGATTCTAACGCTAAGTTATTGGTTAGTGCGGAGAAGTTAGCGGTTGTTTGCCTTGCTGAAGTCACGGGGGACACTGCTAGTGCAGTTACAATGGCTTTTAATCTGAAAAAAATTCAGTGAACTCAAACATATTGGATGACCGTCAGATTGCACTGTTGGATCCTAAAAACCAAAGAGCAAGAGATTCTTTTCTTATTCGCTATTTTCCAGCATCACATCGACGAGAAATCCAGTGTAGAAATAGTGGAGCCAGCAAACACAACTTCAGAGTGTAATGCAGCTATACGACAGAGTGAAAATAGACCAACATGTTGCTGAAAGAAGTTTAAACGTAAAAAAAAAAAAAAAATTCAACTCAGAATTTCATTGTTAAATAAATTTTGGAAGCCAAGATTTAACGATGACGTTAATTCGAAAGATTAATATACAAGTTAATCTTTGGATTTATCCTTAATTAGATTTGTGATTGTAATATCTGAATAATTATTTATACTGCAGTATAATACATCAGCTGTTAAAAATCTGTCATCATAGGATGACTATTCTGTAAATGCATGCTGATTAATCCATCTTTCTGTGCATTTCAGTGGTTTGTGTTCATCTGTTCAGGTCCTTATTGAATAATTATTCAGGAATTAATTGAATAAGGCGCATCGTCTTTTACTGTTTCTGTATGTCTTACCATTGTAAACGAAGTCTCATGTTCAGTGTGCATCTATGTGCAGTTGCAGACGCTCTATAAGTTCATAGAGCAGAAGGGAGAGCTGCATGAACTCAGTCCTTTCATCAACTCTCTGACCAAACAGAAAACTGCTGCAGTCACACAGCTGGCCAAGCAAGGCCTTAAAGATCTGGAGGAGCTTACAGGTCTGCTCAAAAGACTAGGAGTTAAAATACAGGTACAACTGCTAACCACACTGCTCTGCTTAAGCGTCTTCTGATATTACAGTTTTATCAGGAACTATATATGGCATGAGGATGTAACATCTTCCATTACAAGCGGCTTTTATGATTTGAGCAATAATATGAGTCAGTTTGAATGAATTGGGATTAAAGACGTCATGAGACATTAACAATGAATCTGGTATGTCGGTTCCTACATACAATAGGTGGAAGTAAACCCAGTATTGGCCTCTTTTATACTAAGTAGCTGAACTTCTTGCTGGGTTACAGGTGGTGGTCAATCTGGGCCTCGTCTACAAGGTGCAACAGCACTGCGGGGTCGTCTTCCAGTTTGTGGCCTTTATTAAGAAGCGCAAGCGCACTGTTCCCGATATAATAGCAGCTGGAGGACGCTATGACCACCTGGTAGGTCAAACATACACAAAATGTGTTAATAAATTGTAATGAGCACTGTCCCATTACACACCTGCTTCTCAGAAGCTTGCTTTCGACTCCTCCCTCAGATCCTGGACTTCCGTGGACCAGCAGCCGCTGCTCCCTTGGCCTCGGCGGTGGGGGCGAGCATAGCCCTTGATAAGATCTGTATCGCCGTGGCAGCCATGGAAGAACCGGTGAGATTGATGCATCAGTTCCTCTGTCTGATTTTCTCATTGGTTGTTTGCGAACATGCCTGTCACTGATTGGCTGTCTTGTCTTGTTCGTCTCCACAGCCTCCAGTAAGCTCATGTGATGTGCTGGTGGTCCCTGTAGGCCACACGTCAATGAGCAGAGCCATTAATGTCATGCAGAAGCTCTGGACTGCCGGAGTGTCAGCTGATTTGGTTTACGATGTGTCACAGGTCAGGGTTTTCACATTTGACTTAGGATTCAGGGAAGTGTACAATTCACATGCTTGTCTTGGTTTAGGATTGACACTTTTGTTAGTTCGTCAAATCTTATTGTTCAACTATAGCATATTATTTACAGTGACATATTTAGTAACTGCAACGAAGCTACACTCATCACTTGTCTAATATACACCAGTTAGAGGATGGAAGAGGATCCCACAAAATTCATGGGACAGCTACAAATACAGTAGTGAAATGGTGAAACATGCTTATGAGCAAAACAATAAACATCCTCATTACCACTAGTTCAGTTTGAAGGATGTTTGTTTATGCCACTACAATTATTTGCTGCACAAGCGTGGATTGATGACATCAGCAGAACGTAGTAATTTCTTTAATCGTAGGTCTATCATTAGAGGATCTTCATTCTATAAGCTTACATGAGGAACAGGTTGTTTACGCAGCTTGTTATAGATTTCAGCCTAGTTTTATTTTCAGATAATCTCCTACAGTGTGACAAGTAATAATCTTTAAAAAAAAAAAACTAAACAAAAATAAAATAAGAGATGTTATTTAACATCTCACAGTGTAAAACTGGCTTTAACAGGAAAGCTATGAATTAAAGGGGTTAATATAGTAGTATTTAAATATATAGGTGAATGATTGATTTAAATATGTTGAATGTGTGTGTCAGTGGGTATGTGTCACATTAGTGTAGTGGGTTAGTGCTAATAGTGTAGTGTTTCCATACTGTTGCCATGGCACAAGCACATTCTGCATGTCCATAGCACTCCATCAGTGCCAGGGAGCTTTGCCTCAGCATTACACACCCAATTACTCACACCCTGTTCTTGTGCTCTAGTCCACTCTAGTACTCACTACTCAGTTAAGCAGTCCAAATGACTATCATATTCATTTTGTTTTTCATCTTGGTTCTGCAGTTGCTGTGCTGGCTTACATTGTGTTTTCCGCTCTTCATGTTAATCTGGTTTTATTTATATGCTTGGTTGTGTATCTTGGCCGACTCTTAACCTCAAATCATTTAACTCAGTGTCCAAAATCAACACTATCTGTCTTTTTTTTCCCGTTATAGTTTTCCTGACTGGAAATGGATTATATTGATCCAAAATATGACTATGCTCCAACGTAATAGTTCTGCCACAGATTCTGTGAGATACTTGTGTCATATCAGAGGTAGACATGAGTGTCAGATTTCTGACCAATCCAGCCTGACCAAACCACTCCTGCAGACACTCTTAAATAGCCCCCACCAATGCTCCTGCAGAACATTTTACCAATCCTGCCCATTCCCAGTTATTATTTTTTGTACTGTACATGCCCACAATATTTTCTGACAAACTTAGTTGGTTATATGTGGCACAATATAAACACTTTTTTTTTTATTTTTTTTTAATTTTATTTAAACCACTGTGACGCTGGCTGATGTTACTGATGTTGAATGAATGAATCTGTCACACAGCGCTGCAGCACCATATATGCTCTCATGCTCTTTCTTTCTCCCGAAAGCTTCATATCTGACTGCCAGCTATATCCTGCAAGAAAGTAAAAAACGATCCACAAAAACGATTATTTTCCTTTTATGCAGAGACTCCATATACAGTGGGGGAAATAAGCATTCGACATTTTTTTCAGTAAACATATTTCCAATGAAGCTATTCAAATGAAATTTTCACCAGACATCAGTATTAACTCAAGAAATCTGGAAATATAAAGAATTCACAACATTAAAGTCCATAAATAAAACTTCCGAGTCCTCCAGTAAGCATCATTTGGGCCATTATCCGCAAGTGGAAGCAACATCACTCTGTCATCAACCCTCTGTGCACAGGAGCTCTTCGCAAGATTTCTGACCAGGGAGTCAATTTTTCAATTCAATTTTATTTGTATAGCACTTTTTACAATAGACATTTTCTCAAAGCAGCTTTACAGAAATATCAACATGGTATACAGATATTAAAGGTGTGAATTTATCCCAACTGAGCAAGCCACTGAGTGGCGACGGTGGCAAGGAAAAACTCCCTAAGATGTTTTAAGAGGAAGAAAACTTGAGAGGAATCCAACTCAGAAGGGAACCCATCCTCATCTGGGTAAACCCATCCTCATCTGGGTAAGAAGAATAGTCAGAAGTGTAGGACCAAGGACCACTCGGAAAGAACTCCAGAAACACTTGGAGGCAGCAGGTACCATCGTCACAGAGAAAACAATAGGCAATGCACTCCACTGCTCATGCTCACTCCGCAAGACTCCATTGCTAAAGAAAAGGCATGTCGGAGCTTGTTTAAAGTTTGCTACAACCCTTTTGGACATGCCTTTGAAATACTGGGAGAGTGTATCAACTCTTTTGATCTCAAACTCAAATGTCTTCAGTGTACAGCAAAAGCAAATGAATTGGCCTTGCCATTCCAATAGTTTCAGTGTGTGTGTGTGTACACCGATCAGCCGTAACATTAAAACCACTGACAGTTCATGTGAATAACATTTATCTTGTTAAAATGGCACCTGTCAAAGGGGTGAGATATATTAGGCTGCATGCGAACAGTCAGTTCTCAAAGTTGATCTGTTGGAAGCAGGAAAAATGGGAAAACAGATTGTGATAGTCGACTGGGACAGAGCATCTCCAAAATGGCAGTTCTTGTGGGGTTTCCCAGTTAGTTCCCAGTGTGGTTAATACTTACTAACCAAGGAAGGACAACTGGTGAACCGGTGACAGGGTCATGGGTGCTAAAGGCTTACTTATCCATGTGGGAGTGAAGGCTAGTCCATCTGGTCCAGTCCCACAGAAGAGCTACTATAGCACAAATTGCTGAAAAGTTTATGCTGCCTATGATAGAAATGTTTCAGAACAGTACAATGCAGCTTGCTGCGTATGGGGGTGTGTATGCCGCAGACCGGTTAGAGTGCCCATGCTGACCCCTGTCCATTGCTGAAAGCGCTTACAGTGGCCACGTGATCATCAGAACTGGACCATGGAACAATGGAAGAAGGTGGCCTGGTCTGATAAATCATGTTTTCTTTTACATCATTTTGATGGCCTGGTGCATCTCTTACTTAATGTGCACTTACCTGGGGACGAGATGGCACCAGGATGCACTATGGGAAGAAGACAAGCTATGCTTGAAACCTTGGGTCCTGCCATTCATGTGGATGTTACTTTGACACGTACCACCTACCTAAACATATACAAATACACCGCTTCATAACAATGGTATTTCCTAGTGACAGTAGCCTCTTCAGCAGCATAATGTGCCCTGTCACACTGCAAAAATTGTTCAGGAATGGTTTGAAGAACATGATAATGAATTGTAGGTGTTGACTTGGCCTCCAAATTCCCCAGATCTCAGTCTGATTGAGCATCTGTGGGATGTGCTGGACAAACAAGTCCGATCCATGGAGGCCCCACCTCACAACTTACCGGACTTAAGGGTTCTTCTGCTAATGTCGTGGTGCCAGATACCACAGAACACCTTCAGAGGTCTTGTGGTGTCCATGCCTTGACAGGTCAGAGCTGTTTTGGTGGCACACGGTGATTGGTTTGTGTGATTATATTTTGATTTTTGTACACACACAGACACACATATATGTATATGTATATGTGTATATATATATATATATATATATATGATATAAACACTGAGGGTGATGGATGCAATATGGTGCTACATACCAAGTTTTATACCAGTATTTCTCTTTAAAGATAATGTGACATGCATTTTCTTTCACAATATGACCTTATTTCTGAGTGAAACAGTATATTTGGGTGTGTTGGAGTTCAGAATTTGATTGGATTATAAACAGTGGGCAATACTCTGCCAGTAACCATCATAGTGATGGATCCAAGAATCAGAGGCCCTGTAGAAATGGAAGAAAGTCATTTCAGTTTAGTGGAAGTTTATGCACAAAAATAACTTTCTGTTAAGTTCTAGTACAGATGAATCTAGGCAGAACACAGTCAAACCAAGGCATGAGCTAAGAAAGATCTGTTTTGGTTTCATTTCACTTTTAAATGTTTTGTCTTAGGCCAAGCAGTGGATTTGTCTTGCCAGGCTGCACTGACCTCGCTGCTGGCCATACAGTTGACAATATGTGGCATGAACAGGGCTGAGGCCAGACAATACAGTGATGTAAAATTTTAAGAGGAAATTATATAAGATTAACCCGAAGGAGACAACTTTCTTTCTTTCTTTCTTTATTTATTTATTTTAATTCATATTGGAAGAAAGCCTGGTTCGTTGTACAAGAGTTAGGTACATTGACAGTCCGGCAGTTCCGTTTACTAAAGCAGAACCTTTACTACTGAGCTACGGCTGTTGGATGATTATTGAGGTTGGCTGGCTGGGGCTGAGGGTGATGAGTGCAGCTCTGAGCCATGCTGCACAGAATGACGTCTGCACCGCAGTCACTGAGCCAGATGTGGACGTCACGCAGCATGTGTGATCAGGATAAATCTGCCCCCAGATACATGCATTGCATGCATGTGTGACGTACACACAGACACATGTTCACCAGCTAGCTGTCCAATAAACATTGTAGGAATACACAGAAATACAGCATTACATTTGCGCTAGCATTTTCCTGAGAGTCTGTGGATATGTGGTTAAATCAGCCTACATAAGGATACATAAAGGATGTAAATTAATTAAGAAAAGAATGTAAGTTAAGAACATAAAGGACAAAAGTAAAGGGTGTAAGTTAAGTAAGTAAAGGATGCGAATCAAGAATATAAAGGATGCAAGTTAAATAAGTAAAGGATGTAAGTTTAGAACATAAAGGATATAAATTATGTAAGAAAATCATGTACATTTAAGAACGTAAAGGGTGTAAGTTAAGTAAGTAAAGGATGTAACTTAAGAATCAGAGTTAACGCAAAGGATGCGAATTAAGAACATGAAGGATGCATGTTAAGTAAGTAAAGGACATAAGTAAAATAAGAATGCAAGTTAAGAACATAAAGGATATAATTAAGGGATGTAAAGTAAGTAAAATATGTAATATGAAAATAAAGGATGCAAGTTAAGAAAAAGAAAAAGGATGTAAGAATATATAAAATATGATTTGATGTTCATCTCTCCAGTACTGTCACCTATACGGGGAAAAACTAGATTTAAATACAATTTGGGATTCAATTTCAGTTTTGCAATGGCTCTACAATAGGGATACCTGAATTCCATGTACAAATGGGCCTATCTGGGTCAAATTAGCATGCACAATATCATTTTAACTTATTTTTAAGCAAAATACAACATCCATATAGTGTTTGTCTATTTAAATCAACACACAAACAATTCAAAACTCTTATGTACTCTCAATACCCACAGTGTGGTATTAAAACTTGTGCTGTACCTACATCATGTTGAGTTACCTGTACAAACCTAAATGTTGATAGCTTTCCTGCTTCCTACCCAAACATGGTGCTGTGCTGTGCACGTCCATTTTAATGGACTTAATTGGACAGCGGGCGACACTTGTGTGTCTTATCAGCCTCTCTTACATGTGTCTGTGTCGCTTGTCAGCTCAGTAACAACACTCACCATACGACTTCCCGTTAGTGGCACTTAACATGCTTGTGCACTGATATCCATCTGCCTTTTACACAAAGCTAATATAGAGTGGAATCAAAGGACATTTTGAAAGTGAAATATTTTTAAAATTAATGATATTCTATAGAGGACTGGGACAGTGTTGGACAAATAATAACCGAAATTAAATAGTATATCTCTGAGAAAGCATTAATGTTACACCTTGATGATTTGTGATCCTGAGTCTGTACATATTGTTTCCCTGTAAATACCCAGAAACTGGAATGTTATCGGTGTTTGTTATAATAAACATTTTTAGCGGTGTTATCGGTGTTTGTTATAATAAACATGTTATAATGTTATATGTTTGTATGTGAGCGAGGGAGTTTCCTGTTTAGTGTGGCTGAGGATAAATCATAAATATTCTCTGTGTGTGTTTCAGTCTCAGGAGGCTCTTCTGGATCATTGCAGGCTTGCAGGCATCACATTCATGGTTCTGGTCTCTGACAAAGAGGGCACCTATGTTAAAGTAAGCCTCAAAAACAAGCCTTTCTTTCTATTTGTGTGAAATGTACAAATGCATTAGTTATGTATTTCTGCTTTTCTGGTCACAAGGTTTTCAAGGTTAGACAAATTGTAAATGTATTAGTTTGCCCACTAGTTCATATGTGCTGCTCAGATTTATTTGCTTGAGAACCTTAGGCTGAAAAGTGTGGGAACTAGTCTAAGAAGTAGCAGGTGTATTGAATTTAATACAAACTGAGGGAAATTAACAAGTGTATGATTATTATCCTTTTTTAAATAATTTTTTAAAATAACGTTTCTAATATAGCACATTGTGTTTGTGCCTCAGCAAAAACTCAGCGAGTCATTGGCCAATGTTTTGGCTATAAGCTGTTGCGTTCTGTCCTCACATCAAATGGAAAAGATATTATTTGTGTCTGGCTAGCATCTTGTCAACATCGTTAAATGTGTGGAGTAAGCAGGAGCGTTTTGATGGCTTTGTGCCAAACAGTATTTTTCTGGGTTTAGTCAGTGTCTCCACATGCCCACATGTTCCTGATACTGAAAAGATCATACCTCATCTATGCAAAAGAATTAACTCTAATTGAACATACAAATAAAAAATGAATAGCCCAGACACACCAGGGGCAGTGATTTGTCTACCCCATGTATTTGAAAATTAAACCTTTGGCGCCATTTTCAAGATTTATAAACGTGTGTGGCTGCCTGGGACAACCCATAGGATGTCACTGTGGCTCTGGCAAACAGCCAAAAAAAGACATAAAATTGATTTTTAGCCTGCTGTTTAAACTTGCCTAGACTGTCTTCCTGAATAGAGCTTGTTTGGTAAAGAGCCAGTTTAACAAGCAAACAGTGGTAAATGCAGTCAGTCTGCATAAAGAAAAGTGAAATTTCCTCACACAAAAAGGGAAACTATGAAGGTGGGGCCATAACTAAAAATAAAGATAAGCTAGAAGGGGGAAATGAGGTCATGGGTCACTGGTAATGCATGGAATGCATTTAAGGGTTAAATGGTGCACTTACACTTCCAACCACTATGTAGGTTAGAACCATGGTTACATATGTAACCGCGGTTCTATGAATTTCGGATGACCGCCAGAGATGTCCATCACGTGTACGTGCAGGTCGAGTGTTTGTATTAGCAAAGTCACCTGTTACCTGGTGATGTATGCCTTTTACCCCAGTACTAAAGGTGCGTTCACCGTGGAAGTGACCTCTTGGCAATCTTCTCGCGAATCTTCCGAGTGACTGCCAAGCTCTGGCAGTCATCTGAAATTCATAGAACTGTGGTTACATACGTAACCATCATTCTATTTCATTTCTACTGACCTCCAGAGGCGGTACTTTAAGCACCTGGATGAGTAATACCAAAAAGGTCACAAGGAACTTCTACGTGCTCTTTAAAAAAAAAAAAAGCTTTGAATCTGGAGGGAAAATGGCTGTCGTCACTGGGTTGTATGAGACCACATTCACCCTATAAAATCTCGCAAATCTGCAGGTTGATGCCCATGATGTGGCTGCACAAATATCTGAAAGCTGTACCCCTTGAGTGACTTCAAACCTGAGGAGGGATCCAGAGACCACTGCCCTTATAGGCATAAATGATAGCATCTACAATCCTTTTTGACAGATGCTGCTTGGACAAAGCGTGACCTCGCCTATGCCCTATATGACAGACGAACAGTGAATCTCGACTTCATCCCTGCTCATCCTCCTGAGTTGGGGGCTCAAAATCTGACAGACTGAGGGGCTGGTTTGTATAAGATGAAGAAAAGGTCTTTGGGAGAAATTAAGGGTTCTGCCATAAAGTTACCCCTGTGTTCCCAGAATTCCAGTGTAGGCACTGTCTGCTTACTGATAAGGCATGCAACCCACCTACTCATCTAGCTGATGCCATGGCTAAGAGGAAAACTGTTTTCATAGACAGCCACCCCAATTCAGACCTCTCTAGGGATTCAAATGGAGGCTGACGCAGTGCCTCTGATATGAGTGGCAAGTCCCAAGAGGATACTTGGTTTTATCGAGAAGGTCTCTGTCATTGTGCAGCTTTGAGAAAGCAGGTCACAAGGGTGTGGGACCCAGTTGTCACGCCATCTACTCTATTATACATGGCTGAGATGGCAGCTATATATACCTTGATGGTCGAGGCTGCAAGGCCTCCATCAAGATGGGACTGGAGAAAGCTGAGGATTATCGGTATGGAACAGCATGTTGGCTCCTGATTTTGTGCTTGGTACCACTCGGAAAAAAGCTTCCATCTGTTAGCGTACAACGCATTGGTGGAAGGTGCACGTGAGTTGTCGATGGTCTGTACAACTGCTGGATCACACAGCCTTAATAATGGCTCTGGGCCTTCAGAGGCCAGACCCAAAGTTGCACCTGGGATGGGTTCGGGTGCCAGATTTGACCCTCCAGCTGTGAGAGGAGATCCCTCCTCACAGGGAGGTACCAAGACTCCCTGTACAGTAATCTGTGTAATATTAAGAACCACACCCTCCCTGGCCATTTGGGAGCTGCTAGTAGCACCTTGTGATTGCCTTCGAGGATCCTGCCTAGGGTGGGCAGTATCAATGGTAGTGGAGGGAAAGCATACAGTACTCGATTTGGCCACAAATGGGCCAGTGCATCTTGGCCCAAGGGGCATGTTGGTTCCCACAGTGAAAACCAAAGGGGACAGTGTGTCATTGACGGTGAGGTGAAAAGGTCCAACTCTACCATGCCATATCTGTGCCAGATTGCTTGCTACTACTTCGGGGTAGAGCTTCCATTTGCCAGGGTGGGGGCATTGCCGGGATAGGAAATCTGCAGCTGTGTTTTGAGTGCCTGATAAGTGCATTGCCTTCAGGCTCAATAGGTGAGGATGGGCCCAAAATAACAGTTGTTGGGCCAGCCTCAAGGATTGTGTGGACCTGGTGCTCCCCTGGTGATTTATATGGTAGACCACAGATGTGTTGTCTGTTCTTATAAGGACATGCCTTCCTACCAGCACTGGAAGGAAACTTTTGATTTTGGAGCGACTGCCTGTAGCTCCAACACATTTGTGTTGTTCCTGCTGCCAAGGACTCCACTGGCCTCTGACTGTCCTGCATTGCCATAGAGCTCCCCAGCCTGCCAGGGAGGCATCTGTGGCCACTACTTCTCTGCGAGAAGGTATGGCCCCTAAGGGAACCTCCTGGGTAAAATATGCTTTTCTCCACCATGGGTGCAGGCACTTTAGGCAACTGGCAGTGACTCTGACCAGCTTGTGCCTGTGTTGAGTGGGATGCAAGCCAAGGTCGTTCAGCCAGATTTGGAGAGGCCATAATGACAGAAGGCCCAAACGGACAACCGATGAGGCTTCTGTGAGCATACCTAGCAGTCTCAGAAACACTTTGAGGACCAGAGCCCTGCTTCTTCTGAAGCAACTGATGAGCTGGAGGATGTTGTTGACTTGCCATTGAGAGGGGGTAGCCATCATCAACCGTGAGTCCAACTGGATGCCAATAAACATTATTCGTTGACTGGGTATCAGAGAGCTCTTTCCATAATTCACTGTAATCCTTCGTTTAGTAACATGGGAGATCAGCAATGCTGATTCTCTGAGGGCACTGACTGGGAACAGATCAACCAGTCGTCCAGGAACGGGAAAATTCGCATCATCCTGGCCTGTAATGGAGACAGTGCCACTGCTACACACCTGCTGAAGACCCTTGGTGCCAGTGAGATCCCGAATGGGAGCACACAAAACTGATAAGCCCTTCCCTAGAAGGCAAAATGGAGGAATTGCCTCTGCTGGGGTGCGATTGGAACGTGAAAATGTGTCTTTCAGGTTGATGGTTGTAAACCAGTCGTTCTGCCTGATGCTTTGCAGCACATCCACTGTACGTAGCATGTGGAACTTGAAAACCTTGAGGTGTGTGTTCAGAGGTCTTAAATCCAGTATGGGGCAAAATCCGCCATCTTTTTTTTTAGAATCCGCGGGAGCATTACAGTCATTGTCTACCCCCTCGCCCCATATAATTTCTGAAGGGGTGATGGACAGAAGGCTGGCCTCGCTGTGCCAAGCGAGGGGGCTGGCTGACGAAACCTCTCTGGGCATTGTGCTCTTGGCTGGGTATACCGTGGTATGTAGTGAGCCATATTTGTTTCTAGGAGAGATTTAATCTCTGCAAACTCAGAAACCAAGGTGTCTACCTTCTGGGCTAGGGGATCTACCTTTCTGCATTTTCCCTTACCAGGGGCCCCCCATGTATCGGTCTTACGGCGCTTATGAGAGCTAGGAGACATGGCCTGTGTAGGATGTGGTTGAGTGCACAACATGCTCTCTAGCTGGGCCAGCCTGGCTGCCCGTGCTGCTAAGCTCATGGAGCTGCTGTTCATGCATGCCATCTCAGTCAGTCTCTCTCTTAAGTGGTCATCCCCCAGGCAAGAAGGACCTCTCTCATGGCCATCCTTTAGTTCAAGAGGGGTCTGGCAATCAATACATGTCATGAACATGGGTACCAGCAGTGATTACTATCCATGTGGTTTTCCCTATGTGAACACTTTGCCAGGTGGTAATTGAAAACGAAAGAGAAATATATCCACTTTATAGTTAGTCTGTATGGTAACACAGCTGAGATCACACTCTCTTTCAATGTAACTAATAATTAAAGAAATCCACAAACTAAATCTCGGGGACAAAAAACAATCCCCTGTTTCAATCCTCCTGTCAGGGTGCGTTGTGCAGCCTGTCCTACCAACAATGAGTCAATTATGAAAATTAAACCATAAAAATATTGGGGAATGATTCCTCTATGATAACTATGCACTGTGATGTGGTATGGCACAGTTAATAGCGAACACCCTCACACTGTAGCCAATAATTAAATAAATTCACGAAGTAAATCAAGGGGATGAAAAACACTTCAATGAAGCCCAGTCAGGCTGCGTTGCTTACCGAAAGCGCCTCAAAAAATTAAACGACCAAAATTGTGGGGAATGACTGCACGATACGTATAAACAGAAAACTACAGGAGGAGATTCCAGCGCGACCTCAAGAGTTTAACGTTGTATCAGCATTAAGGCGAGCAACACCAAACTGATCACGAACTGTAAACTGCCGATTGCTGAATTCAAGCATGCCCACTCCTAAACAGCGTTGATAGCAGAGTTCACTTACCTCTTGCAGGATAGTGCTTTATCTGAAGTTAAATAATCACAATAAAGGCTAGCTGCAGTCTTTGGAGGATGAAAGTTCGTAGCTCCAACCCGACGTTGGGTTACAAGATTACCAGCGGTACCTGCACTCCTGAAACCTGCTTACCAATGCGAGAAGATAACAAGAGGTCACTTCTGGGGTGAACGTGCCGTCAGTACCGGGGCAATAGGCATATGTCACCCAGGTCACAGGTGACTTTGTTGATACAAACACTTGACCTGCACGTACACGTGGTGGACATCCAGGTGCTTAAATCACCGCCTCTGGTGGTCAGTAGAAATGAAATAGAACTCAAATAGCATATTTTGTTACATTTGTGTTATACAAATGTTATGTTTTGTTTCTTTCTGTGCTGTAGGTGAAATCTTTCGAGAAGGACCGTCAGTCAGAAAAGAGAATTCCAGAGTCGGACTTGGTGGATCACGTCATCCAAAAATGCCGGACCAAACTCTCTGATGAGAGAAGCCGGTGAGTATCACTCCATTGTGTCTTTACGCCTTATGCCATTTATCTTTGAGTCAGCAGCACAAAGGGAAGCTATGAACACCGACACTTGTTTAACTTCATGTTCTCTTGACTTCTCCCAGAGAGGTATCGGAGGGAGGGTCTCTCCAGAATCCTAAGGGATCACTCCTGCTAAACTCAGGTATCAACTTTCCTACTTGGCCTCTGTTGTTGTTTTTCCTGTTAAGCTGGAGGAGGTGAGCTAAAATAGACCACACACAGCTAAACAAGAATTTCATTTAAAGTTCATTTACCTTCAGAGCAAAACCAGCACTCTGCGAGTGTGTGCGTGCGGGTGTGTGCGCTCACACATATTTGCATACTACACACTGGGTACCTTAAAAGGCCAAACATAATGAGTACAATTTATGAGCCTACATTTTACAATCCTATTATGTTGTTGGATTTATTTTCACATGGTCATGTGGCAGAGACTCTTTTTACTCACTTTTGAAAAGCGACAAAGCAGTAAAGAATGTTAATCGCAAAGTTACTCCAAATAAATTCCACACTAGCACTGAAATTGACACCTTCCTCTTAATTCAACCCTCCTGTCCTTAGTGCGTCTTTAAATAAATGCACATTAATGAAGGAAGGAAGGAGTGAATGAAGGAAATGTAGGGAGGGACTATAGGAAATGCAGGAAGATTGGAATGACAGAAAGAATGAGTAAATGAAATAATGAATGAATGAAGGAAGGAAGGAAGCAGGGAATGAATGAAGGATTGATTGAGGAAATGTATGAAGTAAGGAATGAAAGAAAGAATGGTTGAATGACTAAAGGAAATGCAAGAATGAACCAAGAAATCAATAAAGGAATGAATGTAGAAGGTAAATGTGACTGGTTTTATTATGGCTCTGTCATTAGCACGATATCTCAAGAATGAGTGTTTGAATGTTTGTAGGATTTTATATAGAATTATCATTGTGTCCAGCATATGAAATGATTACATTTTGGAATTCATCCAAACAGGGTCAAAGTCACTGCAAGGTCAAATGTCTGAAATAATTTACTTCAATAGCTTCCACATTTGAAGTATATTTAAAGGTTATTTGTGGCATACAAATTAGTAACAAATGGATTAGACTAGGCATATCCCTGTTGATGCTGCTGGTGTTGATGCCTACTTGTTTTTTAATAAAATGTGTGCCATGTATCAGGGTCATTGGAGCAGCACGGGGGAGGCGCAGCAATGAACATGAATGTAAACCTGGTTACACCGGACAAGGTTTCAGCCAGCACACGACGCCGTTATGAGACACAGGTATGACACTTCACCAGAATCTCAAGACAACATAATGTCTTTTAGATCTTGGATATTGCAGTCTTGTGTTTAGGTGTGGCTGCATTAATGCATACACTTAAACAAGCACTTCACCTACATGTGCCAACGTTTAACACTAATGAAGAGGACCAGAAAATTCTGATGTTCTCCCAGCTCCCTCAGTGACTCTCAGTAAATAGTAAACACTGCACTCTCCAAGTCCTCACAACACACTTGGATCAAAACAAGGTTATAAAACACCTTATAGTTCCGCATCTCTCCCATGTCCAGAGCCTGTGAGAAACACCAGCGGCCTCTGCATTAGAGAGTAATTTGGCATAGCTGCCTTCAGCAAGTGGTTAGGAAGCATGAATTGTACAAAGTGCGACTATTCCATCACAGACCCCCCAATGCAAGTGAAGTATTACTGAACTCCCAATCCTTAAGTGAGAGACAGACAGAGTTAAACACTCCTTGCTGTATGTCTTACAGCAATGTCCAGTATTCATGTTTATTGTGATCAAGGGAGAAATGTTTCCTTTCTCTCTGTGTACTTCCAGATACAAACCAGATTGCAGAATCTTGGCAACAGTTTGCAGAACAAGAGTAATGACATCGAGGTGCTGGCTGTAAGTGAATGCTATTCTGGTTTTCTTTCTCCTTCTAGTCATTTTAATTAGATTTTTCCTTAAATTGTTTGTTTTTCACATTTTAACAAAAATCGATTAATAATCAGATTTTAAACCTCAATCAGAATAAAAACGGTCATGTATACACCTCAGTCGGAATAGAGTGAACTGATTGAGGTCAATCTGAATGAAACTCGTATCTAGTTAGAAATTGTAGGTAATCCGTTAAATAGAAGCATCACAGTCATGTAAACCTTTGTGTCCGATTACTTTATCAGAATTTGTGTGTGAAATCTGTGCATGAGTGTTTGTCACGATACACTCCCGATGAAATAAAATGGTCCTTTATACATAACATAAGAAGATGAGAAAAGTCATTAAAATTATCTGTAATGTGAGCATTTTGTTATTTTCAACAAACAAATATCAAGCAAATATGAGTGGCTGAGCAACCTTACTGCACTTCTTGTTGTTTGTTTAATAATTACAATTGGCCTCCCAAGTGGTACAACAAAAAACTCTTTGACCCAACATTGGGAGAGCAAGGACAAGTTAAAATCCCAATGAGTTCAATTGGAATGAATCCATTTACACCGGCGACAATCAGGCATATGAACTCTGCCATCAAAACAAGGGTAGCAAAGGGGAAAACTTGCAAAGGGTAGTTTTGAAAGCCTCATTAAATCACCAATTGGAGTCCTGCTAACTTAAGTTTTTAATCAAAACTGCTCTTAAAAAAAAGAAAAGAAAAAGCACCCCAATCTTTCCATCATTATCAATATTACTTGCATATTTAGATTGTTGTTTTATGACCAATTTCATTTGAAGTATTCGCTGTGCAATTTTCAAAGCATACACGTTAGAGTCTACATTGTCCAAACATTTTTAATTGCAGATTTTGATGTGTACTAATGCTGCGGTCAACACAAGATTGCAACTTGTAGTTCCAAACTTCCAACCAGGAAAAGCCCAAGAAAACACCCCCTTAACTTTTACTTTAAATTCCTGCTTATCAACCTGTAGCCGTCTTCTAATCTGCGAGTTACTGCCCAGTTTATGGAGTAATGTCAAATCAACATGACTGCTTGCAGAATTAAAAATAAATAACGTTGCACTTCTTACCTTTATATGAGGTGTATATATGAGTATTTACTTTAGATCAATCAATATACAAACATATTTTCTTGTTAAATCTATAACCCTGACTGTACAGTTCACTGTCTGAGGAGGAAAATGTACATCACTCATCACAGTTAGCTGACTAGCTTGTTGCTAACAAAATACAAGCATTGAGGTGTCCATGTTTTTTTTAGTTGGGGGGGTTTCCCTCTCAATTTTGTATGTAGAATGCACTTAGAAAATAATGTCATCCGATCTGCGAATTACCGCTGACGAGCCACAAGTCGAATGCAGCATAATACTAAAAGAAGATTATTAGTGCCATCTGCACTACATAAGAAAAGGTCTGATTTGTGGCTATACTAAAATTTTTGTTCTTACACATTCCTAAAGACAGATCGTTCTATTTGGGGTGCAGTATATGTAAACACCACCACCGCATCAGGTAGTATCCAGAAACAGAATTAAATGTTTGTGTAGAATGCCACTGTCTGAGATTCCTTCATCTGGCTACTTTTTTTAAAGGCGTGTGTTTTGAAGAAATATGTGTATTCTTTGTTGCTCAATATATGCCATAATCCTGTGCATCATCTGGTTTAGCAGCTAGCTTGTACAGAAAAAGGTCATTTGAAAATGGCAGCCATCTCAATAACTGGCAGAGACAATCTCAAAGTGAAATGTCACCACACAGACTATAAGTTGTCCTATTTACCTGTATTCTCTGCAGAATTCTAGTATTTGTTGCCTTTAAAACCTGAGACTAAGTAACTCTGGATCACTACAACAACTGTCTATAGTGCACAGTATTATAACACTGTTAGTCCATTAGTCTGTGTACATTACAGGAATGCGTTTGGGCTAGGTGCTCTGTACAGTAACTAATCTCTGCTCAGTGGAACTTGGCTGGCCTTTTGCAAGTATTGAGTCATCTGAGAGATGCAAAGACACTTTGGGAATTTCCTGTGAACTGGTACAGTGTGTGTGTATGCTGATAAAGTGTTTTGTGTAAAATTCACATCCTAGATAAGACTCCATTGTGTCTGCAAAAGTAACATTGTTTCCCTTCACTCTCAGGTTGACTTGCCCAAGGAAACCCTCATCAACTTCCTGTCTCTGGAGGTTTGTATCCGCTTGCAATTATAATGAGCTGTTGCAAGTAAATAAACTAAATTCCAGCAGAACAGAGTGGGGAGGGTGGGAAAGGCTTTGGAGACACATAAACAGGAAAAAGAGGGGATCCTGTCTGGTACGCAGAGTATATAGGAAACCTGTCTTGGAGGTGTCCACATTTTTATTGTGAGGGGAAACCCTTGTTCTCTAGTTTCATTCTCAGCACTGATTGAGCCACTGGTGGAGAAGGAAAAATAGGTAGTTTGACTGGCTGCTAGAGTTGGGTGGTGGAAAAGAATCCCCCAGTCTTTGTTTGAACTAGAAATAAAGTAGAGCTTATGCGGTTTCAAGAAATATAAGTCCAGATGAGAAATGTAATTGACGTAGGCTGACGTAGTACACCGAATGAATGGATGTCTTGTCCTCGAATACACATCGAGCAGTGGTGCATAGGAAAATATGAAAAGAAACTATGTGGGTTTAAAGCAGAAAATAATGCACAATGATTGAACCTATACCTCAGGGAACCAGAGCTGAAGGTGACTAAATGCAGCCTCTTATGAAAACACCACACCTCATTTCTTACCATTTTGTGTAAATATGTACTTGCATTACTGAGGTGCTAGTGAATAGTTATGTCTATTGCTATAGCGATTAATAAAAATAGTCACACTTATACTATTAAATATCTTACACTTTACTCTAACAGACTGTTCTGTTCACTACATGGTATAATAGATGACTTGATCCAGAACTGTCCTTAGTTTTTATAGCAATTATTCTGTAAATTTTGCATGTGAGAGATTATATAAAAATATACACACTCACCAGCCACTTTATTAGGATCACCCCCCGCCCCTCCATTACTTCCCCCATAGGTTCATGCTATGGATTCCACAAGATGTTGGAAACATTCCTGTGAGATACTGGTCCATGTTGAAATGATTGCATTCCATAATTGCTACAGATTTGCTGCAGAGTGAATCTCCCATTCTACAACATCCCAAAGGTGCTCTGTTGGATTCTGTTGGGATGAACTTATTTGTCATGTTCATGGAACCACTTTGAGATGACTTTGGGCTTTGTGACATGGTGCGTTATCATGCTGGACCATTGTAAGATGGGGAAATTGTGGCCATAAAGGGATGCACGTGGTCTGCAACAGTGCTCAGATATGCTGTGGAATTCAAACAATGCTTGACTGGTTATAAAGAGGCCCAGTGTGTGCCAGGAAAACATTCCCCACACCAATAAACCACCACAACCAGCAGCCTGAACAGTTAACACAAGGCAGGTGGGCCCATGAATTCATGCTTTTGGCACCAAATTTTGACCCGACAATCTCCATTTCCCAGCAGAAACATTGATTCATCAAACCAGTTGACATTTTTCCAATCTTCTTTTTCCAAACTGTCTGGTTTCTGTGAGGCTGTGTCCACTGTAGTCTCCGATTCCTGTTCTCCAATGACCGGTACCCAATGTGGTCTTCAGCTGTTGTAGCCCATATGTCTCTAGTTTTGATGCATTGTGCTTTCTGAAATGATTTTCTGCTCACTTCTATTGTAAAGACTGGTATTTCAGATTGGCTATCTATCGTGTCAGCTCAAACCAGTCCTGCCATTCTCATCTGACCTTTCTAATTAACAGTGCATTTCCGCCTCTAGAATTGGCACTTGCTGGATGTTTAAAAAATATATATTATTATTTATTTTTGCACTATTGCACTGCTATATATTTGATGTGAACAAGCTCAAGACCTGAAGCCTTTGACCTGGATCTGCATGATTTTATACACTGCTGCTACCACATGATTGGTGGATAATTGCATGAATGAGCAGCTATACTAAAAGTGGCTGGTGAGCGTGTATAGTATTCCAGGCCTGAGCAAGTGAAAATATTTTGCATGAGATTTCAGTTAAATTATTCAGTTATTATGCCTATTTCTGGACAGTTTTACTAAAGGATTTATTTATTTTTATTTCTAAAAAGAAACAAATGATCTGCCAGGAGAATTGGTTGTTTTGACAGTAACATTACATACTGGTTATTTACAGTAACTGAATATGTTGAAATAGATTTGTTCTTAATATGTTTGCTGAAAAGCATTTTAAGAAATGAATAAACCAACAATGCCACCTCTGCTCTTTCTGATTGATGCAGTTTGATGGAGAGGAGCAGTTCAACATCAGCGTTAAACACTTACTGTCACATCTGCCCAAGCAGCGCTATCTCAAGTGCATCTGTGAGGAGATCCACCGTTTCAAGATGAGTAAAAGGTAAAACCATACTGAATGAGGTGTTAGGAGAGTCATCATTTTATAAAATACACCAAATGTTCCTCAGGATTTTAATCTGAGTTTATTGTCAGTCAAGCTATGCTGGAAAAAACAGAAAGAGTCTGAAGTAATTCATGTATCAATCCATTCATTCATTCACCTTCAGTAACTACTTCATCCTGGTCAGGTTTGCTGTAGACCCAGATTCTATCCTGGGAACACTGGGTCTGAGATTGAAATACTCCTTAGATGAGACATTGCAGGGTGCCACACAGGCAGTCCGCCTATTAGCACATTATTGGAGGTGGGAGGAAACCATAGAATCAAGAGGAAACCCACATAGACATGGAGAGAATATGCCTGTTGCTCTAGCTGAAGTTATTTAATACTTATTTATTTAGTATGGGCAAATGTTAGCTGTTTTTACAACTAATGTATTTAACAGAATTTAAGTATCGTATGCGTCACTAGTCATATGCTCAGTACCAGACTCCAGAGGTGAAATAATTCCAGTCCTGCATGACCACAGCTTTACAGAGATTTGAACGTTCACCAGATTTTTTGCATGAAGGCTTTAATAATTAGCTGAGTTGATTCAGTTGCACATTTGTATTTTCATTGCTGTGCGCTTGTTTGGTCTACGTATACAGGTGCAGTCAAAATTATTCAACTCCCATTGCAAATCAGGTTTATTGTCAAAATTTACAGACTTTCAGCTGTTTGCAATGAACAAATCAAACAAAAGCAATTGAGAGAGTTCAACACAACAAGTGCTTCAAGTGGTTTCCCCAAATTCAACTGAAAATGCAACTTATAATGATTTCTCCAGTTTCCAAATTATTCAACCCCCTGAATAGAATGCAAAACAGGTGTTGTCTCAAGCACACCCAATGCAACTAATCAAGGGCTTCATTAATTGCACCAGGTGTGCTTGAGCTGGAACACATGAAATACCTGAACTGGCTAGGGGCAGAAAGTGCTTGAAATACCTGGACAGGGCAGAAAAAGGAATCTGTCAAAAGCTGCAATCAGATTTCTGAGAAGGCAGGTTGTGAAAAACCCTCGAGTGACTGCAAAATACCTGCAGCAAGACTCGGTGGCAACAGGCACTGAGGTTTCAGTGAGCACAGTTAGGCGCGCACTAAATGCAGAAGGTTTCCATGCCAGAACTTCAAGACGTACACCACTACTGACCCAAAAGCACAAGAAAAGTCGGCTAAAAATCATATATATAAGCCACAAAAGTTTTGGGATTCTCTTCTGTGGAGCGGCGAAACAAAACGGGAACTTTTCGGCACGATGGATCAGCAGTATGTCTGGAGAACGATTAATGAAGAAAGAACACTCTGTCCACAGTCAAGCATGGTGGTGGCTCGGTGATGCTCTGGGGCTGCTTTGCATCCTCTGGCACTGGAAACCTGCAGTGTGTGGAAGACAAGATGGATTAATTGAAGTATTATGAAATCCTAGGAGAAAACATTGTGCCAACTGTGAGGAAGCTGAAGCTTGGGTGTTATTGGATCTTCCAACAGGACAATGATGACAAGCATACCTCAAATTCCACGAACGCTTGGTTGCAGAAGAAGTCCTTGAAGATTCTACAGGGCCATCACAGTCGCCTGACTTGAACCCCATAGAAAATCTCTGGTGGGATTTGAAAAAGGCGGTTGCAGCACACAATTACAAGAATATTACTGAACTGGAGGCCATTGCTCATGAGGAATGGGCTAAGATTCCTCAGGAACGGTGCCAGAAGCTCTGCATCTCATTTGCAGCAGGTCATAACAGCAAAAGGGTGCTCTACTAAGTACTAAAGATGCTTGCCATGAAGGGGTTGCATAATTTTGAAACCGGAAAAGTTGCATTTTCAGTTGAATTTGGGGAAACCACTTGAAGCATTTGTTGTGTTGAACTATTTCAGTTGCTTTTGTTTGATTTGTTCATTGCAAACAGCTGAAAGTCTGTACATTTTGTCAATAAACCTGATTTGCAATGCGGGTTGAATAATTTTTGACTGAAACTGTATTCATTGCCCTACAGTCATATATTCAAGATATATAAAAATGTGTTCCTCCCCACAATAGTTTATACAGAAGCTTCCTAGCAGACTAAGTAAAAAGAAGGCTACAATTCTAGAGTTTCGTAAATTCCCCTTCAAAAAAAAAAAAAAAAAAGGTCAGGAATCGGTATGACTAAGCTGCATTTGGCACCTCTAGGAGTCTCCATAGATTAGGCAGAACAGTTGTTTCTAATTTGTTTGTTTGCAAACAGTCTTTCTAGGTTGTGCAGGCCATATTTGCTGCAAAACTAGCATAAAAAAGGAACAATGGAGATATTGTGAGGCATTTCGTGGGACAGATTGTATTTACAGTTTTAACAAGTAAAGCTTACAAAGCCACTTGGAAGTGACAAGGGAATACTGTTTTCGCAATATTGAGACACACAACTACATCAAGCAAATGCTTATACTTGGAAAAGTAGTCATTGGAAATCGAAATGAAATAGATTTTTAGAATCTGAATGTATTTTTCTTTGCAGGGTTGCAGTTGTGGTCTTGTACAGTTACAGAGATGACTACTACAAGATTCTTCTCTAAACCGGACGTCATTCGCCATTTTAGACAATATATTTTCAAAGACTCTTTAAGGACTGAAATTAAGTATGTTCTTAATTTAGATTTGCAGGGGGGTTTCTTTTTTTATTGTTAATGACCGCAGTTTACGTCTCTGCCAAAGGTACAGAATGTTCATTGTCACAGGGGTCCAGTAACTATTACCAACTTTGAACCTCTGCATTATATAATTCTCCAGTCTGAATTCTCCCCATAGTGATATGTCAATCTTTTATTTTCCAAAACAGAGAACTGTTTAAGAGGATTTTCAAAAGTGTTAACACTTGATGTATTGTAAATGCATTAAAACATGTATTTTTCTTTACAAAAATGCTTCCTTGTTTTGAACGTGTATATAAGCAGAATGGTGTGAAATGTACAGACATAAATTGCTACATTTCATGCCTCAATAAGTGGCATTTACTGGAGCTGGGGTTTGTGGATTGGCATTCATTTTCATCTTGCAAATTAAAGTGTCAAGATCACAACTTAGGGGTTTTTTTTTAGTGGTTACAGGAGTAATAAAATAAAACCGTTTGAAAATAGGCACCAATGGCACAGTGATCACACAATATATTTATTCCTTTTCCAAAAAGCAGATAGAAATGGAAATGGTTTACAAAATCAAAAATGTACAGCAGCTTTGGCTAATATGATTTCTGTCAACATCCAAACAACACACATTTCTTGGTACTCAAACTATAGTTCAGTATTAATAAATAAACTGTTTGAAAAAATAAATAATGTTCTCTTCATCTATGGTTTATCTACCTTTTTACATTTAAGAAATACGACCCTACAATGGCCATTATCATCATTTTAAGCCAACAGCTATCGAAATGATCTAAAATTGTTCTTGCTTTGTTTTGCCCACATTGCAACACTCCTTATGAAAAAATAACAAAACGACAAAAACGGAGTCAAATTGTCCTGTGAACGTATTGTGTAACACTCTTAGGTATGGGCTTTACTCTTGGCAGTGAAACCCAAATAGAAACACTGTTTACTGAAGCAGTTTACCATCCTGATAGAACTGTCAAATCCCTGTCCATGCATCAGTCTTTCCTGGAATATTTTGCAACTTTTTGGTAAGCAACTGATCCTAGTAATACACACTGCCTGTTCTGCATCACTTATGTGGATAATAATTCTGTAGACATTGAGACAGCGCAAGTCCTTAGAGTTATTTTGATATTTAGTTCAGTATTAAAATAGGCACAAATAGTCAGAGTTATCTAGTTATTTGATTATGTCTTGTAGGCTACAGGGGGAAAAAATATCTAAAAATTAATAATAATAAAATGGGTACAGGAAACACGGATGAAGGGATTGATAAAGTCTGAATTCTGAGCTCACTGTCAGTGCACTCATTAGATTTGATAAATGGTTGACTTGAAAACATTATTATTATAATTATTTTTGGCTCACCAGATGCTGAGGATGTTTTAGATAGATTATAACCCTCAAAGGTTGTATTGGAATGGATTTTTCTCTTGGTTCTTAAATGATACATCTTATTAGTTAAGGAAGCCATAATAGAAATCATAAGTCACTAAGACTACAATTAATACACTTAAAATAAAACATATTAGACATAAACCAGAGAGTCTGAATATCCCCTCCTCTTGCAGGGTGCTGATGACTCAGATTGTGCTGTTTGTTCAATATATACACTCACTGACCACTTTATCAGGAGCACTGGTACACCCATACATTCCTGCAATTTTCCAATAGCCAATCATGTCACAGCAGCACAATGTGTAAAATCGTGCTGATGGAGGTCATGAGCTTCAATTAATGTTCACATCAAACATCAGAATGGGAGGTGGGAAAATGGGAAAATCTCACTGACTATGATATGTTATCTTATGGTTGTTTGGGCCAGGCAGGCTGGTTTTAGTATTTAGTATTTCGGAAACTGCTGATCATTTGGGATTTTCACACAGTAGAGTTTACACAGAATGTTGAAGAAAACAAAAAAACATCCAAAGAATAGCAGTGGGAGGGACTTCCGGCTGAGCGATAGATGGAGTAAGACGCAACTTTCGGGGCTCCTGCAACAACCTTTTAATATTTTTTTGTGGAGTGTTTTTGGTGTAAGTTGTGTCCAACACCTTAATCTTCACTTTTGATGTCCAAAATGCCAGCAAAATCCAAAGGGGGAGCGTTTCGTCTGCTCCGCTTCAGCGGCCTGCTCCACACGCTGCATCCTCGCCTCATAGTTATCCCTCCTCCCCTGCGAAGGAGTTATGCCCACTGTCCCCCACCCCCCGATTTCAAGGAGGAGCTCCTCTCTTCACTCCGAAATGTAATGGCGGCTATTTTCAAAACCGAACTCCAGAGAGTAGCAGTGCCTTGTTAATGAGAGAGGTCTATGGCAACTTCAATAACCACGCTTTACAACCTTGGTAAGCAGAAAAATATGTCAAAAATGCACAACGCATCAAACCTTAAGGTGGATGAGATACAACAGCAGATGACCACATTGGGTTCCACTCCTGTCGGCCAAGAAGATGAATCTCAGGCTACAATGGGCAGAGCCTCACTGACAGCTGAAGATTGGAAAGAGATCAGGCAATGTTTTTCCAATCTTCAACAAAATTGCAGGAGATTAACAGTTTCTGAAATACTCAAACCAGCACATCTGGCCCCAACAATCATGCCAAAATCACTGAGATTGGGCAAGATCATCACTCCCCCCATTCTGATGTTTGATGGGAATGTTAACTGACGCGTTTGACTAGTATCTGCATGATTTTATGCACTGGCTGATTGGATAATTACATGATGCAGGTGTTCCAAATAAAATGGCCCATGAATGTACAGGGTATCCCAAAACTTTCCATACATGGGGGAAAATAACACTTTTTAGCAAAATGTAACTTTATTAACAAAACATCATGATTGCCAATTCTTTGTAAACACACATGGAGTCATGTCTCCCACTCAGGATAAACTTGGGACATACATGTAATTGCATGTCCATCTCAGCCTTGCGACAGTTTCCCGATCCAGCCATGAGAATGATTTCAGTACGTTCTAAGTTTTAAGTATAAAAACTTTTGGAAGACATTTTGCTAAAAAGTGTTAACTTCCCCCATGTATGGAGACTTTTGGGACACCCTGTAGTTTAGTCATAGTAATTTCCATTCTGTTCAGTTTTACCCTGCCAATGCCCATGAAGGAATCAGCCAAGTAGCTGCCCTCCATTTTGGGTCACTGTACATACCCCAGTCAAGTTTTGCCTGAGCAAACTCAAACCTTGGTTGTAAACTTCTAGCATAAAGCATTATAAAAGGATAGATCCAAATAAGTCAATTGGAATTGTATTTTGATGCAGAAGTCTGTGCAATGTTCAGTTTTTATGAACCCAATCCCAGCATCTCTCCAGAGTGGACTGTTAAAGCCTCATGTCCAAATAAGTATGCTTTCTTCTCCTATTGCTCCTGAGAACTACGAGAAGAATTTACCACTCCAAAAAAAGGGTGAGGAGGGAAAAACAGCAATATAATAAAGTAATATGCTAGGTTTCACAATACTTTTTTCCTCCACTGGACACCAAAGATCCTTCTCAACAGAAGGCAGAAGAATCCTTGGCATGTGGTGCAAGTCGCTCTGTGAGCTCCATGGATGTGTATGAAACCAACAGAGATGAAAGGAAATATCCTCTAGTCCCAGCAAGAGGCCTTAACGCTGGACTCTCACATGTCCGTTGCTCAGATTGGCGCGTGGGATGCTGATCCGCTCCCCATAGGGCGAACTCGCGCTTGGTGAGAAGGTCATGCTGCAGTCGTTCTTCATGCTCTGGAGCTTGTTCTCCTTGGATGGCTCTGCGTAGACAACCGAGTTCTTGTTCACATGCTTCTTTAAGATCACAGTCTATGGAGGAAAACGAAAAGCACCAAAAGGCTTCATTAAGGAACATTGCTCAACTTCAACAGGGGAGGAAAACCCTGCCAGCTTTTCAGCATAAGTGTGTCTTACTATAGGAGTAGCAAACATTTAGCTGGGAAGGAATGATTACATTTCCCATGATACAAAATGTCCTTAGTTGTGAGAGTGATGTTAAGATACTTTTAAGAATTGACTTTTAATAAAACACTGTGTACATCATTGATGATGACATACATATATTATGTCATACATACATTTCATTTACAGCTGCACAGTTGACATGTATTCATAAACAACAAGTATTCTAGGTCATTCCCCATCCATAAAAAAATTCACTTGATTTACTATGTCTATAATGTTCTTTTCTTGGCCAGTGTTACAGCTAGCAAGTGGTCATATTTCTGTCAAAAACAGACTGTAGAAACAAATCCTTACATGCTTACCTTTTTGGGTGCATTGTAGCAGGACATCTGTATGCAGTTTTTCTTCTTGTTAATGAGAAAAGCCACCATAAAAAATATGACTATAGACATGAGGAGGGCGGCCAGAATCCAGGCTAGTGATTGGTAGATGAGGGACATTTCTGCCTCAGCTGGGACATCCTCACTCACACTTCCACGATCTTAAAAAGATGAGAGTTTCACATCAAATGTCATGTGTACTAACATTTTTATATTACCAACATTGGTAACAGGAAAATCCTAGCAGGCAGAGAGGAAAAATTATTTTACCACAAATATCCTGGCATGGATAGCTTTTTTTTCCCCCCAGTTGTTTGCTGTCCACCAAGTAGCAGTTAGAAAACAGTGAGACAAAATATCAGTGTGATTGCTACTTAATAATTAGTAGCTCCTCAAGCTTTTTTAACACTAGTCTCACCCACTTAGTTTCTTAGCTCAGTGGTTGAGATGTTGAACTACTGATCGGAAGGTCTTGAGTTCAAATCCCAGCACCACTAAGCTGTCACTGTTGGGCCCTTGAACAAGGCCCTTAACCCTCAACTGCTCAGATGTATAAATGAGAGTGGTAGCTTGGTGGGTAAGATGGTGATCTACTGATCAGAAGGTCATGAGTTCAAATCCCAGCACCACTAAACTGGGCCCTTGAGCAAGACCCTCAACTGGTCAGATGTATAAATGAGATAAATGTAAGTTGCTCTGGATAAGAGCGTCTGCCAAATGCCATAAATGTAAATAAAGTCTATGCAAAGCGAAAGCAACCAGACAAGTATGCATCTTTCACGTCACCTGTCCTTACCTTTTCTGCTGAATTGGTCTGACTACTGCTTTAGTTCAAAAAGCAGAAAAACTTAGTTTACAGCTGTCTCGCATATTAAAATGGCAAGAGGTCAATGTTACGGCAAAACTATAGATTCTGGCACCTCTCTTCCTAGCTGTGTCACCCAGCCTGAGTACTAGTCTGGTTTTTCATAACCTACACTTCTCATTTCCAGTCACAGGGACTCCATACTCCTGGTGTTTTTTTGTGAGGCCCCCAAACATACCCAACTCAATCCACAGCTAATAAAGTCCTTTATAACTCAGGTGTGTTTGAACAGAGAATATAGTAAAATCTGCAGTGAAACAGGACCAGAATCAAGAACCTCAGTTTTGCCAGTTCACTCAACATATGGAAATTTCTATCCAGCTCATTATTTTTCACTGCTCTTGCAAGCGATTGATCCATGTGACATGCATTATACAACAAAATGATCTTTGTGGTCAAGTCTTATTGGAGAAGCTTATGGTTGTAATGTGTATGGATGATGTGGTGGTTTCTGTAGTATGGTTCTACCTGTAACAGGAACTACTGTATGCACTGTGATCCAAACTTCACTTTCAGTGATCGTAATGGTGTCACTAGCTTTGTTTTTAGGTTTGCTTGTTGTTGTTGTAGACATCACTGGCACAGTGGTTGTCGCAACATCTATGAACAGAAGAAACAAAACAAAAAAAAGTGCTGTAACTGTCAGAGTTTCGTGAGCATTATAGCTGGATATTCATTTGCAACATGCGAAGCCTAAAACAATTACTACCTCAAAAACTATTACTACCTCAATAGTAAACTATTATTACTGAGCCTTATGGCACAGGGTCTCACAGTATAGACATAAAAGTATTACATAAACACACACACACATTAACAATGACAGGCAGAAAGACATCACCCATTTGTGCCCAGCGCTTCATATCCATAATCAATCTTTCTCTTTTCTGAATAGCAAGCATGGTAAACAATAAAGCTGTGCTTGTTATCTCTCCTCCAAAGACATTTCTGGGGAATTTTTTTTAAATTCAAGAATATAATCCACCTCATTCTTGTTTATTATGCCTGCTATTGTATTTCATGTGCACTTTCTCAATCACTGCTGACGTGTTATGGATGTGTCAGTGAAGCAGGCTCAAATGAATTAGTTTCAATGCTAGGGTGTTTCACTCTGTATAGTAACCACAACAACAGTCAACAACAGGCTATGTGAATCTACAGTTTTTGCACTAGAAAGAAATCAGCCCCAGTCTATATCATGTATGTGTACTTCATATACATGTTTTTTCATACACCTGCTGGTTGTTTTTTCCTCCTTGAAAGAATTCAACTCCCCTCAATGCCCCTGACCATGCCAAAAATACAAGCATTGTAATTTGCTGCAAGCTTGGCAAAGAACTGGCAAAGAATGTGTACAAGTATATTCCTTTCACCTTTAAATGCAAAACAGGAAACTGTGAATATGCAGATACTGAGGAGATATTTTTGTTGCCAAAATTACACAAAGGGTATCCTGTGTATCCGTGTGCAGTTCTGTAGTGAATGACATCGGTGCACCTGATTTTTGTCTTTTTTTTTTTTTTTTTTTTTTTTTACAAATTACATACTGCTTCAGCTTCAGGCTGAGTGAAACCTCTTTCTGTGATGAGCCACCATTAATTCAATTTTATTTATATAGCACATCTAACAGTAGACATTGACACAAAGCAGCTTTACAGAAATCCAGATATAAAATTTTTAATTTATATTTAAATTTATCCCTAAAGAGCAAACCAGAGGAGACGGTGGCAAGGAAAAACTCCCTGTGCCAACAAGAAACCACTGTGAGGGGAACCCAACTCAATAAGGAACCCATCCACATCTGAGTGACAAAGGATAGTTCAATTATAAATCATTACTCTTCTTTAACTGTATATTATAGAGTCATGTAGTGCTACGTGTGTTAAAAGTAACTTGAGAATGAGCATCGCTAAAATTTAAATTTTACATCTGATTGTATCAAACTGAAGTAATCGAATTAAGTGGTACTTTTGCACACAGGAGCCCTATATGAAAATTAACTAGCTTTTATAGATATTTATTATCAAGTCTTTCTTTTTTAAGCCCGTTAGTCTTCCATTTTGATCATTTGCCAATTCACACCCACAAGTCAACTCTACCCTATCATGACAGCTACCATCTGGAAGGTGAAGTCTAACACAGGCTTCCTCCAAGACACATGAAGCCAGTCACTGGATTGTTTTGAACTCTTGTTCATGCTAGCTGTTAGCACCACTCAGGAGCCTGAGCGAGTCTTTTTGAGTGAACTGTTTCATTAGCCTAGCATAGTACCAGTAATTTGTATTGCGTTTCTGGTATACACCATATAAATCAGCAGTTTACGTCAGGCCAGTAGTGACTTACCCAGACACTGTGGACAGCACTGTCCCTTACGAAGCACTGGCACTTTGCATTTGGCAGCTGGACATCGCTGGGAGAAACACTGAATGGTCCCATTATTGCAAATGCAACTAGTGCAGGCATTTGGTTTCCATGAATCACCAGCCAAAAGGATGTCTCCATCACTGGAGATACAATATTCTCGTTGGCTGTTATTGACAGGAAGGAGGGAGCTCAGTGTGTCCTCTGCAAGACAAGTACACAGAGTGTAGATGGTAAACACGTGCTTCATTTTGATTTTCAAGTACCATAGTAATGATATTAGGCCTTGGGTTTGCAGATAAGACTTCAATTCAGTGGGCTCAGGTTCATTTGTAAATTTCAGTCATCACTCTCTGAGTGGTTGCTGATGAACTACCATAGCACTACAAGCTACACCTTCACTGTGATGAATAGTGGGATCCCTTTGGCAGCTTAAATTTGATTGACAGTCAAAGTTTGACATTTGATAGTCTGCATTTAGATGCATTATGAGGCCTATTCAGATTGGAATATTTTCTGTACATGGGACATGGGTACACCTCTGGAAAGATTACACTGTGTTTTCCCTTCTATAAAATGACCAGTAGAAATGGTTCTCAGGCATTCATCCAAGTCTGATTTGGGGTTGGAGCCTCAAACCAAATCATGTTTAGTTGTTTAATTCATTGACAAGACAGTGTTACAGGCTTTCTGAAGGAGATCACAAAGTGGGGAACCAAATTAAAAAACCAACCCGCCACATTTCTTTCACTAGGGTGGCCATGTAAAGGCATCCAGTGTGGGTCGGTGGATTTATTGGTGTGGGGTACATATTAAAGTACACGTCTAGTGAGCTGATGCCTCTCACCCATCAAACCACTTGCCTGCAGAAGTATGGTAATAAAATTCTAACTTTCTGATCCTTGCTATACATCATATGGACTTAAACCATTCTTCACTACCATTTGCTGCATACATGTGCAACTGGGGAAAAATAGAAGTTCCCCAGTGAGGGGTGCGGGTGTGGTACCGTCTGTTTACAATCAGTGTTCTTTCATCTTATCTGAAGACTATACCTACATTTAAGGTGTTTTAGAAAAGAAGCCTAGAATTGTTTCCAGAATGGAAAGGTACCTTGGCAGATGTGGCAGCAGGTCCCTTTGGTCCAGGTTGGTGTCTGGCAAAGGGCAGGGGGACATACTTCTGTGTCACACAGCACTCTGCCCTGCCTGCAGGTACAGCGGGTGCATTCGTCCAGGTTCCAAGTATCGCCTTCCACATACAGCTCGTCTCCAGGAGCTTGGCAAACCACCATGTCCATTCCCTCAGGACGACCACTGCCTAACTCCTCTGAATCAAACCCAGAGAATTTAGTATTGGTTAGTTAACAAGAAATGTTTAGTTATGTTGTACTTAAAAAAGTTAACAAAGTACATCAAGTTCAATCTTAAATACTGCCAGGTAGTATTAAAGGAAATGAGTTGTGTTACTTCATTTCAACTCATTTTTAGGCTCTTGGCATTCTTTTGCCTTTTTCCAGCCTGAACATTTTTTGCCAGGCATTTTTGTAACTTTCCTCACGTACTAGCACATTCAGAGACAGTGAAACAGTCTCCAGCGTCTAGCAAGATGTCTCAAAAAGTCGCATGCTAGGTAGCTTTTTGGCATTTTGGGGGGAAATATGAATGATATTGGAGTTTGGTTAAGGGCAGGTGATGTTTTGATTTGGTGAGGTTCATTCCACCACTTTCTGGTCAGTTAGTTGCCCATAGCGGCTGGCATAGCTTATAGGTGTGGCGTGTTTGCTTTGTGATTCACTATTTTGCCAACTGTAAAATAAATAAATAAATAAATAAAAATAAGGCAATGGAGAATTAGGTATAAAACAGGTGTGAACACATCTGGGAACATATTAAAGCTAAAAGAATCGCCTCATCTACTATGAGAAGTTACACAGCACCTTCGAAGTTCATGATTTCCAGAAGACTTTTTGACTGTCCACTACTTAAAATGCAGGTGGTATGTCTATCATCTGTGTGTCAAGTTGAATATCAAACAATAAAAGCCCTTCAGACCGCACATCCATTAATTCAACATGTTTCCTGCATGTTCACTAATCACAATGCCATGATTATACAATAGGGTATTGTCACTTAATATTAACAGCGGTGTACAATTTGTAGTCTAGTTAAATTACAGTCTGAGAACATTCAAAATCTTGGATTTCTTTCTGTTTATTTAAAACTGGAAATAAACAGGTTTTTAGAATTTTGAGGAAAATGTGTAACATATTGACTATTCAATATTTAAGAATCTGCACTATTTCTGGGTCCCTATTTAAATGTAAGCAAATTTGTGATACTGACAATGTTAACTGCTTTGTACACAAGGTCATATTTACAATATACCGATGGATTTGATTTAAAATGGATTGTAAGTTTTCACACAAACTTTTAGAGTCTGTGCAAGCTCAAGTGCACAAGGTCATCCATCCATTTTCCATGCTGCTTATCCTACACAGGGTTGCGTGGGAGCCTGGAGCCTGCAGCCTATCCCAGTGAACATGGGGCACAAGGCAGGGGACACCATGGATGGGGTGCCAACCCATCACAGGGCACAACTGCACATGCATTCACATGCTATGGCAATTTGGAAATGCCAGTCAGCCTACAGCGCATGTCTTTGGACTGCAGGAGGAAATGTCCGAAGCACAGGGAGAAGACGCAAACTCCACACACACAGGGCGGAGGTGGGATTCGAACCCCCCAACCCTGGAGGTTCGAGGCAAGCCTGCTAACCACTATTACTAAGATTCTGCTTGAAAACCTTTGTGTAAAATTGAAAAAGAAAGCCAAACAGAAGCATTTTCACTAGTGGTCTAAGACCATACTGTACATACCCAAGTTGTATGTGTCAACAATTTTTATGTATAAAATCAGCAACATTTTCATTTTGAGTTTACAATTTTTTTTTTTTTTTGTAATATGGCAGTGTGCAGTGTAATTTATTAATGAATTTACCACACACACTGCAACAACAACACTGAAATTAAATCGGAAAAAACTCAGTGATTCATAGCAAAGCGGTCTTAAGAATTTTTTTGATCTCTTACTTTTAGCTGCTTGTAGCAGCTTTTTAAGAAGGTTTTAAGAAATGTTAGAAACATTTAATACTATTTTTTCAAAGAACTCCAAGAAAAGCTGAGTTTTTTTTTTTTTTTTGCCAAAATCTGAAGGGCATGCTCAATTATACTGCTATAACAGCCACAGCCAAATAAAACATCACGTTAAGGATAGGACGGCAGAAATTAAAATGTGCTTGCAATGACTTGTAAACCACCAACTATCAAGAACTGACTAGAAATTGCTGTGTGCTCACCTTACAACTCTACTAAATCCATCATTACACTAATAAATCATTCTGACACTAATGTAAGTGACAAGGTTTTGCAGTGGTTTGTACATACCCTCACAGCTGGGACAGCACTGGTGTGGCCTGAGCACAGGATTTGTGCAGCTGGGTGCAGGGCAAGAGATGAGGACACACATCTCACGTCCAGAATGGCAGTAACAGTCCCTGCAGCCGTCATGCCAGCTCTCGCCCTCTTCAAACTGCTGGCCATTTGCGGTCAGACAGTGGCTATACACTGGAGGAGAAGTGGTAGTGCTAACACTATGCTCACTCTCTGAACAGAAAACACACATTAACATTGTTTAAATATTTTAAGAGGGCTGGAGGCAGATTTTTTTCTGGCATAAGCTGTGCTCTATTCAATGCTGTGTTACCACTGAGAAACTCATGAATTTGTAGTGTTTTTTGATTGTTTTTGCAAATAATGACATCTATTTATTTTTGACCCAAAATAGGTCCTACATTTTTTTTTTTTACCTCAACTGAAACAACACATATTTTGAGAATACTTATTTGCACGCCGGTGCCATGTAAACCAAGTCCCTGGCCCAGACATGCGTTTGTTTGTTTGATGTCCCAAAATAGGCATTTATTTATTAACAGGAAGAAAGGACAGTGAACTGATCTAGATGTTTCAAAATAGCCACACTTTGCTACACAAGTCTACACTTAAATGAGAACATTGGGAATAATGTATGTCCTGAACTGCAGCATAAGAATAAATAATCTCAACTAGCACTGTTAAAATGCGCTTTCTTTTAAAGCGTCAGAAACTCAGAGTTGTTTTCATTATTCCATTTACTTAAAAAAAAAAAAAAAAAACTGTTAAAAACACACACACACACACACACACACACACACACACACACACACACACACACACACACACACACACACACACACACACAACACACACACAAAAACGGACACTTTAATGTTGCCGGCTGAAAAGAACCAGTCATCGTTCCAGTACAGATCTCTATTTCTCACAGAGAAACTCTTAAGATGTGATTTAAACCTTTCCACGTGTACTTTGAAACAAAACACTCATCTCTATATCTTTGAAAGAAAATACTTATCGCTGTACCGTATCAGCCACTGCAATGCAACAAACAATGCAATGCATAACTTTTTGCAATTGTAGACACCATATCATAACCTGGAAATGAGAATTGCTGCATTATGGCCATGCACTCAAGTTCCCATTCTGATAAAGAAAATAAATGTGGCATGTTTTTACTCTAAACTCTCAATGCATATATCATTTACTTAATTTGATATCTAGTGATCATGCACTCAAACCTATTAGATGGTTCACAATCACAGAGAGGCTTCAGAAAGTTCTCTACATTCATTCAGTATGTAATATATAATTTGAGGCTTCACCCAATAAACCTGCCAAACATTTCAGTTAAACTGCATATAATGATAACAAGCATGCACTCAAAAAATGAATTCATTACTCTTACTTAATTTAATTAAACAAAGTTTTTGCATGCAATTTAATTTAGTTCATTCAAAATAAATCAGTTTAGTTGGGTCATCACAATTTAGTTGGTTTGGGTCAAATTAATTTACTCTATGTTTAATTAACTTCATTACGTTTGTCAAGCTAAATTTTCTTATGTTGGTCCAACTTAATTTGTTATTAATTTACTGAGGTTTAATTAATTTTCTTATGTTTAATCAAGCAGTTTCATTCATCATTATACAAAATGTATATAATGAATAATGAACAAATAAGAAAAAACTGTGGTCAGTACTGACATTAGTATAGATCACCGAGTGCCACAGTCTAAGCACAAGCGCCACTTTTCAGCACAATGGTAACCACAAAATTCCAAAACATTACAGAAACTCCTTCAAATGTTCAAAACATGGAAAAACAAACAATAATGTCTTTCCCTTTACTGAAAACCACATAAAATTACACTTAATCCCTAAATTTACTCTCCTTGCAAAGCATGCTGGGAACTACAGATCCATTGTCCAGTTAGTTACGTCAGTAAAAATGATTCATGTAGCCTAGTTTTAATACAAATGAATTAAGTAAACTTCAGTTTTAAATATATTAGGTGGATTGAACACAATGAAATTAAGTTGTGATAAAATGTTCAAAAATCATGTTACTTTAGCTCATTCTAATTAATTAAACTGAACAAGAGGGGAAAAAATAATTTTTTTGGAGTGGGCTTGATGTGAAGTATTTCTTCAACAACTCCTAATAATAATAATAATAATAATATAAATAATAATATTATTAATAATAATAATAATATCTAATAACACTTAATAAATAGATCAGCAACTTGAGGCTTTGCCCAACCACTCACCTTTGCAGAGGCAGATGTTGCAGCCTTTTCTGTTCTGTTTATAGCCATCACTACACTGCTTGTCACATGTGAAGGGGGGACACTTAATGCAGCGACACATCTCACAGCCATGTTTATTTCTCCTGTGGAATTACAATCACATTATTAAGGTAGGAAACTAACATTAGTCCAGTTTACACCAGTTTGCCTGGTGTTCATACACTGTGTAAAATGTAAATAAAAACAGAATGCAATGATTTGCAAATCTCATAAATCCATATGTTATTCACAATAGAACATAGAAAACATATCAAATGTTTAAACTGAGTAAATGTACCATTTTAAGGAGAAAAATAAGATAATTTTGAATTTGATGGCAGCAACACATCTCAAAAAAGTTGGGACAGGGGCAACAAAAGGCTGGAAGAGTAAGTGTTACTAAAAAGAAACTGCTGGAGGAACATTTTGCAACTAATTAGGTTAAATGGCAACAGGTCAGTAACATGATTGGGTATAAAGAGTATCTTAGAGATACCCCCTTATTATATATATAATATATTAAACACTCCTGCATTACATCCCTATCTTACATATTTAGCCTTTAATCACAAACACTCACCAGTTTCTTACATCTCACATGCTGCAGCATGCCCCCTGCAAGCTAAAAATCCACCTAAATTGTCAGCAGGTGTGTTATCTAGCAAGCCCAAGTGATCGAATGTAACTGATAGGACTTTTGGAAACCAAGCCAAGAATGATCCAACTAGTCATGCACTGAGCCCAGTCTCCTCAGGGAACAATGTAAAATCTCACAATGGGTGTACAGTTACACAGTGATGCTCACATAGTACAAGAACTTTTATAATGTTCATAATTTCATCCATTCCTATTGGTCCTTCCTTTAAGAATCGACAGCTTCTGAGAAATCTGTGTACATGAGCATACAAGTCAATAACAACTCTCTGTGCCCAGCTGCTAATTATAAAAAGGTACACTGGAGAGACCACAAAGCCAGATGGTCAAGCCCGAAAACACCAGGGCATATGGTTCTGCTTTCTTCCCTACTATATTACTTCTCTTTGAAGAATCCAGATAAAAGCAGCACCCTGAATTTTGCAAGATCCATGTGGTGCACAAGCAATTCCATCACTAACAAAGCATACAGTCTTCCCAGTCCCCTTAACTATACAATTCATCTATTTCTTACAGCTGTTCAGATAAGAAACTGTATATTCTGTTGTGTAACATTTGTGTAAAAGAAACACACCTCCACCATGCATTTTTTATTTTTGTCTGACATGATTTTATATATAATCATGACAAATCTGTCTCTATGTATGTACAGTATGTCACTCATTTGGTCCTCATTCACCCATTTATTGCTTTGTATGTTAAAGTAAATCTCCTTGACCTTATTTCTTCTCACATTTCTTCCAATACTTCCAATACATTGATTTCTTAATTTCATTAGTCTAGCCTAATTATGTTATCTGTCGTTTCAACACCTTCAGGAACAGCACCCATTTGTACACTATATGCATGTTGGTGCGGTAGTAGTGCGTTTTTGCTGAAACAGCAGTAATGTGTGTATTAAATTAGTGGACAGTGGAAACTCACGGTGTACAAACACAGAAACAGGTCGTCCTGTGACCTTTTGAAACAGGCTTTGTTTAAAGGCGGGCTGTGGAATTTCACCAGGGACTATTGCTGGCTCGACAAATTCCATCATGCCTCTTCCAATGGCCCTGTTACAGCCTGTCAGATCAGATGATATTTTAGTTCCACTGAGAAGGGGAAACGATTTAAGTCCCCTATTGTTCAGAGCCCCGGGGAGCTGCACTGTGCCAAATGTTTAGTACAAACAACTTGCCCTTTGCACATTATGATGCACACTAGACTTTACATTTTTCAGTTTGACTATACTGTCAAAGTCATGCTATTGAGGCTCATCTTTCCAGAAAGCAGAAGATTCTGGGCCTATTTCAGTTGTGCTTAGGCCCGTTAAGTCAACGGCAAGAGTATTTTGGGCCAAAGGGTAACCAGCCACACTTCAGGTTTTTAATGGCATTGAGTCTGGGCCAAAAATGACCCAAATGCAAGCAATACTCACAAGTGACCAGCTGTAAGCTTTGCTCTAACACACAGTCTGATCAAGGCTGAGTTGTGGCTTTGTTGTAGGAGTTAGATGCAGATTTCGAAGTTCATGGTGGTAAGTGGGCTAAATGAAGCATTAAGTGTGAGCCAGTGCTGGGCCATGTTTCTCATTTGCTATCAGCATGCAACAGGCAATTGAAGCCCTAATGACCTTCCAATGCCCATTTTCTGAACTATTAGGTAAAAGAATTACCACCGGTCTTTTTATAGTATTCATTTCCAAGTACTTGTGGTTTCATGTATCATTTTTGGAGAGGTCACAGAAGCATCAAACGCATGAAACCTCAAAACAACAAACATATTCAAAGCAGACCCTTGTCTCTTCATGGGCCAGTATAAACATATAAGCAGAAGAGACAGCTGGACAGAAGGCTAAATGTACTCTGGTTTATTAAGGGATTCCCAGAAAACGGCATCTCAGTGTGGGATGAAGCCTGTGCTTCCTGCTTGTATCCTCCCCTGAGGCAGTCACTGGCACTCAGTGAATATCCCACCATTCCCATCTCCAGAAGAGCCTCCTCAGAGCATGGTTTAAATACCAGAGGACTTTCACTCAAGACACTACATTGTGATACAAAGTAGTTGTTGTTTTGAAACACAGAGATGCTTGATGAATTTGCTTAGAGGTGAGTAGTAGAGACTAGAGCTTCCAGATGTTGAGTTTAATGTGAAATTAATTAATTAATTAATTAATTATATATATATGACAACATGAAGAAACCTTGAAAGGAACCCAACTCAAAAGGGAACCCATCCTCTTCTGGGTGATGCTAGATAGTGGGATTATAAATCATTACAGTATACAGTTTTAGAAGAGTAAATGTAAAACAGTACAAGAAGGTTTAGTGGATTACACTCTGGTCAAAAAACTCCCTAAGACAACATGAGGAAGAAACCTTGAGAGGAACCAGACTCAAAAGTGAACCCATCCTCTTCGGGGTGACACCAGATGCGATTCTAAATCATTACTCTACACTAAACGGTCATACAGAACTTATTGTGTTGAAAGCATGTTCAATATGAGCATCAGGGTACAGAAGAACTTTTTAGGTTCACGTCTATGGTATCCAAGTAAAATTATGTACTGAAGCAAGGGTAAATCTTGGGCATACACTGTGCATACACTTTAAGGTATCCATGTAGGACCATCCCCAGCAGCAGAGATATATCTTACAGTGATTAGAGATAGGGGAAAACATATCTAGATTGGACCAAGAAAACAATCTGAGGCATCAGTAGACTTACACATAGCCATAGGGGCAGGTCTTTCTGCAGGTCAGAAGTCTACACTCGGAGGGAGTGCTGCACTCACATACTTCACAACCGTAGTCGTCCTTCTCATATCCCATGGGACACTGCTTGTTGCAGTAGCTGGAGAGTTTGGGGCAAGAATCATCTGAAACAGCCAAAAAGGTTGCACTTCATCAAAGGTTATATGATAAGCCTACAGGTTTACATAGATAATAAGATAAAAATGAGTCATATCTGCCTAAAGCAGTACAGTAAATGAAAATAAATTAGCATAAAACCAATGTATTATCAGATTTGTTAGACTATAAGGTTGCCTTTTGTGCTTCAAGTCCAAGCAGAACACAACATATCACTCCCATGATCCTGGGTGTGTTGGGCCAAATCTGTGTGTGACTTGTTCGATGAGCATGATGAAACACTGCAACACTTTGAAAGGCTTGCAAAATCACTGGACCTCAGTTCCTTAGAAAACTTGTTGGATCATTTGGAATGGCAGATAAAACTAAATAGGCACCCACAAACTCAGACAGCGAGCTAAAATTGACAGGAACTATCTCAGTGCATAGGCATACTCTGACAGGACTGGCACTGTTAAGGCATGGCGAGGAGTAACCAAGTATTATGACAGAAATTAGACGAGACAGTTTTTTTTGTCCAGGGAGCTTACAATGTAAGTAAATCAGTTGTCC
Organism: Ictalurus furcatus; assembly: GCF_023375685.1. NCBI lineage: Eukaryota > Metazoa > Chordata > Actinopteri > Siluriformes > Ictaluridae > Ictalurus > Ictalurus furcatus. The sequence goes on along the minus strand of NC_071263.1, from coordinate 8,212,065 downwards.
TGAGCATTGCCCTATAGAGGCAATGGAATATTGCCACTAAAGGTATATGCTTTTTCCTGAAAAAATCTTCTAAAAAGTCTTCTAAACATCTAAAGACTGCCTAAGCGTTTACTTGTATTGCACACCACTGGTACTTGCAGAAACACGTGCTTTTTGAAAGCGGACCATCAACAAATGTTCTCTATGCTGTTAGGCAATATCTAAGGTAGTAGAGGGAACATCTCAGATTAGCAATTGTTTTATTCTGTACATGATTGCTTTACTGAATTTATGGACTAACACTAAGTTACAAGGTCTCTGAAAATTAGATAATTTACTGTGGATATTCCCTATACATAAAACTACACTATATGGCCAAAAGTTTGTGGACACCTGACCATAAATCTCATGTGCTTTTAGATCATCCCAGTCCAGATTTAGTACCCCCTTTGCTGTTGTAATAACCTCCAATCTTCTGGGAAGGCTTTGCAGTAGATCTTGGAGTGTAGCTGTTTGCTCAGTCAGGCACAAGAGCATTAGTGAGGTCAGGAACTGGTGTCGGGTGAGGAGGCCTGGGGTGCAGCCTGCATTCCAGTTCATCCCAAAGATGTTCAGTTGGTTTGATGTCAGGGCTATGTGCAAACCACTTGAGTTCTTCTACTCCAATCTTGGCAAACCATGTCTTCATGAACCTTGCTTTGTGCACAGAGGCATTGTCATGCTGGAACAGGTTTGGGTCCCTTAGTTCCAGTGAAAGGAAATCTTAATGCTACAGCACACAAAGACATTCTATATATTGTGCAATTGTGTGCTGCCAACCTCGTGGCAACAGTTTGTGGGTAGAACTACATACGAGTGGGATGGTCAGATTACCGCATACTTTTGCCCATATAGTGTATATACTGACTTCAAAGTAGAGATCTGAACATGCATATGATTTGATAAAGAAAGCCTAGGTGTCATGTGGGAGGTCAGGAATTTACTTACTGCCAAGACACTGGCAGAGTAGACAGCCATTGTGGTCCTGCTGAAAGCCAAAAGGACAGTCATGTCCTGACAGAGAGCAGTTTTCAAGTGGAGGACACAGTAATGGGCTTACAGTCTCATATGAAGGCTCTGAAAGAACATAGAAAATAATTAGATACTAATGCTTCTTGAGAGAAAAAGGATCTTCGCATTCAGACAATACACATTAAAAGTATTTGCTGAACTTCCTTACCCTTAAAGAACCTGGGAGAAACTAAAACCAAACACACACACATACTATCATGTATCATTATTATTTTAATTTAAAATGTAATGGACATTCAAGATGAAATTCAAGATAAAAATCAAAGTGTCAAATGCTGTGTTTAACATTACTAAAACAGAAGCATATTCACAATTTGAAGCAAGCAGTACGTCACTGACCACATTAGCCAGTGCTGATTCTATACTTAGATGCTGACTGAAACACATTATTGCTTTGGTATTCTTTCATATAAAATAAATAAATAAATAAAAAATGGTTGGATAACAACTTTGTCCAAAATCTGAGATAGAAAGAGAGTTGGAGATTGGGTGGTAATTGGAAAGGTTGAAGAAATAAAGTTTTCTTAAATAATCTTCAGGATATGGTCCAAACGGAGTGTGAAATTAATTATGTAAATTAAATAGTAATTTAGAGGTTCAGATATGATAAAACTATGTCTGTGTATGCCAGTAAACAAATTTCCACATTTAGTACCACTGCTAGTAGTAAAGCTATATGTAACTGCACTCAGTAAAGACAAAGATCACACTGTTTCACATGCCCAATTTTGTCATTTCCAGGCAGCAGTACTTATCACAAACTCAGCTGTCTGTCCGATGTGCATAACTTTCCAAACATCAATTTTGTGATAAGATTCATGGATAAATGCTAACATCACTGGCAGCAGCACTTTCCAGGTTTTAGTGATTATGGATAAATGCAGATGCGATTATCTCACAGTGATTCTACGAATCTGGAAACTTTGATGAATGAACAGCCTCTTACAGTAGTTCAAATTTTTACAGTCAACTCTCCTGTTAAAATACTGACATCACATCTGTTGGTATTTATATGATGTCAAAATGAGACCCTCAGCTTGAGGGGTGGTTTTCGTGGGCAGCACCGCTGTGATGGCACGTGTGCAACGCACTAATACCTCTCCATGCTGGCAGGCAGAAAACCAAAAGGAGCTGTAACTAATTATGTTCCCGTAGAACAATATTCTCCTGTTAAAGAAGGTAGGTTGGGTTCCATTTGGACGGTTAGACCTATAAAAAGCAAAGATTCTGCATTCTAAGGAATGCCTGCAGGCGTGCTTTAATGAGTTGTGAGGAGAAACATTCATGCTGGTGGCACTGGATCACTAACAAGCTATAGAAAGGTGAGACATTACTCATGCAGTTCCCTTAAAAGGATTACACTGTCTTTTATGTATTTATTTAAACAGAGCTATACAGAAACATCATGAACTACATCAAGACATGACTTATTTGCTATGCTCATATTAACTGTTTATGCCAAACGTAGATGATGCCAGCTGTTCCGAACACTCTCTAAGCCGTAAGTCTGGAAGGCTAGAAATCTGACAGCAGAATATTGTATGCAGAAAACCTTCTCCAATTTTCATTGCATGCACATGTGTAGTAGTTAAACAAGAGAAATAAGTTGGTCTCAAACTCAAACACTGATTCTAAAAAAACGATAATCAACATGGTCACCACTAATAATACATACAGTACAGTGTTTAAGAATGGGAATAAGAATTAAAAACATGTTCTTAAATGAAGAATATGAGTTACAGCATTTAATTCAAAGTCAAAATGTAGACTTTAGATGTTAATGCTTTTTAAGTATTCAATGAAATGTCTATTTATCTGATATAGCAACAGATAGGATTGTTTCTCTTCATACTGTAAATCAATTGATAGAACACATTTGTTCAAACTCCATTTAATTATATTGTATTTGTCTAGAGCTCTAAAAAAATAGACATTATCACAAAGCAGCTTTATAGAAATCCAGATGTAGAAATACAAGAAAATTTTACACAAATTTTATATATAAACAATATCCTAAAACTCCTAAAACGCCTGAAATAATTTTAGTTTCCACATAAAATCACAAAAAGCACAGCAAACAAAACTTTATTGTTCATGTCATTACACATTCACGTAACCATTTACTTTTACCACCAAGCTGATGTGTTGTGTACTTTATTATCCCAACTGACAAGAGGTGCAATTTGCAACATCTTTTCACACACCTCTCAAAATGTTGCCATGTATATAAAAAGAGTCAGCTTTAAATGCGCTGGAGTCTGAACAAACAGTGGTAGAGCTTTGAGACAGAGTGGTGAGAAGAAGACGTATAAGAAAATGTATGCTTGTGGAAGAGTAGAGAGAAATTGTAGAAAGAGAGAGGACAGGTAAAGCAGAAGAGTACAAAGACATGAGATAAGAGTTGTGCCAAAAATATGTTGACTGCTTCATCCACCGCTGTGTCACTGTTTTATTTTTAAATCATTCTCACGGTCATTTGAACGAGTCAGTAAAGATGTGTGGTTGTGTTGTTGTCAAGGTCGTCTGCTGACCAAATTATAAACACTCCTCTATATGCCTCTTCTTGAACTGACCCGTTAAAGGGAAAGCAAAGGGAAAGGTTTTTCCAAAGCTTTGCAAATTTCTTGGTCATTAATAAAGCTTGTTATTAGGCATTATTTTAGTGGCAGGAAACATTTAACTCAATGATCATGACTATGTCCTCAACCATGTTTTTTTCTGCGAAATGATAACATCTTGGAAGCACACCATAGAGCAAGACTCCTTATTTTATAACAAATCAATGCCATCCTCATTTCACATGAACAAGAGCAAGAACCACTGAAATGGAGGCCATTTGTGGTGATTTGGGACAATGTCCAATTCCACATTTCCTAATAATGCTTCTCCCATCATTTTCTTCTGACCTAAATCCTGGTCTTTTCTTCTCTATCTGGGGATGTATATGGAAGCATATGACAGCAGAACTTGACTACAGATCATGCTTAAGGAAAATGCATGTCAGGCTATGTTTTCCCCCAGTTTCATTGGTTGAAAATGTGTGTGATGTGGATGAAATGCTCTGGCCTCACAGAAATGAACGGCAAAGAAATAACCTAAAAAATAATACTAAACTAAATTCACATCATGGAAAGTGCAATATCTCATAATCTTGTGTGAAATATCCCATAATCTTTTCAATTATCAATGATTACATTTAAAATGCATCAAAATGGGCAAACCAGCCATAAAAGGAACTATAAAGTAAGACCATTTTCTTTTCCTAAAAGCTATTTGACTTAGAGTAGGGAAAAACTTTATATACTAGTGCAGTGAAACCATCTGATATAAAAAGGAATAAAACACGAGTGGGCATGCTGTTATAGAAAAATAATCAGTGATGGTGTGCTGTGATATGTAGGTCCGTTAACACCTTGAAGTTGATTATTTTCCTATATCAGCACATCTAGGAGTGTTTTATTCCTTTTATACCCCAGAAATCTGCAAATTCACCACACCATGTTTTCAACCACCCCAAAAGGGTGGTTGACACCCTTTTGGGGTGTCAACCACCACCATCCAACCACCACCACCCACACCATGTTTTCAACCACCTCAATTTCACACCCCTCTTCATCTCCCTCCACTGGCTTCCTGTAGCCGCCTGCATCAAATTCAAGGCCTTGATGCTCATGTACAAGACCTTGTCTGGAACAGCACCCTCCTAGCTCAACACTCTCCTTGAGGTTTACATTCCCTCACGCAATCTGCACTTGGTTAATGACCGACGCTTAGTAGTGTCTACTCAGCATGGCTCAAGGTCCCTTTCCAGAACCTTCACGCTATCTGTCCTTCAGTGGTGGAACGAACTTCCAACCTCAATCCGGATTGCAGAATCTGTCACTATCTTCAAAAAACAACTAAAGACCCACCTCTTCCGTGAGCACTTAACTAACCCCTAACCTGCCAACCCCCACATTATTTTAAAAAATAATAATAATACAATTACTCTGGCTCTTACACCTCTACTCTGCACACTTTGCTTCTCTAGAACTTAACTAAAAATCTTGTATTGTAACACTACTTGTATTATTCTCCGCTTCATATATCGCTTTGCTTGTATTTCCTCATTTGTAAGTCATTTTGGATAAAAGTGTCTGTTAATGAATAAATGTAAATGTAAATTCTAAAAATGTATTTTTAAAGAATGACACACATCATACTATTTCTCCTTTTATAGTTACATTCAATATTGTGGAACGTTCTGTTATCACTTACATTATAGCAGCGTCGTTCCCATACCAGGCTCTGTCTTTTTACTCTCTCTTGAAGTTACTAATACAAAAAAATTTTTCAAGTTACCAAGAAACCGCAAAGCCCTCTGTCTTAAGGACTTTCCCCATGATGGAAAAACATAAGGAAACAACTTTACCTCTGATTGTTACAAAGCGCTGACACTAGAGACTCCTTCAAAAATACTAGATACACATCTTCTATACACGTCTTGTGTTGGAAGTTACAATACCACATTAGAAAAAGCGCATTTCTTGAAACCTCAAAGCTGGAATTGCTGTCAGAGCTGCTATAATAGAAAATTCATCAACACCCTCTGACCAGTCAGAATAAAAATATCTCTAGTGCGAATATGTTTTATTATAGTTAAATGCATTATTTAATCACAGGATTAGGTCTGATTTTTTAAAAATTAAGATGTTATCTGAAGAGAAAACATTTTATAGTTAAATTTTGTTCTGCACAATTAAGAATGCAGTTTTGATTGCTAATAGGACTGACTGTAACTTTGTAGATGTTGTAGCTACTAACACACTTTCTCACTGACTGTGTGTGGTCATGCAAACAGTTATGAGCCAGCAGTCATTGAAATGTTTAAATAGTTAGCATTCTCTGAGTCTCTTAATGATTAGGTGTTGAGACATTTTTCCGCACTACAGGAAGTGGGAGAGAGTGTGTTTGCGTTTGGGAATTTTGGTTAGACTGAGTGTTAACATTAAATTGTGTGTGTGTGTGTGTGTGTGTATGTGTGTGTGTGTGTGTGCGTCTAAAATGGAAGTGAACTAAGTACTTGTCTGTTCACCAGTATGTTATGTGCCAGTAATGTGTGTGTGTGTGTGTTCCTACCCTCACAGAAAGGGCAGCACTCTCCAGGGATCTTGATAGGGTTATGGCAACTCTGTTTGCACACCATGGCTGTGCAGTGTGGCTCGCCGTCCAAACATTGGCAGAAAGTGCAGTCGTCCTCCTTCCACTGCTCCTCGTGCTGCCGCAGCTTATGATTCACCCAGCAGCTGGCCTTGGTGCTGTCCACTGATAACAGCTCCACATCTGCAGAGTGAGAGAGAGAGTGAGTGAGAGAGAGAGTGAGAGAGAGAGAGCGATTATCCCAGAAGTAAAATTGCACTGCAGTTAAACAGAGTACAGTGCAATAATGAAGATAAATAATAAAGATGAATTTGCAAGTTAGAGAAAATGCTTGAAGTAAATAAAAATGTAAAATAAAATAAATGTTATGGAAGTTGCACTATAATTATTCTAATAGGATGATATGGGAAAATATGCTGAATTGGTTGTCCTGGGCCCTTTAAAGAAAAAGGAGGGGTTTGATCAAAACAAAAATTTTTTAATACACACTATATGGCCAAACGTATGTGGACACTCTTTCTAATTATTGAGTTCAGTTGTTTCAGACACAACCATTGCTAACAGGTACATAAAATCAAGCACATAGCCATGCAATCTCCATAGACAAACACTAGCAGTAGAATGGGTCATACTGAAGAGCTCAGTGACTTTATACGTGGCACTGTCAAAGGATGTTCAAGTCAGTTCATGAAATTTCTGCCCTGTTAGATCTGCCCCGGTCAACTGTACATACCATTATTGTGAAATGGAAGCAGACGAGCAACAGCAGCTCAGCCACGAAGCGGTAGATCCTGCAAACTCACAGAGCGAGGCTGCCGAGTGCTAATAGCGTGTAAAAATCCTATCCTCTGTTGCATCCCTCACTACAGAGTTCTGCCTGTGGAAGCAACATTAAGCGCTATAACTGCTTTGGGAGCTTCAGGAAATGGGCTTCCATCGCCAAACAGCTGCACACAAGCCGAAGTTCACTATGTGCAATGCCAAGCATTGGCTGGAGTGGTGTAAAGCACAACACCACTGGGCTCCGGAACAGTGGAAACGTGCTCTCTGGAGTGATTAATCACACTTCACTAACTGGCAGTCTGATGGACAAATATGGGTTTGATGGATGTCAGGAGAACCTACCTACCTGTAAAGTTTGGTAGAGAAGGGATAATGGTCTGGGGCTGTTTTCCAGGGTTTTTGCTAGACCTCTAGTTCAGTGAAATATTAATGCTACAACATACAAAGACATTTTAGACAATTGTGCTTCCAAATTTGTGGCACCAGTTTAGGGAAGACTCCTTTTCTCTTCCAGTCTGACAATGCAAAGAACAAAGTCCATAAGGACATGGTTTGATCATTTTGGTGTGGAGGAACTCTAGTAGCCTGGACAGAGCCCTGAATTCAACCCCATTGAACACCTTTGGGATGAGTTGGAATGAGTTGGAACATTAATCGAGAGCCAGGCCTTCTCTCCCAACGTCAGTGCCTGACCTCACAAATGCTCTTTTAACTGAATGGGCACAAATTCCCACAGTCAAACTTTAAAATCGTGGAGAAAGCATAACCGGAAGAGTGGAGGCTGTTTTAGCCGCAAAAGGGGGCCAACTCCATATTAATGCCCATGGTTTTAGAATGGGATGTCCAAAAACTCATATTGCTGTAATGTCAATTGTCCACATACATTTGCCCATATAGTGTATATGTCATGTGGGGAATTTAGTTAATGTTTCTTCAGTGTCCATTCTTGAGCTGTGCCAAGGGTTAATATAACCACTAAAACACGTTTAGCATGACCATTGACCCTCAACATCTCCACATGGGTATTATTTTAATTTGAAGGAGGAAACAACATTTAACAGCATTATTCCCACATTTACACCAGTGTTTGAAGCTGGGAACAGGCTGAAAACAGAGCCAAATGTTTAAGAGTTTCCTCAGCTTTCAGAATGTTCAGCTAACAGTTTACATACGGTCTTGTGGAAATGTGTAAGTGATGTTTCAGCATTCCTAAAAGTGCAGGTAATTGCTTCTGGTACCGTTTGTAATAAAGGTGGCTTGGTGGAGGTGAGGCATTTTGTGGTTAAGAGTGTGTGTTTTATTCTTTAGTTCGGTTTATGCTTACTTAATAGCAGAAGACTTTAGTGTGAAGTGCTTGTGTGCATGTGGGTGCAGTTAAACTTAATGATTCATCTACATGTTCCCTTTTCTTGATTTCCTCCGTCCATCTTCCGAATTAAGTAACACGTTCACACATACCTATCTGACCTCATTCTGGAACGATAAATTGTAAGATACTTCTTATGGTACATACAGTAGCTAGGAGTGGAAATGTACAATGATTAGATTTGGGGAAAATAAAGTACAACAAATAATACAAATATATTTCACAAACATTAGTCCTTTATCCTGACCTAGCACAAAGCATTTATTTTGAACCTACCCAAGCATAACTGATTACTCAGTTAACAGAAGAAAGATGCCTAGGGTGCCTGCTCACCTAAGTGAACATGTCACAGGCCTGCTGCAGGGAGGCATGAGGACTGCAGATGTGGCCAGAGCAATATACTGCAATGTCTGTAATGTAAGATGGCCAAGACAGCGCTACATGGAGACAGGAAGGACAGCTGATCGTCCTTGCAGTGGAAAATTACATGTAACCATGTGACCCCCCCAGACATGATTGAGAACTTGCAAATGCCTTGGTGGAAGAGTGGGGGAACATCTCATAGCAAGAACTAACAAATCTGGTGCAGTCCATGAGGATGAGATGCGCTGTAGTACTTAAAGCAGCTGGTGGCCACACCACATACTCACTGTTACTTTTGATATTGACACCTTTGTTCAGGGACTCATTATTCCATTTCTGTTCATCAAATGTCTGAAACTTGCTCAGTTTATGTCTCAGTGGTTTAATGTTTTCATGTTAATACAAATATTTACACATGTTAAAAGACTTGCTGTAAATAAAAGCAGTTGAATGTGAGAGGGTGTTTCTTTTTTTGCTGAGTATATTTCCTTTTAAGATTGTCATTCTGAAAAGAGCCTGTAGAAGCACTTCCTATATAGCTTTTTAAGGAACATATATTAGGGGTTAATTATGGCTATGTTTTTTCTTTAGTAACTCCAAAATTAGATTATGTATACATTGCTTATTGGCTATGCATTAAGCTTTGTTCATTGTGACTTATAGTCACCGGTCACTTTATTGAGAACACCTGTACACCTGCACATTCGTGCAATTATTCAGCCAATCATGTGGTAGCAGTACAATGTGTAAAATCCTTCAAATGCAGGTCAAGAGCTTCAGGAACTGTTCACATCAAACATCAGAATATGGGGGAGGGGTCATATCTGCGTGCCTTTGACCATGGCATGGTTGTTGATGCCAGTCAGTCTGGCTTGAGAAAATGCTCATCTCCTGAGATTTTCTCACAGAACAGTCTTTAGAGTTTATACAGAATGGTGTGAAAAACAAACAAAAAACATCTATTGAGTTTCAGTTGTGCTGGCAGAATTGCTTTGCTGATGAGAGAGGTCAGACAAGAATAGCCAGTCTGGTTCAAGCTGGCAATAACCATGGTAAGCAGTAAATCATCTCAAAACACACAAAAAAATGAACCTTGAGGTTGATGGGCTATGACAGTAGATCACAGCAGGGTGCACTTCTTTCAACTAAGAACAGGAATCTACAGTGCTACAGTGAAAGGCTGCAGCAGGAAAGCAAGAGGGGCATAACGCTAAGATTACCATGCTCACTGTGCAATTCTCCCACCTAGACACCCAAAGCCCCTTTGATGGCACTGCATGCCCTCCTGAAGGATTCCTGCTACAGTGCCAATTTTGTTTTGAAAGCCTGTTGGACCGCAAGCCCAAAGAGAGGCAGTGGCTGAGGTTCATGTTCACCGGCTGAGCACACCAATGGGCTAAAGGCCTGGTCGACCAAGGACACACAGGCCTGGAAAGCACGGCAGAGTTTGTGAACCCCTGAGAAGGGTGTTCCGGTGGGCAGAGGTTAACCCTGACCTAAAAAATGTTTTGGGACGGGCCCGTCTGTCACGAGCTACGACACAGAAAGGAGGACTGGAGACAAAGAAGAAACGTACTCTACAGCCGAGCTCCCTCCTGAAGACGACGAGGTGGCCTTTCCAGCTAAGCTTCCTGCAGAGGGTGACGAGGCACATTTTCCAGCAAAGCTCCAGCCAGAGGCCAACAGCAATGCCTCCCATGCCCTTCTCATACCTGAGGCTAACGGTGCAGCCTCCCGTGCCTTGCTCATGCTTGAAGAAGACAGGCAAGAATGCCATTGTGCTGCCACCTGACACTGGCAAGTTTTATCCCAGCACCACCACCAGACTCCGGCAAGTATGTTGCAGCTCCACCACCTGTCCCCGGCAAGCCTGTCATAGACCCATTGCCTGCTTCCAGCCAGTATGCCCCATGCCTGCTCATTCCGTTCATTTCATGGAACTACCCAGTAGACTGTTCATTACATTAGAGCTAATAAGCATACTGATATAATGGTCTGTACTTATATAGCGCTTTTTTTTAACCTTAGTGGTTCTACAAAGCGCTCTCATTCACACACACTCTCACACACCAATGAGAGCTGCCATGCAATTTGCTAGCTTGCCATCGGGAGCAACTTGTGGTTCAGTGTCTTGCCCAAGGACACTTCGAACCGCTAACCCTACGATTAGTGGACAACCTGCTCTACCAACTGAGCCACAGCCGCCCATATATAGGTAAATAACCCAGGACAGGTTGATGTATAGACCACAGCTTAAAGTTTTAATGACTTATTGAACTCTAGCTAATAAGCTAATAAGCTAGCATAAGCAAAAGTTTATGTGGAAGAGAATGTTAGACTAGCTTGCTAAACTCCAGTCTAAGAAATTTGCGTTTTCATGAAATGCTTTAACTCATGTAACATTTTAATTACTTTTCATCCAACTAACTTCAAAATGAACATGGCTGCCACAAGGGGAGACAACAATACTTTAGACTAATCATAACCTGAGATTAAAAGAAATTCAAGCCTGTTTGTAAAATTACATGGAGTTTTCTGAGTGAAGTGCTCCTCTAACTTTCATTTTTATAGTGCAGGTCTCATTAAAACCTTTCCACAGTGTAAAACAGCCCTGAGATGAAAGCATTCCCTCCTTTAAATTCCAGGTGGCTCTCTTGACTCTGACCTCCTATAACTGCGGCTCCAACCTCTGATGTCTGCTGAACTCAGAAACACACTTTGACTGAGGGAAATACTAGTCCATGATCTTTCTGTCTGTTAGCCACATGTACTGCCAAGCTACTTATAGTCTTTATTATCCACACAGATCTATAATTAAACCCCTCTCATTGGCTATCATCTAGTAAGAGGTTTGGTGATTGCTCTGACTGCATTTTGTTTTACTGTGACTACTTGATGTGCCCGTTAATGGATTTAACAAGAATTAAAACTGAACACATTATTGGATAGCGTTATTCATAGTTTGCTAATTGCTTTGGGAATATTGTTTGAAGCCTTCAACTCTCATTTTAGGTAATCACTCTCTTTTCTTTCACTTCTTTCTGCTCAGTGGAAATTTGCATTATCACAGTTGGTTCCATTAACACAATTAAAATAAAATCTACTAAATGAATACATTTTAAATAATAATAATAATAATAATAATAATAATAATAACTTTTTAAAAACACAGGTGCCAACATCACGAATAAGGAAATAAAGCAAGTAGTATACCTTTGCAGACAGGGCAGCATTCGCCCTCTGGGAGGTAAAAGTTATCGCACTCCAGCTCAGTACACTCAGCCCTGGAGCAGAATGAGATGCCTCCACGACAGTGACATAGCCAGCAGGAGTCCATGCGGTACACCTCACCCTCGGCAAACTTGGTCCCGTTGTGCATACACTTAGGGGAAACTGGTGAAGAGAGATGGAGCATTTTTTTTTTCAATACCATGGTCTCAAAGTGATTTATGACTGGTGAATGGTTAGTTTTCCTTCTAATGTCTAGCGTCACTAAACATTTTTTGGTTTGAATGAATGTAGTGTTGAAGGAAACACTGCCAGCTTTATTTAAAATTTTATGGAAATAATCTGGGCTTCCACATACTCTGCACCATACACATATTATATGCAAGCTTATGTAAAGTATTTATATAATAATTTCCTACATACTCCTTCATAAGCTCCTTCATAAGCTTCCTGATATCTTCATCAAGAGAGGTTTTAATTGCACACATTTGAATACATTTCACAAATCAATGTATTTCTTAATAAGTTAAATATTTTTTTAAATAATTAAACATTTAAAAGTAACATAATGGTAAACTGGCCATTCCCAGCAACTGAGCAAATCAACCACTAGGGATGCAAAGTGGGCAGGTGACAAAGTTTAACCCTAAGCAAATGAGAAGCAAAGACATGTGGAAACTACCAACAGGAATGAGAGACAGTGGCTGTAAACATCATTGGTGTTTTTGGTTTCATGTAATGATATTTGCTTCACTGATCTGCAAGTTCTCCAAACCAAACAACACTGGTGTTTTCATCATTCTGCTTGGTGCATCAAACCCTTTAATCCAGTAAAACAGGTAGCAGAAATCATGAAAAGCAAAACATTGTTTTAGAGTCTTTGTGACACTAGACGACCGTGATCCTGCAGAGATGAATAAATATACATTTTGTAGCTAGCTTTGAGATCATGATGATGGACATGGACATTGTGAGGACATAGGCCTGGTGCTACCACTGAAGTTATGAAGTGAAGGTTTAGAATAAAGTATGCAAAAAACATCAGCTTGATTGGATTTGGTTTGAAAAAAAGCAAGCCTTTCTTTTAAATATCCATGACATTTTAAGACGGTTATGAAGATATGGTTCTTGTTCATACACCTGGTCTGAAAATGTTTTTGGGATAAGATTGGACCTTGTTGTAAAAGGGGAGAGTTTTTAGTAGTATGACATAAAACAACGTGATATTCTGTAGTAAAACATAATGATAATGATCAACTTTATGAACAAAAATATACTGTAGTTTTCAACCACTGTATATGTACAACCATTCAGTTCAGGCTGCTGAATATTTTACTGACAACAAATTATTTATTCAGACAGAAATATAGTACAAAATTGGGCATCATTACAAATTGCCTACCATATAGCAAGAGTTTCATATTTCACAATAGCACTACTCCTCAAGAGTCCACATGCTAAAAGATGTCTTCTTATAAACCTTAAATGCTAAGGCAACTTCAGCATCTGTAGGCAATACCTCCATAAAAAAAAGCAGCTCTGACTGCCTGATCCACTTTCTTCAGACTAATGCAAAGCAGGTGGACCAGACCATTTGAAAATAAAGAGAGGATTTTACCTCTTTTATTCGCTTCATTTTTTCTATCAACCTTATGTGTGCATTAAGCAAGCAGAGCAAACTAAAAGCAAAGCAAAGAGTCAGAGGAACTGGGATGAGATATTAGTATATCACAGACTCTACAAGGAAGCCACATAAAATGTGTGCATGTGGTTTTAGAACTGTTTGTGAATGTTAATAGCAAGTGTGAATGATACTTCACACGTATGCACAAGCACCTGGAAAGTATTTTTTCTGCTAAGATTTTTTTTTTTTTTTCGTGACAGCTGTGCAGTTGTTATTTTATGTTTGCTACCAAAATATTCTGAATTCTAATGCCAGCACTGACAGTAGTTACAGTATTCTGATGTTGCTGTTGATTTATACATTGCTGGCACTAGGGAACAAACAGCAGAACCTTTTTCTAGCCATGAAAGTCATGAAGCATACCCCAGAATTATTGGCATGATGCCAATCATGAAAACAAACAGAAATAAATATATAATATGTAGAGACAATATAGTTCCATATTAGTTTTTCATTTTAGTTTCATTTAATTGTAAACTGTTTTCAAAAATCTTGGTACCCCAAAATTAATATTTGGTAATAACACCCAGAAATGAGTTAGCATTTTAGCACTTCCAGTTCCATCGAGTTTTTTTGAATACGTTTTTGGTTAAATGCCTGAAATAAGGTCTGGGGTTAACACAAGCTCAAGATATTTTCACATTTTATTCTACAACCCCAATGCCAAAAAAATTGGAACGCTGTGTAAAATGTAAATAAAAACAGAATGCAATAATTTGCAAATCTCACAAACCCATATGTTATTCACAATAGAACACAGAAAACATACCAAATGTTTAAAAGGAGTAAATGTACCATTTTAAGAAAAAAAGTAAAGGTAATTTGAATTACTTTTCCAGCCTTTTGGTGCCCCCGTCCCAACTTTTTTGAGACGTGTTGCAGCCATCAAATTCAAAATAAAAAAATTTTAAAATAAGAAAATTTTGGGGTATATTCCCTCAGTTTAAACATTTGATATGGTTTCTATGTCTTGAAAAAGGTGGTTGCTAACAAGTGGCTAAATGGGACAAGAGAGGTTGTCAGGGACATAAACGTCATCACGCCGAACAGAAAATCTCATCTGCTACAACTCGTTGTGTATATACTTGCGCTCTTGCAAACTATTCCAACTCAAACTTTACAACTTATCAATTTATAGTATTTTACAATTGTAGTGTTCTCTTTCATCATCTCGTGTTCGAGATCCACCTATGGGAAGGGCATCTGTACCTGACCTCTGAAGAAGCATCCAATTGCACTAAGTCTGGCTGTGATAGACAGGAGTGCATTTCCAATGCCAGGTAAGGGCACGCTCCTTACCTGAGTGCATAAATGACCTGCACACGCTCCTCTTCCTCTGTTGACCTGGGCCTCAAACACATGAAAGAGGCCACTATGAGGCCACTATTTTCCCAGACAACTGTAGCCACTGCTTAGCGCTTCCCAAAAAAGCTCCAGCACAAAGGCTCAATGTGGCCACGAACCAGAGCGTAGATTGTCTGACTCTGATAGGGTAAACGGCAATGATGGTGCACTCCCGGGAATCTCCCGAGGTGCAGACTGTCTGAGTTGGTCCAACCAAAGTAACCCTTCTCTCTTCGAGGGCATCTTATCAGGTGAGCCCTCCTTTGTTAACGAGCCACCCAGGTCCAGCGACAAGGACGACGTGGGCCTTCTAAAGGGTTTAGAGGATGACAAAGCCATCCCATCTTCTTTACTGCCCCAGGCTAGTGTTCCTACGGCCCTAAGTCAGTCAGTCCTGTTCGAGTTTTGTGACTGAGCGGCCGCCCACCTCAACATCAAATGGCCGGACCTGCAAAGTGCCACTGGCCAAGAGAGGGATGTTTACAATGGGAAACTCCTGGGATCCCCTCCCGGCCAGAGAAAAGAGCTCCTCCCGGTCCTCCCCGCATGTGTCAAGCACATGAAACGCTGCTGGGGAGACCCTCAAGGTTAAGCATATGGTGGCTCTCGGCATGGGTGACCCACCCAGCCATTGAGCACTCCATTGCCAGACACCTTAACCCCTCCCAAGGTGGCCTGCTCACACCCCCAAGCCCACTCTCCCCAGAAACATGGACCATTTTTCCACGTCCATCCACCAGGCCTTTTATAACGCCTCGGCCTTGGCAGTCAGGGCCCTCAATGTCTTTTTGCTTCAATCAGCTTACCAGGCTGAGCTCCTGGTTGACATGGGGCAGTAACTGAAGAAAGGGTGTCCCTCACCCTCACTCTGGAAGGAGACAGTCACTATTAATGACCTCGTCCTTCGCAATGCGTGCCAAACCATCCAGGCAAGCTGGCATTCCATGGCCCTCTCGTTGGTTGGCGAGCGTGCACTCTGGGTCTCCCCGATAGTGAGAAGTGGCGCATCACAGGAGCACCAGTGTAGCTCGGCTGAGCCCTTTTTTGGTCCCGCCATCACTTTGATGTAACAACGCCGTGATGACAAAAAGGAGGATGAGGCGCTCAAGCTGTGTATGCTGAGGAAATCTGTGCAGCACTGATTTTGAAATACACTTTCAAAATGCTGACACAGCACTCTTTCTTGTTTAATTAATCAGAATGACTGGTTCATGTCAGTCGATCTGAAAGATGCTTTTTTTCCCCACATAAGCATTTATCTCCCGCACTGGAAATTCCTTCATTTTGCCTACCAAGGCATACATTACGAATTCATAATTCTTCCTTCCAGTCTCTCATCGAGTCAGAGAGTGGTGTGTGTGTGTGGATGCAAGTTTAGCCCCACTGCAGCGAATACTTCATACCATGTTGGGTTCGACGGTACGACAGTGGGTTAACACCCCCTCATTCGCCGGTTCATGAAGGACATCGGTTCTGCTGCAAGCTGAGCCTCTCCCAGTATATTTGTCAGATACTACTGGCTCAATGTCACTAGGACCCTGGTAGCTCACTTTGTCTGAGGAGTGGGCTCCTCTTAGTCTTCCTTCCTTAAGGCCTATTCTCCATCTTGAAACTTGGGCTGTCAGGCTTCACTTATTCATGCCACATTCATGTCCTTCATGGTCCACCTGAATAACACTATGACCTTCGTGCACGGTGTTACCAGACACATCATTATGGGATGCGTCAAGCACCACCCATCTAGGTGACCATCCCGTGTCTTAAAGGCCTCACTGTGAGTGTGTTGGGCAACCAGGATGTTGTCCATTTCTCCCATAGATGGATCTCAAACATGAGATGATGAAAGAGAACAATTGGTTACTGTCCGTAACCCCGGTTCTTTGAAACATAGAGTGGAGTCATCCATCAAGCTTGCCTTGCTTGCCGCAAGAGTAGTGAATTTGCTCACTGAGGAAGAGGAGCGTGTGCAGGATATTTATGCACTCAAGTGCCCTTACCTGGCATTGGACACGTGCTCCTGTCCATCACAGCCATCTTGCTGCAATTGGATGCTTCTACAGCAGTCAGGTACAGATGCCCTTCCCATAGGTGGATCTCTCCACTCAATGTTTCAGAGAACCAGGCTTACGGACAGTAACATATTGTTTTTTTAAATAAAGATTTAAGAGTCGTCGGTATGGTGGTGATGTTGAAGTCATGCGACTGTGGTGTAGTTCGTCTATAGCCTAACTTTAGCTTTGTACTTCTGGCAATTTTATGAATTTTGAAGCCTTAATACAAGCTGTGTTCATTTGTGAAGATTCTCTTAGTGAACAAAACATGCAAGAATCATAAACTTTTGTTGATCACAGAGCTTATTTTCTGCAATAATCCAAAATCCAGTGGAAAAATCCTATTGGCTTTTTCTCGAGGGAACCAGGGTGATGCTAACTTCTGAGTTGTCCTACAAAAAGACATCATCCCTGCAGTACTCCATCATAGTTGAGAATAACAGTACTGAGCCTCCTGTAATAACTAGCAAGGTTGGAGATTTAAAAGGTTTAAAGTTCATCCTTCGCTCATAGAAACCTCCAGTGCAGGTCAAATAAAGCGCTTCCTAAACTTACAGCCAGTCACCATAGAGTGGTACAGGGATGATGTCATTTTGTATGCCAAAACCCGGAAACGAGTTAGCATTTTAGCCCTTTGGTTCCATCGTCACAAATCAATGGGTTTTTTTAATGGGATTTTGGTTAAAAAGCTCAAAATATTTTCACGTATTATTCTACGTCATAAAATATACCAGTAAAACCCCACTCATGATTTTTTAAAGCTTTTACTTGTATTGAAAAAGGCGGTTGCTAACTGTCACATAACGAGGGTTTAGGACGGATGCAAGTGCAGATAAGAGCTTTATTGAAGAGAGACAGAAAATTCCAAAACGCCAGACAATGGTAAAAAACAGACAATAGGTCAGGCGATCGGCAAACGGGCATAAACAATACTACACAAGAATCAAACAACAAGGTCGAGAATAAGATCAAAACTATGAGACATGAAACTATGAACAAATGCTTGGTACACGGAAAACTCATGCAATACTTCACGTCGAACAAAGAGACACGAGGGGTTTAAATGACAAACGTAATTAAGGGTGAGCACAAAACAGCTGAGAATAATGATGACACATAAGGGAACAACCAATGACAATACAGGGGCAGAGACAGGACAGAAATCATTAGAAATGCACATGTAGGAAGTAAACAAAGTCACTGTCACTAAGAGAGTGTGCTGCGAGCTCCAGCTCCATGATTTTCCAGGGAAATCATGACACTAACATGTTGCTAAATGGGACTACAGACGTTGTCGGGGACATTAAACGTCATCATGCCGAACAGGAAAAAACTTCGCAGATAAACTGGTCCAGGTATTTTCATTTGGTTGATGGTATTTTTACTTATCTTATATTTTGGGTACAATTTTATTTATATTTTGCTTCTACGACATGATGCAATTTAAGGACCAGTCTAATTTGATGCAAAGATTTGTACATTAGCAGGAATGTAGCACAACATGGAGGTGAAAGCAGTGGTCTGTTATTTAAATGTGAAAGTGCAATAAAAATATGCTGTCCCTAAAATCAATGAATAATCCTGATAAATAATCATGGTCTCAATATTGATCAAAATAATCGTGATGATCATTTTGGCCATAATCGTGCACCCCTATTCATGACCATCGCCTGTTTTCCTCTGGTCTGATTATGGACAGCTCTGGTTTGTTGCTTTCTGCCTGTGTCCTTACCCATGCTTCGGACACTGGAAATGATCAAAGGCAACAGGAGCATTTCTAGACACTAAGAAAATTTTTGAAAAGTTAGATATTTGTCAAAAATGCTGATGAATTTGAATCACTGTATAAAATAAACATTATATACAATCATCATGTTGAAGGGGTCCAATTATTTGGGAGTTAACTAAATATTGCTGTATCTTCATCAACAAAGGTGAAGTAGAGTGCAGTGTCGATGCTCATTCCTTCTTTCAGTCATATGTGCACTTTATTACCATGGCACAACTAAATCAGACACTGAATGAGTTATCCTGTACTGGCACCTCCACTAGCCTAATAGGCAAGAAGAAGAAAGCATCCAAATGTCTGACAATAAATGTTAGGACAATAATTAAACAAACAAACAAACAAACAAACAAACAGGTTAGACAATAAACGTTAGGACAGATGGCAACAGAAAGGGCATGCTCCTCCGGGTCACATTTTATCCAAATATTGAATCCCTTGCTCCCGCTGTCGCCACTCACAACCCTGCCATATATACACACACACACATACACACACACACACACACACACACACACACACACACACACACACACACACACACACACATGAATGCTCTTACACTCCATCACATCCCTCATATCCCATAGTGTCTCCCTTTCCCAGACACACAAAACACATGCCTGTACAGATTCCTCTCAATGAACTGTTTAACCCCCTGCACTTCCCCACTTGGATGTGTCTGTGAGCAGACAAGCAAAGCCAGGCTCCATTCTCCCATTCGGAGCGAGACTGGTAGCCTAAGCGCTTTCCTTCTGTTCACCCGGCTTCCTCGCTAAGTAAATTAGTTCCGCAACATGGCACACATTTACAGCATGGCCAAGAGGCCAGAATGGGAGTTTAGACTGTTGGTAAAACGCGGAATATCTGAAGCTAGCACAAAGTACACAGTGAGAGTGAAGTCCCCTTCTCAGTGTTAAAGGAAGAGGTCTTATACATGCTCTCAATGAGCCTCATTTATCAGATTGGATACCAACAAATTTATTTAAAAATCATCCACAATCATTCTGTTGTTTTCAACACTCTGTGAGCTTTGCCTCTTATGCATTTTTGTGGGTATAAATCAACTGTGCTGTGAATGTCAATCCATACAGGATTTTGCAGAGTTTATTTGATTGTTGCAGCCAAAAACGGCTGCTGCAGCTTTTAAAAAAAAATTGTGATGCAACTTGCAGAGCTTTTGTGCTTTTTCGCAGAAAACTTGCAATTGCACAAAATTGTTTTGCATAGCCTTTCACAATGATGTTTGTTGGTAAATGAGACCTTTTAGCTGTTCTCATGTTTGATGCACATGAAACGAAGAGGGCTTTGGCTGAATGCAAGTTGTGATGATGCCACATGACGCACCATGTGGCATCTTTCCCCAAATCTGCAGTAATTTTGAAAAATTGCAAGCTCCTCTGAATATTGCAGAGATTGCTTGATTTTGCGTTAATTTCTGCGATCGCCAAAATTCTGAACATATACATATGAGTACAGTGAAAATCAGCATTCCTGGAAGTTTACTAAATCTGGCAGGAATGTTTACTTCATTTACACTCAAATTTGATTGATAAATGAGGCCCATTGTGTGTTATCCTTCAGCCCATACACCTTAACAATACACACTCTCCCTAGTCCTACAAATTACTTTCTAACTATATGCATACTTCACATTATGTAATAAAATTTTGATTCAGCTGTATTTTTTGTTTTAATTCAATAGTGTATTTTATGGTGACTGATATGGCAGTGGTCATGCAAGTGAACACCATGCAAGTGAACCAAAATTTAATGTGTATGTCATCGTCAAAACCTCTAATGCTTTGCACGACTTGTCGGTATCAAATCTGTAAACTCTCGAAATCAACAGCATATCTGAAATGGAAATATGTAATTCAGGTTTCCTAGGATTCAAGAATACAGTCCAGAGCCTCTGCTGTGTGGCCTTATTTACAAATACTCCTAGAAATGAAGATAATGACTTTAAATAGTCAGAAGGATGCACCGGTAGATGTCAAAAGCTCTTTTCATAGCATTCACATATTGTACATAAACAACGTAATAAACTTGGTTTACTAATCCTCGTAAGACCCCAGTGCACAGATAAAGTGATGATGAACAGCAAATCCAGCTACATTGTAGCATTAATATTATATTATATTATAGTACAAAATTCACTACCAAGAACAGGTTTTACTTTAATATTCATAGAAATCAGCTTTAGCAAGTTGATTTTTTTCAATAATGCATTATTTTAAATGGGAACAAATTATTAGCTGCTTGAAAAATCATTATATGAAACTGAAAAATACAGTTGATGTCATAAGTTGAGAATAAGCTATTTCACATAACAGATGTTTAGCCACGGTTGGAAAGGGGTCGGATATGCAGAAGATGGTGGAAAAGAAAGAATGTGCAGGACCTGGAGGATTTTTTTTTGAAGAGTGGGCAGTTTAACTGCTCAGGACAAACAAGGGACTCATGAACAGCTAGCACAAAACATAAAAACAGTTGTTGATCATTCACGTAGTGACACACAGTATTAAGAATCAAGTGTATGTTAACTTTTGAACTGGTTTATTTGTTTAAATTCAGTTATTATTGTGTCTTGTGGACTATATGTAAACATCTGATATGTGATGTAGCTTATTCAGGGCAGTACTGAATAAAAACAATATGCAATTTCTATGATCCCTCTTATTATTACAATAATAATAATAATTATTATTATTAAATTATTAACATTTTGCAGATTCTGCAAGGTGTATGTAAACTCATGATCTCAACTGTATGTCCTGCTTATATTCTATTCATTCAGTCGTATTCAATTTTCCCCTAGTTGATGTGATGTCATATTTCGTACACGTTTTACTGAAAAACTTCTGATATTGATCTAACTGCTTTGGAATTTATGTTTCAGTCACTACTGCATTTAAAAAATAATAATTTAACATTTTTGCACCAAACAGTTTAGCGATTGCCTTGAATTTCACACCAAATCCACACTGTGTTTACCTTTTCCTGGCACTTTTACCTTTCTCGCATTTGTAGGAGTGACAGCAGCTGCCTGGTGCTCCGGTGGCCTCGCTGATGATCACAGCTTTGTGGCCACTGGGACATTCTGGCTGGGGTGGGCATTGAGCACAGGTGCACTTGGGCAGTAATGTGGGGCAGCAGCCTGCAGGGGGCGTGTAGCTGCGGGTCAGTACAGAGTCAAGAGGGCACGAGGGCATGGCTAGAGTCGGGCATGTGATCTCAGCACACTTCAGCTCCACTGAAACACACAGAGGAGAGAGAATGAGCAGTTGACCAACAGTATGACTAACAATCAAACACTTTCCAACTGTGAGCGGATGGATATAAAATGGATACACAATGGATAGATATAAAAAGTCTACACACTTCTGTTAAAATTGCAGGTTTTTGTGATGTAAATTTTTTTTCATAAAAATTTGATATAGTAACCAACAAAATGCAAGTGAAAAAAATTATAGGGGGAAAAATGAAAAAAAATAAAAATAATAATAATAGCACAAGTGTGTGCACCCATTTTAAGGGTCTTTTTGGGTTGAGGTAAGAGTCTACCAATTTAATTTGGCAATTTTTCCCACTCTTTCTTGCACAAATCTATTAAACTGCTATTAAAAGGATCTATTAAAAGGAGCTCTCCTGTGCACATCCTCTTTAACTCATTCCACAGGTTTTTAATAATAATAATAATAATAATAATAATAATAATAATAATAATAATCTCATCTTTTATTGATGAGCCTATACACTTAGAGTATATCTATTCACTGTAATGGATGGTCAAAATCACTTTATTAGACACCTTGGAGTAATTCCGAGAAAGAGAGGCAGAGATCATAAGAGACTTTTATGTTGACAGCAGTGTGTGTATCTTCAGATGTAACTCTGCCTCTCACTGACAGCTTTACATGATCCTGGCCACCTGAGTGTGAGAACATTAAGACGCGCAATGGAGATCCCTGTACTTCCTGTTCTTCCAGGAAGCTGTGTACTATTTACATAAACAAGCACACTGGCTTATTCAGTTACAGCACAAACCCATTCATTCAAACATGCTGAATATTTCTTCAGCCATTTATTTTCTCAGCACCTTCATGCCTTTTATTAATAGCTCAACAGCCTGCTGAAACAGTCCCTCTTTTTACCTTGGAGTGAATTTTGATACCATTGTTTTTTTAATAGTTCAGATTTGCTCGTCCACTGCAAGGCCACTGCAGCCATACTGTTACCCAGTGGGGTACTTTGGGGTGTACTTTGGATGCCGCTCAGGAAAAAGAAAATTGTTGGATTATTTCTCAGTGTGTTGCTATTGAGGCAGTGGTTCAGTAATATTGTGGTAGAACAGAAGCGTCCTCTCAGAGCTTGGGTTACACAGCTCTTAAACAGAGTTTATTTTGGATTATTTTCTTAGTAGTGCTCAGTTATATGCGGAGTAAAATTTAAAAATGTTTTATATAATATATTATATTATATTAATATATCTATAATGTGAGAGGCACAGATTAACAGGCCATCTGGTTTTTCAGTTCATGCCTAAGCAGATTTGAAGAAGCACAATGAAGTAATGACTGATTTGGAGTAAAAAGAATTTCAGCTAATTTTTGGATTAATTTCTCCATTTGCATGCCATTTAAAATTTCAGGGCAGGAAAAAGCTGCACAGCTTCTCTATGTTGTATTAAACCACCAGTCATGCAGCACTGTCAGGTGAAGAGCTTGTTGAGGGGAGAAAATAATTCAGCATAACTACGTGACGAGGCAGATACCCTGCTGAGTCAGAACATCACTGTAGTGAGACTTCTTCCACCTGGGAATGTTGCAGATGCATTTCCACGGACTCCCAAAGGAGTTAACTAACACATACACAAGACATGACTAAAGCTAGCATCGGAATGCAGTATTCAATCCATACTGCCAATGTATGTGGGCCATCTTCAAACATGCAAGGATATTTGTATTCACTCTGGCAAGAGTTATTGATAGCTACTGAACGTCACGCTCATGTAAACAAACAATGCTAATATGGCGATCAATGAATGAAAACTAGCATGGCAGCAACACTAGTTCTTATCTTCATTAGCATTGTTCATGTGAATCCGAGGAGCTCAAAATCAGATCAGATGACTGCTGTGACCGATGTGAACATAGTTTAACTGACAATAACATTTGTGCTATAACAATGGAACAGAAATATCACAAGACCACAAACATTAATTGCCTCATGAGTATGAGGAAAAACAAGCCAGTGATATTCTCCAAAATCTTGCCAGAATTCTTAATCAGTGAAGAAAATGTACAGCCTGACTGGACTGTTTAAAAGGTACATAGTCAATTTTTTAATTGCATGTATGTAAAATGCTAGCTAACACCTGTGCACCTAGCAATGCTAACAATTCTAACTAGCTAACACAGGTAGTGGCAGGCAGCTTAAAAACTAATGGGAGTTCACTACAAAGCAAAACAGAACAGTGAAGACCATTTTTCAGAAATCAGTAAAGGCCAAATTTCGTATGTTTATAGTGTTATAACTTGACTATCAAGAAGCTGAATGGCCTAGAATGCTAACACTGGGAGACATGGGAGACACGAGAGTAGCCAGCTCTGGCAAAAACACAGCTGTACCAAGTAACTTGGGTAACATGATTTGACAATAGGTTATGCTGGATAAGGGAAATGTAATGGTTTGTCATAAATTTCCAAGTTCAATAAATGTACAGTTGCTGCGGGATTACTGTAGCCTTGTGCTGATGCTTATCTTCTAGCTAGCTTTCTACAAGCAAGCACAGACATTCTGATATAACCTAGCATATAGCCATGCTATTTGCTCTTATCAACTTGTGAAGATGTTATTTTAGCAATGAAAGAGGACTACAGATGTCAACTCCGCCAAAGGATTTTAAGTAATATCAAGTATTTGGTCTCCAATCAAGTAACGTTAGTATAATGATAGCTAGATCCCCTCCCTCTTTTGGTTGGTCCCATTTTGGTGTCGCCACAGCACATCACCCATCAGCATATTGATTCTGGTACAAGGTTTTTTTTTATGCCGAATGTAGTTGTTGACGTAACCCTCCCCATTTTCTGGGCTTGGGACCAGCACTGAGAGTGCAATGGCTCATGCAACCCTTCAGTGGATGGGGTTGGTTCAGTGACCAGGAATCAAACCCAAGACGTGATGATGAGAGCACCACATGATAGCCACTAGTCCACCAGGGAACCTAATGCTAGCTAGGTATTTATTGTTAATCTAATTCAGTATATTAAGCATGAGGTACTTTGATCATCTATTTTTGATCATCATTTCTGATACTTGATATTGATTTTATGACAGTCCTTGGTAATGCTAACTTCAACTGAATTTTTCAAGGCAAGTTCAAAGAGTTAAAAAAAAAATGTTACAATGGTGTACTTCACCTACTTAATCGAGTAGGTGAGCTAGAGCTCCAATCTTGACTAATATTAACTATTGCACTTTTAATGTAGCTTGTGCTGTGGTGTCTTCCAGAAACCGGCTTCGTTGATGTCGTTCCCAGGCTCTGAACCTGTTAATCCATTTCCAAGCGTGCAACTCGACTCCCACTGAGGATGTTGATTGCACTCTGACATTTATGGAACTGAAAAAAGATACACACCAAATATCCCCTCCACCCCACACACACACATTCACACACCATCCTCATCACCAGATTAGAAATAATAATGGAGCAAATTAGCAAAGTCATGATAGACTCAATGTCTCCGAGTCATGTCTGCTCAGAATACAAGTACTACCTCTGCTGTGGTGAGGGCTGCGTATAGGATTATAGGATTTCCTGTCTGCAACACTGTGCTTTATCATTCACACACAAAGCGAGGATAACTACAAGGACCAAGACAGGTGGGACATGGGAACTGGGTCATTACAACAAAATACCCCAGTGTAAAAAAAATAATGCGGTACTCACAAACACTCATTCATGAAAGTACAACAGCCTTAGGTATGTATATAATTTATGGATGATTGAAAACTGTAAATTGGTTCAAAGAACAACAGTCAACCTCCTTAGTTGCAATTTTCCCTGTTATCTGGTTCAGCATGATATCATTTTGAGTAGCTTAAACAAAAAAATGGTTGAAAAATTGTGGTGAATGAGGATTAAAGTCAGGCGGGAGAGTAGGTTCTTGGGTGTGTGTATATATGAGTACACGCATGTTTTGTTCATCTGGGCAGGGTAATATTTGGGTAGGAAATCTGACAGTTGAGATTGAGGCAGCAGCAGCCGTTGAATAAATAGTGAAGTAGTGTGAGGTATCTGTACAGCACTGTTTTCTTTAGCTGACTGTGAAACAGCAGTAGCCAAGCACAAAGCTCACATTGATCAACTATCTCAATGCATACTAACATGGAGAAAAGGAAAAAGGCCTCTTGCATTAAGGTATGCTACAAGCCCTTATTTAACAGCCTTTGGATCCTACACTTCATTCAAATAAATAGTCAGCGGCCTAATTTAGGAGATTTCTCCAACTTTCCAATTGCATTCATTCAAGTTGGTCTGTTACAAATATATATTGAGACGAGTTGAGAAATCTCTCTGGAAAATGTTAAGGAGGATGATCAAATACATTTAGCATACATCAGTGCAAGATTGTGGTATTATGTGAGTAAATTGAGTAATCATCAACTTGTGTGCAGAAGTTTGTAGCCAAAGGCTATACTCACTCAAATAGGATGGTTGTTATGGTGGTTCAAATTAATTCCATTAATAAACCCACTAATAGTAAGGAAGCATAGATACTGGTACTGGTATCAGTATCAGTTCAGCACTGTGCTCATTTATTCCAATTTGTAAGAAATGCTCCAACAAACCTCTGATACCAGTGACAATATGTGACATAAGCTTAGTGTACACTGTCGTGCTAAAGAACAGATGACAAGAAATGTCCAGACAGCTGTCATTTCAACAATTAATGATGGCAATTAAAGCAAAGTAGACTGTAAACTGTGCTCTGTTAAAAATATCATGAGGAGGTACAATAGCATCATCACTAAATACAAGTAATCTGATAAAACATCTTAAACATAAAACTCAGCATAAGGAGTTCATTACTACACAGCAGCAACCAGTCCTGCAGCAAATGCTGGCTACAAACAACACTACGTGAGTGAAAATAACAGCTCTTACCCAGTATGTTGTTCTTGACAGTCAGTCAATATCAATGAGGGATTCCAATGCAACGAAAACAAAAATGTACTTTACTTACAGCTGTACAGAAGTGCTTTTCCATACTGAAACAATTTTCGTTCTTCTTCCCTGCAACCCTACTCAATCCAACTAGCTAATGCCTTTCATTTAAAACCAACCTTCTAATGTTATAAAGAGCAAGCTTAGTAGACTAAGTGAATGAACAAGCATATGTGTTTCTTATGAACGCTACTTAAACCAGGGAAACAAACCGAGCTAAATACTTTGATAACTAAAGAGGTTAATCATTTCAGTTATCCGTTGTACCTTTAATATGTATATTTCACATGGATATGTGGATCTAATATACCTTTAAATTATTTCAGGTACATACTTGGGGGTATGGTGGCTTAGTGGTTAGCACCTGCGGGGTTGGAGGTAGCAGTGGTTTGCCTCACTCCTCCTGTGTGCACAGAGTATGCATGTTCTCCCTGTACTTTGGGGGTTTCCTCCGGGTACTCTGGTTTCCTCCACCAGTCCAAAGACATGCACTGTAGGCTGACTGGCATCTCTAAATTGTCCGGAGTGTGTGTACATTTGTGCCCTGCGATGGGTTGGCACCCCATCCAGGGTGTCCCCTGCCTTGTGCCCCGAGTTCCTTGGGATAGGTCCAGGTGCCCTACAACCCTGTGTAGGATAAGCGGTATGGAAAATGGATGGATGGACATACTTGTACTTGGACCTTTTAGAGTAAAGTTTTACTCTTGCCGTGGGGGCGGCAAGCAGGATGAATTTAACAGCAAAAGTATTTCAGGACCACTGTGTGTCCTGTGGGAGGATCTAGGATAATTAGCTAGTCAGTGACTATGGAAGCAATCTTTGCACCACAATAGTGGCTATTCTCTTGTGTTTAGCCAACAAAGACAAAAAGGCCTCTTTTGACATGCTTGATAAATTCAATCTACCCAAATGGCCTCTAATTTGCTTGCTATTGGTAGAATGGGAAGATACTATAAAACGCTTAGCAACTGGTAGATCCAGGCAACACACACACACACACACACACACACACACACACAGAAAGAGGAAACGCCACAGAGAACGGGATAAGTTGGACATGGAAATTAGTTCATTAAATAGCCCATTGTAGACAATGCATACACATCTGGCACATCCAACGCTCATTCATGAAAGAAAAACAGCTTTATAAATGTGCTTTTCTTTTTAGCAAAGGACACAAGGGTGGCAGTTTCCT
The DNA here is from genome assembly GCF_023375685.1 of Ictalurus furcatus. Taxonomy (NCBI): domain Eukaryota; kingdom Metazoa; phylum Chordata; class Actinopteri; order Siluriformes; family Ictaluridae; genus Ictalurus; species Ictalurus furcatus. The sequence continues at coordinate 8,183,843 of NC_071263.1, read as the reverse complement.
CCACGCACTCTTTTCCCGCGCGTCTCCTGCAGGCAGAGGAGGCTGTGTTGACAAGCCGGGGTTTACTCATGGAAAAAAAGAAGTACACAATGCAAGCACTGTTCAGAGACTGACTTTGGATACTAGTCAGTGAGGAACAAAGCTGCCTCAGTGCAGCTGCTCTTGCGTGGGCTTCATTTTATATAGTTTGTACACGCAAAAAAACAGATACTCTGATATCAGATACTCAAGTCTGGTTGTGCTTTAGATCTGCAGGTGATGTCAGAGGAGTGAACTAATGAAATAGGAATGCTTGACTGATGGTAAGCTACTTGAGAGATGTTATGGAGATGAATAAGCATGATAAAATGTTCTAGTCAGCGGTAGACGTTTGGAAATTAGTGGAATCTATAAAGAGTAGGAACATGGGATGGGCTACTCCACCTCCTCCATAAATACACCAGAGTATCCACTTTCTTGCTTAGTCAATATTTGAGAATAAAAATGTCAGTACACTGGACTGTAATAGAAGTTTCTGAGTGTAATTTGGCTTTTATATGTGTATGTGTTCTGTTTGGGTGCACAGTGTAGAACACCTTTCCCGTCTTTGTCAGATATGCAGTGTGACCGAAGGCGACCCAAGCCTTTATGATGCTGAACACATGAAACAAAAGTGCTTTCCTGACAAAAGAAAAGTCTTTTGTGCTATTGTTGAAGTCTGAGATAAAGCTACTTAAGTTTCCCTTCATTTAAGAGTTGAGTGGAAAAGATGCTAATATTTAGTAATAATAATCCATCCATCCATCCATCTTCTATACCGCTTAATCCTTTTCAGGGTCACGGGGAAACCTGGAATCTATCCCAGGGAGCATCGGGCACGAGGCGGGGTACACCCTGGACAGGGTGCCAATCCATCGCAGGGCACCAATCCATCGCAGGGCACAATCACATACACATTCACACACCCATTCATACACTATGGACACTTTGGACATGCCAATCAGCCTACCATGCATGTCTTTGGGCTGGGGGAGGAAACTGGAGTACCCAGAGGAAACCCCCACAGCATGGGGAGAACAAGTAATAATAATAATAATAATAATAATAATAATAAACAGCTATTTTATATAGTGCCTTTAAAGCAGCTTCTCAAGACAGATAAAAACCCAAAACGTACAAAAAAACCCCAAAAAAAACAGACGAATACAAAATGGTTAAAACCATTAAGAAAAAGCTAACCTAAAAAAATTAGCTTTTAGGTTAGATTTATAAATGCTTAATTTCTGTGCATCTCTAATAGGAGCAGGGAGCGCATTCCAGAGTCTAGGAGCATAGGACGAGAAAGCCCCGTTCCTTACAGATCGCAACCGTGTCTGTGGAACAGCCACTAAGCCACCTTGAGAGGAGCGCAAATGACGCTTGGGAGTATATAAAGTTAAAAGTGCAGACAGAAACCGAGAGTCAGACCATGCAGTGCCTTATATGTGAGCATAAGGATTTTAAAATCAACGTGAAACCTGACTGGGAGACAGTGCAAGGACTTCAATATTGGAGTAAGATGTTCATTGCTCCTGACACCAGTCAGGATCCTAGCCTCAGAATTTTGCACACATTGCAATGTATTTAGTGTGGCTTTAGAAACCCCAGCAAAAAGTGCATTGCAGTAATCAATTCAAATAAAAACAAAAGTGTTGATAAGCCTTTCAGTCATAGGAGAAGACAGCATAAGGCGAAGTCTATTCTGAGATGAAAAAAGGAATTCTTGACAGTAGATTGTACGTGTGGTTCAAAAGACAAACTCGAATCAGATATGACTACTAGATTTTTTTTATTTAGTTTGGAACTCCAAAGCAGAGCCGTTTACCTTCAACATTAGTGAACCAGCTTTACGAAGCAGGTGAGAAGAGCCAATCAGCAAAACCTCTGTCTTATCACTATTAAGACACAAAAGGTTTTGGGGTCATCCATGTTTTTATCTCAGAATTACAATTTGAAAGAAAAGAAACATCCACATTTTGACCAGGCTTAGTGTGAATATAAATCTGAGTATCGTCTGTATATAAGTGATAATTACGCCTGAGTTATATTAAGAGCAATCCAAGAGGAAATATATAAATACTAAAAGTAAGGGGCCTAAAATGGATCCCTGAGGGACACCAGTAGGAACAGACCTGAAACCACTCATAAAAACAAACTGGTGGCGATCAGAGAGATAAGATCTAAACCAGGTTATAACAGTCTCAGAAACACCAAAGACAGTAAAAGAGTAAGCAATATCATCAGTTTAAAGATCTTTAAATTATCACATAACCTCAACTAGCCCATACTTAGGGTAACAAAACAAGATGGCAAACCTTTCTTTAATATGTTCTTTTTAAATATATTACATTTTAATGTTTTAGAATAATGTTTTAGAATAGATCCACATTTATAGCATAGCTGTTATTTTCTCATATGTTTAGATTAATCTTTAAGGTGACATCTTGAAGGTTCTATAAGGTATTTCTTTTAGATATTAGATACAAGTTAAACCAGGGTTTCTCAAAACTTTTGTAGCCACAAAAGTTTGTAACTGTAAAATAAATTCCCCATACTCTCTCAGAGATTTATTTCATGAACATTATTTAAATAATATATAATGTGTACAGCAATTGTTTTTGTCTACTTATTAGAACCACAGAGCTTTCTGTTCCTGAATGTTCCAACAATATTAGCTCCAAGTTGACATTATTTATAGACAAGACTTGTCACAGACTCCCTGGCTGTGCTTCACAGACCCCTGGGGGTCCTGGACCTCACTGTCTTAAGCCACTAAGATGTATTGAGTACATTCACTAGGCAACAAAGCACTCTACAAAATACTCTGTGCTGGATTTGAATACAAGTGGTCATGGTTCTAATACAACAGTTATTGTTAAATTCCCTTTCTCTCTGTCTCACACTCACCCAGTTTCTGTCAACAGATCAAAAAGAGATGATGAGAAAATAAGCAGCTCTTTCAGCTACTTCATGCTATATGGCATGAGAACAACTTAGAGAATGATGGTGAAAGGAGTGGAACAGTTAGTACACCATACAAACAAACCCACAGACACACTGTGACCTGTTCTTCAGCAGACAACACTCAGTAAACTCAGTGAAGGCCACATTGTGCTTTTGCCAGCCAGCAGTTGTCTGGACAGCACAACAGCCACAGCACAAAGAGACGCCAATCATGCAGAACTAACACAGAGTGTAAATGGGAGATGGGGAACAAGAAAAAGGGATATTTACAGGTGGGCCGAGGCTGAAGTAATCCATCTGGCAGTTCCACTTCACAGCATGGCATCACCATGACATGGCTTGAGTCACTATTATACTAGAAAAGAGTTGAACATGCCAAAAATGCAGACTGGCCCAGAGGTTTATAGACCTGGAGATGATACAGGTGGATTATACGTCTATTCTCCTGCTTTGAGATCTTAAAAAGTCCAAGAATGATCTGACGTTATGACTACTGTGCATCATTCTGCTGTACAAAGGCAATGCCATTATCTACTGTGTCTAGTGACTATTGTCTGCCTTGGAATTCGACATTAGACTATAGCTAAATGTTTCATTGAATACTAAATGATAGATGGCTGCAGTCTCATAAAAAAGGTCAGAGGAGAATAGCCAGACTGGTTCGATCTGACAGGAAGGCTATGGTAGCTCAAATAACTACTCTTTACAACCATTCTGAGCAGAAAAGCATCTCAGAATGCACAGCGTCCCAAAACTTGAGGTGGAATGGCAGAAGACCACATTGGGCTCCACTCCTGCGAGCCAAGAGGAGGAATCTGTGGCTGCAGTGGGCAGAGGATCACAGAAACCAGACAACTGAAGATTGGAAAAATGTTCACTGGTCTTTTCCAATCTTCTATTTGAGTTACTCTAAGACATCCTCTCAGCTCAAACCAGTATGGCCTGTCATTTTTTACATTTATTATAATTATTTACATTTATTATCAATAATAAAGATTAAATAACACTGGAGCTGAGGAGGAGTTGAGGAGGTTTGCCTTCACTATAGCTTTGGAGACAGAACATCAAAAGATATAAAAGATAAAAAGCTGCTTTTGTGACTCAACTACATGCACCTACAGTGGGACCATCACATTGTGTTCCAGTGACTGTCCCAAAAATAGACAAGTTGTTATTTTTAGTTACATTATATGTACTGGCAATGGAACATGGGCAGTGAAATATTTTCGATTCCACATGTCATATTACCTGACTAATACAACTCATTTTTCACTGCCACTGTTTGTTATTCTTGCTTTCCCCCAACTGGAAACCTGATTGGTCAGGGGGTAAGAAAGTGCTTGACGTCACTTGGCATTTTTCTGAATGTTTTTTTTCCCTGAAGTTGATGTTAAATGCAATGACGTGAAACATGATAATTTAATATTTAAAAACTGCTGCTTCGATTTGGGGGACAGTATTAGGGTTGTTTTCTTTGGATACAGCTCCCTCCGACTGAAATCCAAAAGAAAATACAAACTTTAATAACTTAATTTGATTAGCATCAGGCATGCAGGATAAATAAACTATTATTTACAATGATCCCTTGTGACTGAGCCAACTAGTATAGCCTACTGGGTGAGTTTGTTTCCATTTGCAAGGGCGTATTGGAAGACAGAAGCGTGTTTGTCAGCCAATCATGGCTGCGGTTCATTAACATGAATGATTAGAAGCGTTACACCCACTAAAATGGTCTGTGCAAGAGTGAGGGGCCTGGGAAAAGGATGCCAATATTTCAAGAAGGTTTAAGGAATTCTGAAAAAAAATACAAAATTTTTTGTTTCACAAAGCTGAGTCAGGGCCAAAGCCAGCTACCCCACAAGACCAACACATCTTTGGCACAATGCCAAATACAATGATATCCCAGGATTGGTAGGTTTTTAGACATGCCTGTTGTTCATTACCTATAAAAAGTACAATTGTGTGCACATGCAACTTTAACTTCAGTATAACTCTTAGCAATTGGAAGATGAACATGTTTCCAACCATTGCTGGCTTCTTTACTTATCTTGAACCAAATAGTGCTCACATACTTACTAGGAAAATCACTTTAATTCCTTTAAACACACATTGAGAGACCAGTCATTGAAACATAAATCAGTCTTGTTAAGACAAAAAGCTATGAATTTGTCTCTTAAATCAGTGCAGCACAATGACACCTAAACAGCTAGCAACATGATAAATGGTAAATTGCGCACTTATATAGCGCTTTTATCCAAAGCGCTTTACACTGTGTCTCATTCACCCATTCATACACCAATGGTAGCAGAGCTGCCATGCAAGGTGCTAACTTGCCATCGGGAGCAACTTGGGGTTCAGTGTCTTGCCAAAGGACACTTTGGCATGTGGAGTCATGTGACCCGGGAATCAAACCGCCAACCCTACGATTAGTGGACAACCCACTCTACCACCTGAACCACAGCCACCCCGACCAACATGACCAGCTTTGGGTGGAGGAGGCCAGGATTCACTGTGTATTTAGAATGTATTTAATGTATTTAAAATGTTCACACTTTACACTGTCTACTGGGGGGGGGGGATCTGATTCCTGTGAATTTGCTAATCACACAAGTAAGGATAATTAGGGTGGTGAAAGTAATTTGGTATGACTTGCATGTAACATTCACGTATATTCACGTGCCCAACACTAATATTGGCACCCTTGGTAAATATGAACAAAGAAAGCTGTGAAAATTTGTATTTATTGTTTATTTATTGTTATTGTTGATCTTTTTGTTAAAAAAATTCACAAAAATGGATAAACAATTGTGAAAACAGTCAGTCTTTATAAAAAAAAAATCTGTTAAATATAGGTGTACAGCAATTATTGGCACCCCTATGAATTCATATGAGAAAAATATATTTGAAGTATATTCCCACTAATATTTTACATTTTTTAGTACACCTTGGTGACTAGGAACTGCCAATTTCCACCATTAAGGCAATAATTAAGAAGTCCCAGTCAACTAGAAATGTTATGATTCAACCTGGAATTGGACATGTGTCTATACTGTCTCAACGCATTATGAAGAGGATGGTTCGAGTGGCCAAAAAATCTCCAAGGATTTAAGGATTTCCTCAGCTGGAGAATTGCAGAAGCTAGTTGCGTCTTGGGGTCAAAAAGTATCCAAAACTCCAATCTGAAGTCACCTACATCACCACAAGTTGTTTGGAGGGGTTTCAAGAAAAAAGACTCTACTCGCATCCAAAAACAAACTCAAGCACCTTCAGTATGCCAGACACTACTGGAACTTCAAATGCGATTGGGTTCGATGGTCAAAATGAAACCAAAATAGAGCTTTTTGGCAAGAAACACCAGAGGTGGTTTAGGCACGCACACAGAGGTAGCCATATGGAAAAGCACCTCATGCTCACGGTTAAATATGGTGGTGGCTCTTTAATGTTTTTGGGGCTGTTTTTCTGCCAGAGGACCTTGATATTTTGTTAGGATACATGGCATCATGGACTATCAAATATCAACAGATATTAAATGAAACCCTGACTGTCTCTGCCAGAAAGCTTAAAATGGGCCATGGTTAGATCTTCCATCAGGACAATGATCTAAAACATACATCAAAATCAACACAAAAATGGTTTCTGACCACAAAATCAAGGTCCTGCCATGGCCATCCCAGTCCCCTGACTTGAAACCCATAGAAAACCTGTGGGGTGAACTGAAGATGAGAGTCCACCAGCGTGGAACTCGAAATGTGAAGGATCTGGAGAGATTCTGTATGGAGGAATGGTCTCAGATGCCTTGCCATGTATTCTTCAACCTCATCAGGCATTATAGGAGAAGACTAGAGCTGTTATCTTGGCAAAGGGAGGTAGCACAAAGTATTGACTAAAAGGGTGCCAATAATTGTGTGTGGTGGTTTAAATTAGGCTACTAGTGTGTATTAATTTACATTTTGGGAAGTACAAGCAATTACATTTGCCTGAAAATGTTGCAAGCAGGTACAAATAAAAATAATTGCACAAGTGGGATTTAAATAACCGAATTTCCACACCATGAAAACAGCTCTGGGATTTCTCTCTCATTTTATATCCGGGGTTTCAATGGCAATAGATGAATTTCCGTCAGGTATGCATACAAAGTGACCTATACTGTAGACGTTATGTTTTTATTTTTTAGGAAATTACATCACAGCTTTAAAAATGCATTTTTTGCCTGGTTAGCCACCATTTGCCATTCTTTTAAAATAATGTTTCTTCTGTTATAATCCAATTTGACATAACGTGACTATCTGTGCACACGTGGAAACTCATGTCTGTTAATATCAAATCAAATATTAGCTAATCCTGGATTGGCGCAGTGAATAATGGAGCATGTGAGTAGATTGATCACTGTTTTCCCTATAGAGCTCTTGATTTCAAAACCCTTTTCTTCAGAAGCATTTTAATCTGAGCTCAGAGGGAAAAAATCCTAACATTCTTATTTTTGCTTTAGTAATAATTCAGTTAATTTCTATTTTTCCATCCTCATTTTATTTTAGTTTGAACTTTTGAATACAAAACTTAAGGAAATAGCCTTATGTGTTATGACTCCATTCACTGAGAAGTCACTTTGTGCTCCAGTGAAATTCATTCCGATATAGTCTGCTCACATTTATTGTGTCATTGTTAAAGCAATGGGTTCAGCTATATAATTATATATTTAGGAAGTCACAGGTGGGTCCAAGATTGGTGACACAGGAGCACTCATTCCCTGAACTCCCCTAGAACCATCCCTGTCAATAAAACAGGAAATAATTATATTTTATATGAAATGTCATGCAGACACAGGCAGTTTGAATGTAGATAAGTACTGCTGTTGCTGTGTTGTGTCACTGTGTCTATAACACTAAACATGAAAAAGAGAAGGAAAGGCAGAGAATCTGAGGAGGTTACAAAAAAGGTAATAGCCAATCTAGGTCAACATAAAGGCTATAAGACCATCCCCAAAGGGATTAATATTCCTGTGTTCGGTGTTGCCAACATTATGAAGGATTTTAAAGCTCTTGGGACTGTAGCCAACATTCCTGGACATGGCTACAAGAGAAAAAATTATCCAATATTAAAGAAAAGGATTGTTCAAATGGTGGCGAAAGAGCACAGGAAAACTTTAAGACAGAACCAAGCTGACCTTTAAGCTCAAGGTGCTCAGTTTTGTTTTGGAAAATGGACTCTGTGGCAAGACCACACTTCTTACAGAGGAACAAAAAAGCCTGACTGGTATTTGCCTAAATGCATGTTGAAAAGCTACAGTCATTTTAGGAGAATGTCCTTTGGACAGAGAGATTTTTGATAAATCACACCAACTCTATGTTTACAGAAAGAAAAATGAGATTTTCTAAGAAAAGGCTCATTGGTGTTCTAGAGTTGCTTTGCTGCCTCTGGCACTGGGTACCTTGAATCTGTGCAGTGCATGATGATGTCAGGAGACCATCAAGGAATTCTGGAGAAAAACCATACAGCTTAGTATGCTCAGGTTATTTGGTCCAACAGGATAATTATCCAAATCATAAATCATCAACACCAAAGAATGAATTAGAAGAAAACATTCAAGTATCCTGCAATGAGTCTGGGTCTCGATCCCATTGAACATCTTAGGAAAGAACTGAAATTCGCAGTTGGGAAAAGGCAGCCTGCAAACCTGAGGGAACTTTAGTTTGTTCAAGAAGTCGAGTTATGCAGAAATCTCATTCAGAGCTACAAAAAGTGCTTGATTGCAGTCATAAAAGGCTGTGCTACAAAGTATTAGGTTAAGGGTCTTAACCCATTTGCTTTTTTATTAAAAACAATAGGTTAAGTCATAAAGCAGAAGCAAATATTCTGTTGTATTGCATGCAAAAGAATAATTGTGGACATAACATATTTGACAGTTTCAATTATCACACTTGACCATCTATTATCGATCAATTGCTTGAGAATGAAACCATTAGGGTTGAGCAATGTGCCGCATCACAAGGTCTCATCAATGGCATAATACGAATGATGTGGGCAAACTATACTCCTCCAAAGACAAAAAAAGGGAAAAGGATGACAGTGTAAATACTCTACCTTGTTCACGTTCATTACGCTTTCTCAATCACTGATGATGACATACTATGAATGTGTCCGCTAAGACGGGCTGAAAAATATCAGCCTAAATCAAATCTAGGGGACTTGTCATTCTGTGTAATCACCTGACATGACTTCACCTATAGGCTGCATTGATCTACAGTCTGGGCTAGAAAGAAATCAGCCAGTGTTGCTTTTTTCATACCATTCTGCTGTAAGGCATTTATTAATGGCAAATAGTCTAATGTAGATGTGAAAACAGAACATTTATATTGAGGTATTTTTATCAGGGGTTATTAGCCCTGCTAGCCCATTTAAACCAACCATCCCTGATTATTAGTTTATGATATAATTCTTGCAGCTGTCTTGAATAAAATGAATTCCAGATTTATTAAACAAACTTTTTTGTATTTCAAAATTTCAAAATACACAAACCAAGAGCCTTTCAATGCTCACGTATTCAACCTACCACTCAATGCTTAATAAGCTACATATGTCCTTGTGGCATGCTGACAGTTTCTCTTTACATCACAGGTTAAGATCAACAATTAGAGGGAGAAAAGCTAAATGCACAAAAATAACTGATTGTCAGGAGCATAAAACCCAGCCTACCTATCTAAACAGATGATGATACAGAGGTCCATAGATCAGACAAACCTTTCTTTATGCCATCATTGCAGTAAGGCCTGACATCTGCCAAGCTGCAGCAATGTCATCAAATCTGAAGTCTGTCCATGCCCATTTGTCTCTGATCCACATTATACACGGACATCAATTTACAGTAAGAGCATATACTAAGCTATTCATAATGAATATTGTGTGGCTTAGCCAAGCTCCAGTATGTCATAGAACTGTTTTTTGAGCATAGTTTCCTTTCAGAAATGCTAGAGAGGAAAGGGATTTGTCTATGTTTAAACCCATAGCTTGAGCCTTCATCCCCTCATCATCCCCAACTATCAATCACTTGCTGCTTCCTGACCACATACCCAGAATCTTGCCAATACACACACATGGCTCTTACTACGACAGTATGTGAACAGGCCCTGTATAGATTGGAATAGTTCTTTCTGTTTTAAGGTTTTCTGTTTCATTGGTTGCATTGCCTCGTAAAGCCTGGCTTAATACTGGCACACTGGGGGATACATGCTGGGAGATGGAGATTTATTTTGGCTTTATGTGTTGCACTTCAGTCTGAACCAGAGTACACAAACAATCAAATGCATTTGATGCGTCCTATTCAGAGTTGTAATTATAATCTAAAGTGGTTAAAGGCAGTCCTGTATCCATATTTATAATGTGCTCCCAATATGAAAATTAACATGAACAAGAAGGTTTGTATACATGATACATATGTTATACAGTACATGATAAGTGTAACCTTTAATGGATGAGATCTTCATTACATAATCTTTACCTCCCACTCTGGTAACTTCAGTTTTAGACAAATAAGGTGAGAAAAGTGCGTCTATGTAGCTTATCTTAGGGTTAATAATAGATTTTGGAATGAATTACCTGAGGCTAGTTGGCACTGGCTGTGGTTGGCATAGGTGAAGTGGGGGTGGCAGCTCTGGGATGCACACTCACAGCCTGTGGTGGTCAGGTTACAGCCAGAGTATAAACAGGCTGGATTTGAGGGACCCACAAACTTCTCCCTGTGCTTGTCCTTGTGTTCTTTCTCATGCCGTCTGGCTTCTGAGAATCACAACATTGCACATTGCATGCACTTATGTTACCTTTGTATTATATGTACTTTATGTAGACCTATGTACACAGGCCATTTCATGTTGCACTATGATATTGATGACACAATATTTTGTATAGAATAAAATTGGACTTGATTTGAAAGAGCATGAGAGAGAGAGAGAGAGAGAGAGAGAGAGAGAGAGAGAGAAGGTGAGTTAGCACTCACATAATCTGTAGGTAAGAAATGCCAAATTTTGCACTAGGAAATCTACTACTCTGCAGTCTATTTCCAACACATCTGACCCTAATATTGAAATGTCTTCTAAACACCGTGATTAAGCACATCTAGTGTGATTAGGGTTGGAATTAAACCATGCTTGAGCAAAACTACACATCCCTGCTGTGAGCAATGATCTGAACCATTCCCACCCTCAAACCATAAATGATACCATTTCAGCCAATTTCATCAAACTGTTCTCCTATCACAATGATTCTCACCCGTCTTCATGGCCTGGGCACACGCCTCTGGATTTGAGTAGCTAAAGGAGATGAGGCAGGAGTGTTTGGACTCACAGACACACTCCCCACTCACAAGGTTACACCCACTTGATAGAGGGCACTGCTTGTCTTCCACACCAGTGTCTGGAGTGCCTGAGATGCCTGAGGAAAAGACGTCACCACAGATTATTTTAGACATTTTACATTTAGATAATGCAGTACAAATTGTTTATACAGTGTTCAGCTGTTTGCAATTTATTTTCATACTACAAAATTGTAGTCTTCTTGTTCATTCTATAAAACTTTCATGACTGAAACTTTGCACTTCTACTTCTATAAGAGCATAATTTCCTCTGAATAATGCTATGACCTTACTTTTACAAGGTTCTAGGGTTAGAAGAATGTAATACTAAGGTCACAATGTGAAAGCCACTTGACCACTATAATATCCATTTGATAGAAATCCATTGTGGTGATGTAGAACTATAATCGATGCATGTAGGGAAAGAAGAAACGCTACTGATAATTACAGAACAGTATCTTCCTCTTGGACTGTTTTTAACACTCTTGCTTATCTACTGCTGTCTTTTCTTTGTGTCCTGTCACTTTATGAGGGTCTTATGCTTCACTACTTCCATTCTCTCTATACATCATTCTCTCTCTCTCTCTCTAACCATTCATCTATCTCTTTCTCTCTCATTTTTTGCTGCCATTTCTACACAATGAGGGAAATCAGCTCTTCCTAAAGCTGACTGAGATAATCTGCAAGTAAACAGAACCACACTCCATGACAAAACCCTTACCAAACATTATAAAACAAAGGACATAACTCATGGGTCATGTCAGCAATGTACTTTACTCTTTCTGATACCTAGAGCTTTGAGATTATTTTCCACACTCTCTGCAGGTAATGGGGAACATCACCTTTCACTACTTCTTTTAACATACTCTAAACCATCAACTGGTGGCCATGGTCCAGATGCACACCCAACAGAGATCAGCGACTGCAGCTCTCTAAGCATGAAACAGCTTGGCTTATGTAGCAGACCCTCTGTTGGGACTGATCCATTCACATGCACTTATGTGAATTTGTAGCTGAAGGCAGCTCATCGGACCAGAGACTACTACAGGGCTAGAGATATTCGTAGACTTTCATATATTTTTCATTTCTGTGTCATATTACAGCAAACCAGTGACTACATTTTCCATCCTACAGTGCAGCCTACAAACATGGCCGCCATGGACTACAATTCCCATGTTCACCTTCTACAGAATTTTAATCACACACACCTGTTGCCAATCTCACATTCACTCACTCCATGCTATATAAGAGACTTTTTGAACACCATGACTTGGCGAAGTATTGAGTGTTCTCACCTTACCAAGCGTTTCTACCCGTTTCCTACTTTTGTTTTATGTTCATTGATCTTGCTTCTTGTTCCTCGTTCTCGATTCTTGCCTTGCCTAGTTCATGCCTGACCCACTGCCTGCTCCTTGAATACGTGGAATACGTGACAGAATACTTCACCGCAACATGGAAGCAGCAGGAGAGCAAGGACAGTGTCACGCCGGAGTACATGGAGATTTCTGGCCACAATTCATGTCAGTCCAGTTTCCCCAGTGGACTGGCATAGACCTCCCAGATCCGAATTATGGATTGTGTGACTATCCAAGGCAGCTACAATGTCTTAACTGAAATAAGCTTGGGATACCCGGATCATCTTTCTGCTCTTAGGAATGTTTCAAGGGCCGCAGGCATGCCCTCCAACAGCTCCACAAGAAAGCAAGAGCAGTGCTCCAACCTAAGACCCACAAGGTGGTCTCACCTGCCGAGCTCCAGCTGGAGTTCAACGTGGCGACCTCATCCCCAGAGCTCCAACCTGAGACCCATGAGGTGGTCTCACCTGCAGAGCTCCAACAGGAGGTCAATGTGGCGTCCTCCTCCCCAGAGCTCCAACCTGAGACCCACGAGGTAGTCTCACCTGCAGAGCTCCAGCATGAGACCCACGAGGTGACCTCATTCCCAGAGCTCCAGCATGAGACCCACGAGGCGGTCTCATCCCCAGAGCTCCAGAATGAGACCCACGAGGCGGTCTCATCCCCAGAGCCCCAGCAGAAAGTCAAGTTCATGTCCGAGGTCAAAGAGACGACCTCCCAAGCCAAGTTCCTGTCCGAGGTCGAAGAGACGACCTCCCAAACCAAGTTCATGTCCGAGTTCGAAGAGACGGCCTCTCAAGCCAAATTTTGGTCCGAGGGCAAAGAGACGGCCTCTCTAGCCAAGTTCCTGTCCGAGGTCGAAGAGACGGCCTCTCTAGCCAAGTTGCTGTCCGAGGTCGAAGAGACAGCCTCTCTAGCCAAGTTCCTGTCCAAGGTCGAAGAGACAGCCTCTCAAGCCAAATTTTGGTCCGAGGTCGAAGAGACGGCCTCTCTAGCAAAGTTCCTGTCCGTATGTCGAAGAGACGGCCTCTCTAGCCAAGTTCCTCTCCGAGGTTGAAAAGAGGGCCTCTCAAACCAAGTTTCTGTCTGAGGGCGAAGAGACGGCCTCTCATGCCAAGTTCCAGCTAAAGGTCGACGAGGTGACCTACCACGTCAAGTTCCAGTCTGAGATCGATGATGTGACCTTCCACGCCAAGTTCCAGTCTGAGTTCGACGTCACGACCAAGCAGGTTCTGCTCACACCTGAAACCGACGTCACGACCAACTAAGTTATGCTCACGCTTGAATCTGTAGACATGACCAACCCAGTTCTGCTCACACCTGAAACCATCTATACCAATCAGGTTCTGCTCAAGCCTGAGGCCGACGTCACGACCAACCAAGTTCTCCTCATGCCTGAAACCGACGTCACGACCAACCAGGTTCTGGTCTCGCCTGAAGCCGACGTCACGACCAACCAGGTTCTGGTCACGCCTGAAGCCAACGTCACGACCAACCAGGTTCTGGTCACGCCTGAAGCCGACGTCACGACCAACCAAGATATGATCATGCCCGAGTCTGCTGACACAGACAACCAAGATCTGATCAGAGCAGCAAACCAGTGACTACATTTCTCATCCTGCACTGCGGCCTACAAACATGGGCACCATGGACTACACTTCCAACACACACACACGTTCACCTTCTCCGGAATTCTAATCACACACACCTGGACAGATAAGCATAATTTTTTTCTCTCTGCATCAAATTCTCATCTGTCCAGAGTCTATGTAGCTTGTCAAAAGTGGCAAAGTGAAGCACCACCATGTCAGATTCTTTTATTTTATAGCCATAAAGTAATCAACAATGGGAAAGCATTAAAGTGTAACTGATGTCACCATTCAGTCATGTTAGCTGCTTATTCATACGCATGTTTGAAAAAGTGTTAGTTGAATAATAAACACTTGAGAACATTTAACTTTCTAAGTGTGATCCCCTTTTTCACACTACTTAATGTGTGGGGTAGACTAATCCAATGTACCTTTCACCCACTTCTCAGTTTACTCTTATAGATGAGGTGGTTGTTATGAAATCTATAAATCATCATCATCAGGTTAACCTTCAGAAAACATACAGTAGACATCCACATTCTGTTTAGGTAAGTTAACCTTAGTTTAGAGCATGGGTACACACATGCAAAGATCAAACCTTATTTACGTTTTTTAAATAGCTTCTGAAAGCATTTCCTAAAGCAAAAAAAGTGTAAATCACGGACTTGTGCACTGAAGTTCTGTCCTTAATAAATCTAAGAAAAGAACAAAAACAAATTTAAGACGGTAAACCTTGAGTGTTAAAGCAACTAATTCATGGACTGAAAGCGGTACACAGCCAGGCCTTTGGGACATATATTTACACATCTGGCTCTGAAACTAACCTGTGGATAAATGTGCATATATTGAGCAGGAGACTGCGGCTCTTTCAGACCGACTGGTTAGCAGGCCGAGTATAAGCAGGCTTTTCAACCTAACCCTCATCTAGCCTCCCCAGAACTTTCGCTCTTGCTTCCTGTCACCTTAAATTGATCCATGCCTCCAACACTTTTCCATCCGGACCTTTCTTGCGAGGGCATTTTCATATTTTTACACCTTCAGCAGGGATATCACAAAGCAGGAGCTGTTTGAAATTCCCTAGGTGTTTGGAATGGAAATACTAGATGTTGATTAAAACTTCTTGGACATCATGAATATATCTTTTACTCATTTATACTTCACTCAGGCTAGGGGCAGCGATCTAAATTGTGATCATAAAGATTCCCTTCTGATGCCAACCATCCCTTCTAACTGTTAAAATGATATGGTATGTGGGGAAACATAGTCCTACAGTAAGTTAAAAGTAAAAGTGCACTTCTACCCAGAGGGTCTTGGCGACTTCATGTCTTGGCATCCAGGTCCTGAGATGAAGCAGTTGACCCTAGACGCCAGGCTTTGGCTGATAGCATTACTAAAGAGGAGGTATTTGAAAAGTTAGATAAGGCTAGTTTAAAGTGGACTGGACAGGCACTTCGCATTGCCAGCAGAAATGGACCATTTAATGTTTCCTAACTCACTGAAATAGGTGAAGGGATGGTATGCTAAGTGCTTAAATGTTAGTCAAAGCTTCAGGTTGAGGTTCTTGACATGATGCATAATCATAATACAAAAATAAATGATCACATTATAGCACATCATTTCTTTTATATAAAAGGGGTATTTAACTAAAATTGGTGAAGGCCGAGTCACTTAAAATTCCTTGCTTACAAACTAACATGACTGAATGGTGATAACAGTTACCACTGAAGATTAGTTTATGGCTATAAATAAGACAAATCAAATTGGCTATGTTATGTTATGCACTGGTGTTTCACGTTACTACTTTTGACTAGCACCACAGACTCTCAAATAGAGGTGTGCTCTACATGACTGTTTCAGTCAAGCCCACTCCAACAGAAAATGACCAATCCTGCCCACTCCTATAGTTATTTTTTTTTATTGTACCTGCTTGTGATGTGTTATAGAAAATATGGTTTGTTAACAGTTGGTTCTATTTCCTAAAATATAAACAAATTTAAATCACCAAGACTATAAGCAAGATTAATCATTTATTGGAGATGAATATGGTAAATGCGCCAGTAAATGCTGTACAAGTAACTTGTACATTCCCTTGTTAATGACCAGCGCCTTTATTTGTCCTACATGCTTCATATCCAAGTGCCTGTATTAAACTAAAACTGCCCACTCCCACAATTTTTTTTGTCCCAGTGCACACATCTACTCTAAGACATCTGTTTTGAACTTGAATTGGGGGTAATAGACACATATATCTCTGTCCATTCATCTTTGAACATTCTGTTTTAGTCAAAACTTCCCATTCTGACCTCTCTATTTCTCTCTGGCCTGATGAGCTGCCTTCAGCTAAATAATTTCCATAAGTGTATGTGATAAGTGTATGTGATTGGATAAGCTGCAACAGAGAATCTGCTATAGAAGCTGAGCACATTTAAAAAAAAAAAAAAAAACTAGCGTTGCTGAACTATTGCCAGTAGGCTACATTGTCTCTGCTACAGTATTTTTGATTACTTGGTTAGGTCCATTAAATATTTTTCTGGGTCCTCATGCAGACTGTGGCCCAACAACTGACAACCCGTTATAAATATGTCACGTCACGTCCCTGTTTTGTCCTGACATGACATAAATGTGATACGACATTACAGAGACATTCTGTCTGCTGCCACAATAAAAAAAAACTGCTTTTTTAAATCCCAGATTTTTTGTTTACATTTCACTATTGCCACTACTGGCAATGAGTTTGGTGTAATTATATGCCATCCTCCTATTGGCTAGATTTTAGACAAGTGTCATAGCAGTCTTCACACTGAGATCTTAAGCAAAAGTTTCTGACAGTGCCAGTGGTGGCTCAGTGGTTAAGGCTCTGGGTTACCGATCAGAAGGTCAGGGGTTCAGATTTCTGTTGGGCCCTTGAGCAAGGCCCTTATCTCTCTCTGCTTCAGGGCCACTGTTTCATGGATGATCCTGTGCTCTGACCCCAACTTCCTAACAAACTGGGATACGTGAAGAAAAGACTTTCACCATGATGTAATATACAGTATCTCACAAAACTGAGTACACCCTTCACATTTTTGTAAATATTTGATTATATCTTTTCATGTGACAACACTGAAGAGATGACACTTTGCTACAATGTAAAGTAGTGAGTGTACAGCTTGTGTAACGGTGTAAATTTGCTGTCCCCTCAAAATAACTCAACACACAGCCATTAATGTCTAAACCACTGGCAACAAAAGTGAGTACACCCCTAAGTGAAAATGTCCAAATTGGGCCAAATTAGCCATTTTCCCTCCTCGGTGTCATGTGACTTAGTGTTACAAGGTCTCAGGTGTGAATGGGGAGCAGGTGTGTTAAATTTGGTGTCATCGCTCTCACACTCCCTCATACTGGTCACTGGAAGTTCAACATGGCACCTCATGGCAAAGAACTCTCTGAGGATCTGAAAAAAAGTATTGTTGCTCTACATAAAGATGGCCTAGGCTATAAGAAGATTGCCAAGACCCTGACACTGAGCTGCAGCACGGTGGCCAAGACCATACAGCGGTTTAACTGGACAGGTTCCACTCAGAACAGGCCTCGCCATGGTCGACCAAAGAAGTTGAGTGCATGTGCTCAGCGTCATATCCAGAGGTTGAGTTTGGGAAATAGACGTATGAGTGTTGCCAGCATTGCTGCAGAGGTTGTAGGGATGGGGGGTCAGACTGTCAGTGCTCAGACCATATGCTGCACACTGCGTCAAATTGGTCTGCATGGCTGTCGTCCCAGAAGGTAGCCTCTTCTAAAGATGATGCACGAGAAAGCCCGCATACAGTTTGCTGAAGACAAGAAGACTAAGGACATGGATTACTGGAACCATGTCCTGTGGTCTGATGAGACCAAGATAAACTTATTGGTTCAGATGGTGTCAAGCGTGTGTGGCGGCAACCAGGTGAGGAGTACAAAGACAAGTGTGTCTTGCCTACAGTCAAGCATGGTGGTGGGAGTATCATGGACTGGGGCTGCATGAGTGCTGCCAGCACTGGGGAGCTCCAGTTCACTGAGGGAACTATGGAACTTGGAACACAACTCCAAGATGAGCACTGCCTTGCTAAAGAAGCTGAGGGTGAAGGTGATGGACTGGCCAAGCATGTCTCCAGACCTAAACCCTATTGAGCATCTGTGGGGCATCCTCAAACGGAAGGTGGAGTTGACATCCATGATATCATCATGGAGGAGTAGAAGAGGACTCCAGTGGCAACCTGTGAAGCTCTGGTAAACTCCATGCCCAAGAGGGTTAAGGCAGTGCTGGAAAATAATGGTGGCCACACAAAATATTGACACTTTGGGCCCAATTTGGACATTTTCACTTAGGGGTGTACTCACTTTTGTTGCCAGTGGTTTAGACATTAATGGCTGTGTGTTGAATTATTTTGAGGGGACAGCAAATTTACACTGTTACACAAGCTGTACACTCACTACTTTACATTGTAGCAAAGTGTCATTTCTTCAGTGTTGTCACATGAAAAGATATAATCAAATATTTACAAAAATGTGAGGGGTGTCCTCAATTTTGTGAAATACTGTATATGTGACAAATAAAGGCTTCTTCTTCCAACTTTGTCGTACGATGTCTTTGGTTGCAGCTAAACTAAATCGGCCACCGGTGAGCATGTCACATTATGTGTTCTAAGAACACCAATCACATCTCCCAACCAAAGATTATCCTTTGGTATGTGTGATTGTGCCTGCGACAGAGAAATTGGAATATCATAGTGTAAAACTGGCTGTAGCCAAACCACCTAGTGGCATGTTTTCGGAAGATGGGAGGAATCTTCCAAAGGAAGAAGAAACCCACACAGACACGGTGAGAACATGCACAGAAACTCCACACAAACAGTAATCCAAGTGCACGTTTGAACCAGGGACCCTGGAGCCGTGAGGCAAGAACACTACACACTGTGTCACCATGCTGCCATGAAAGAGACCATGCTATTGAAAATCACCATCTAGGTCTAAAAATCAAATAAGTGTCTTGAGTGATAGCAGATAAACAATATGACAAAAATACTTACAGTGTTGCTTTAAAAGTTTGTGAACCCTTTAGAATTTTCTATATTCCTGCATAAATATGACAGAAAACATCATCAGATTTTCACACAAGTCCTAAAAGTAAACAAAGAGAACCCATTAAAAAAAATGAGACAAAAATATTACACTTGGTCACTTATTTATTGAGGACAATGATCCAATATTACATATCTGTGAATGGCAAAAGTATGTGAACCTCTAGGATTAGCAGTTAATTTGAAGGTGAAATCAGGTGTTTTCGAATCAATGGGATAATAATCAGGTGTGAGTGAGCATGCTGTTTTATTTAAAGAACAGGGATCTATCAGAGTCTGATCTTCACTTCACATGTCTGTGGAAGTGTATTATGGCATGAACAAAGGAGATTTCTGAGGACCTCAGAAAAAGATATATTGATGCTCATCAGTACTCCACCAATCCACAGTCAGACAGATTGTGTACAGAATGAGGAAATGCAACATCATTGTTCCCCTCGCCAAGAGTGGAGACCAATGAAGATCACTCCAAGAGCAAGACGTGTAATAATCCACAAGGTCACAATGGAACACAGGGTAACTTCTAAGCAACTAAAGGCCTCTCTCACATTGCCTAATGTTAATGTTCATGAGTCCACCATCAAGAGAACACTGAACAACAATGGTTTGCATGGCAGGATTGTAAGGAGAAAGGCAAAAAGAACATTGCTGCCCTTCTGCAGTTTGCTAAAGATCAAGTGAACAAGCCAGAAGTCTATTGGAAAAATGTTTTTTGGACGGATGAGACCAAAATAGAATGTTTTGGTTTAAATGAGAAGCATTATGTTTTGTTAGGGCCTGTTCTGCTGCATCTGGGGCTGGATGACTTGCCATCATTGATGGAACAATAAATTCTGAATTATACCAGCTAATTCTAAAGGAAAATGTCAGGACATCAGTCCATGAACTGAATCTGAAGAGAAAGTGGGTCATGCAGCAGGACAATGACCCTAAGCACACAAGTCGTTCAAAGAATGGTTAAAGAAGAATAAAGTTAATGTTTTGGAATGGCCAAGTTAAAGTCCTGACCTTAATCCAATAGAAATGTTGTGGAAGAACCAGAAGCAAGCAGTTCACCTGAGGAAATCCACCAACATCCCAGAGTTGAAGCTGTTCTGTACTGAGGAATGGGCTAAAATTCTTTTGTGGACTTGTGTGAAAATGTGATGTTTTAGATCATATTTATGCAGAAATATAGAAAATTCTAAAGGGTTGATAAACTTTCAAGCACCACTGTATAGTTTACATCATAGTTAAAATGCATTAAGGATTTTGGAATCAACAGCATGCATAACAGAGTCAGGCCTCTACACGTCGGGTCTCTATTAGACTCTTCGATTCATCAACAGAATAGAAATCACTTCATTTATTCAAGCAGCTCAAATAAGATAATTAATGCATAATGAATATTTTCATGCATAATGCATTAGCCTGATTATACTTCAGCTGCTTGCAATCATTATACACCTAATCAGGCTTTCTCATCAGACTTTAAGATTTTACAGAACAAATGTCATCTATATATTCAGGAGTTAAAAGTTATTTCCTGTAACTGACCCCATCCTAACCAACATGTACTCTCTGTCTCTCTCTCCCTCCCTCTCTCTCTCTCTCTCCCTGCCTCTCTCTTGTGCTCTCTCCCTCTCGCGCGCACACACACACACACATACACAAAAAAGAGTAAATAAGAGGGTGTTCAGACAGAGTGTGTTAGTCCAGAAGCCCCTTTGCCTGTCTCACTTCACACCGAAGTCATTAACTCTGAGACTAAATCAAAGCAGCTAATGTGCCAAAGGTACACCAGGTCCAAGTCAGGATTAACCTTTAGCTTTCCCCTTGTAAATATGGCTCAATCACAGACCCTGTCCCTGAGGACAAAGAGCTCAAACCCTACCAGACCCCCCAGAATGATGGCATGGAATGGTCATTTAGCTCTGGAACCTTCTGGGAGGTTCTCACCTCTGCTTTCCCTCAAGATTGTGTGTTGCATCCTGAGCAATCCATTTGGTAATGTTGGGAGAAATTCCAGACCAAGGCTGGAATTGTATTAGAGCTGTATTCTCCAAGGTTTAAATTAGGATTTAGGAGGGGGGGGGGGATGGGCTGTTTCTTTCATGGGTGCCAACAATATGGGAATGGCACCATTAAATGTATATTATTATAGGGAGTTTGCAAGACTGTTAGCACAGATTTATGATTAAAACAAGTTTGATATATCAGTTTCTGACCTTATGGCTTAAATTAACTAATTACAGTGGGCCAGCCAGATTTCTTTGGATTTTTATTCATTACAGATACAGCTACATACAGTAAGCTATGTTATACGAACACAGTAAAATGAGCACATTTTGCTTCAATAATAATAATAATAATAATAATAATAATAATAATAAAATAAATAAAAACACAGCTTTATCAATTGCCTACACCAAAGAAGAAAAACATTCTGCAATTTTAAAAGTAAAGATTTTCTCCATTAAGAACATGCATTACATTACATCATCATCATCATCATCATGATTTGACTG